>NC_089848.1:66330623-66636560 GCF_035609145.1 Eleutherodactylus coqui | reverse complement strand
GGACCCCGGGAACTTTCCAAAGGTTGGGCATCGGTCACGACAAACTCCTCGGGTGGGAGAGGAACCATTGCTGGCCATTCTAGGCAGGGGCTCGGGAACAGTTCCTGGGAGTCTACCTGCTCCTCAGAATGTGTCATTGTAATGGAGTGAGGAGGCTGGGAGGAAGGAGGAGCAGCAGCCAGAAGATTCAGAGTTGCAGCAGTGGACGGCGCAGAATTCTGGGTGGTCGATAGATTGCTGGATGCACTTTCTGCCATCCACGACAGGACCTGCTCACACTGCTCATTTTCTAATAAAGGTCTCCCGCGTGGACCCATTAATTGTGAGATGAATGTGGGGACGCCAGAAACGTGCCTCTCTCCTAATCCCAGAGCAGTCGGCTGCGATACACCTGGATCAGGAGCTCGGCTTGTGCCCACACCCTGACTTGGGCCTCCGCGTCCTCGCCCGCGTCCACGTCCTCTAGGCCTACCCCTACCCCTCAGCATGCTGTATTACCAGTAGTGCAGAAACAGAACGCTGTAATTAAATGTGCCGCTTATTGGCCTGTGGTTGGAGCTTGACTTCCCTTACGGAATGCACAGCAGAGCCAGGAAACAATTTTGCGCACGCCTGTAGTGAGACGTAGGTGCGTATGACTGAGCTAGTGGAATTCACAGCGCAGAAGCAGTCAAGTGGCCAAAGGCCAGTAGTAGGCCTTGAGTATTTTGCTTCTATTTTTTTTAAATGCTGAGCTGATACAGCAGACAGATACTGTAGGCAGCGTATAATATTATGTATACTGTTTCCCTCTGGCGGGATGACGGAGCTGATGTAACAGAGACAGCAGATCCAGGAAACAATTTTGCGCAAGCCTGCTGTAATGCTTAGCTGCGTATTAATTAGGACTACTACCCCCAGCAGATAGATACTGTAGGCAGCGTATAATATTATGTATACTGTCTCCCTCTGGTGGGATGACGGCGCTGATGTAACAGAGACAGCAGATCCAGGAAACAATTTTGCGCAAGCCTGCTGTAACGCTTAGCTGCGTATTAATTAGGACTACTACCCCCAGCAGATAGATACTGTAGGCAGCGTATAATATTATGTATACTGTTTCCCTCTGGCGGGATGACGGCGCTGATGTAACAGAGACAGCAGATCCAGGAAACAATTTTGCGCAAGCCTGCTGTAACACTTAGCTGCGTATTAATTAGGACTACTACCCCCAGCAGACACGCAGTAAACTGAAGACGGTCACAGGCAGCCCAAATATAGTATTTTTCCCCAATTTTTTGGAAAAAGCCCACTGCCTATATAGCCTGAATATCTCTTTCCCTGCCTCGCCAGTACTGGCCCTATACTCTGTACAATGACTGCAGACTGCGGACGCAATGCTCTGCACGCCCGATATACAAAAAAATAAATAAATTGTGCAACACTGCTAAAAGCAGCCTCAACAGTACTGCACACGGTCAGATGTGGCCCTAAGAAGGACCGTTGGGGTTCTTGAAGCCTAAAATCACTCCTAACGCTCTCCCTATAGCAGCTCCGGCACCAGCAGCACTTTCCCTGATCTCTGTCAGAATGCATCTGTGGCGAGCCGCGGGAGGGGCCGATTTATATACTCGGGTGACACCTGATCTCGCCAGCCACTCACTGCAGGGGGGTGGTATAGGGCTTGAACGTCGCAGGGGGAAGTTGTAATGCCTTCCCTGTCTTTCTATTGGCCAGAAAAGCGCGTTAACGTCTCAGAGATGAAAGTGAAAGTAACTCGAACATCGCGTGGTGCTCGCCTCGAGTAATGAGCATCTCGAACACGCTAATACTTGAACGAGTATCAAGCTCGGACGAGTACGTTCGCTCATCTCTACTCTGCTCCATAAAACTATTGGGTGTCAAAGCTGGACACGTGGCCTGAACTCGCGCTGTATGCCCTGGAGGTGCTGGCTTGCCCTGCCGCTAGTGTCTTGTCAGAGAGGGTGTTTAGTGCAGCTGGGGGAATCATCACAGATAAGCGTACCCGCCTGTCAACTGCCAGTGCCGACATGCTTACACTCATAAAGATGAACAAAGCCTGGATTTCCCCAGACTTCTCTTCTCCACCGGCGGACAGCAGAGGAACCTAAAGATTTTTTTCGCTGCAACCGCAGATAAAATCACTCTTCTCTATCACCGGAAAAACGGGGCATTTAGCTTTGTCAATCTGTCTCTGATATTTGTCCTCCTTCTGCTACTCCTCCTCCAGAAACAACTTGTCATTGCACTGAACGGCCAATTTTTCTGCGGCCCAAAAGGCTCATCTAACAATGTTTTTACAATTTTTTAAAGTTTCAAAAGTATTGATACTTTAACATGAACCAATTTTCTTAACAGGGCTGCCTCCAGGCTCTGTTACAAATTAAGCAACAGCGAGCTGTATCTTTCAAAAAATATTAATCGGTTTCACCTGCCCTCGCGGTTGATAAATTTTTCAGAGGTACACTTGTACTCTTGGTACACAAATTTTTCGGGCCCACGCCTACACTCTTATTCAACTAATTTTTCCGGCCTTCGCCTACACTCTTATCCAACTAATTTTTCCGGTCTTCGCCTACTCTCATGGTACCCCTACGTTTCAAAGGTTGGCCTATACTATTACTACAGAAATTTTACTGGGGTCTGCCTGCCTATACTTCTACTACTAGATTGTTACTTGGGTCTGCCTATACTTCTGCCACGTAAATGTTACAGGGGTCTGCCTATACTAGTGCTACAAAAATGTTACAGGAGTCTGCCTATAATTCTGCCACATAAATGTTACAGGGGTCTGCTTATACTGCTGCCACTTAAATGTTACAGGGGTCTGCCTATACTTCTGCTAGAAGAATGTTACTGGGGTCTGCCTATAGTTCTGCCACGTAAATGTTACTGGGGTCTGCCTATACTTCTGCTACAGAAATGTTACAGGGGTCTGCCTATACTTCTACTACAGAAATGGTACTGGGGTCTGCCTATACTTCTACTACAGAAATGTTACTGGGGTCTGCCTATACTTCTACTAAAGAAATGGTGCTGGGGTTTGCCTCTACTGCTGCCACTTAAATGATTTAGGGGTCTGCCTATACTTCTGCTACAAGAATGTTACTGGGGTCTGCCTATACTTCTGTCATGTAACTGTTACAGGGGTCTGCCTATACTTCTGCCGCATAAATGTTACAGGGGTCTGCCTATACCGCTGCTACATAAATGTTACAGGGGTCTGCCCATACTTCTGCCACATAAATGTTACTGGGGTCTGCTTATAGCTTTTCTACTGGAATGTTACAGGGGTCTGTTTATACTATGCGTGCACACAGACTAGCTTAATTAAAAATTTCAAATTATTAATGGATGTTTCAATTTTTGAGGACTTCAAAGTAAAAGCTGTCTCAATGATCTTCACATTCATGTCTTCAATTTCTATGAGCATGTATCCAGGTTTTACTGGTACTCTGTTAGAGGAGGACAACATTGATCATCTTGAGACACCCAATATCACCATATACATTTATTTCCTGTTTTTGTATTTTTTTATAGTCAGTCACAGCCAGCTGCTGCTGTGGTTGGCACGAGCTCAGTTTCACTCATTTTTTAAACAATTAGGCTGGGTTCTCACCATCATCACCAAATGGGCCACCAAACACATGCTTCAGATATATGCAACTGTATGCCTCTACAATTGCTTTCACCTGCTTTTAATTCCCATTGAAAAACATAAATGCCACAGTAAAAGTCTTTTTTTTACAGTTGTGTTAAAAAATGTAGCTAAGTTCTTCTAAATGGTCATGATAAATAAATATAGTACTTTTGAAATATATGCTAAATGGCAACTCCTGTGTCATACAGCTAGAAAATAGTTAATAGGCAGGCTAAGCATATATATGTAATACCAAAATGCTGTGTGAATCTAGCCTTAAATATTAAAATACTAAATTAAATGCATTATATGATTAAAGGGGACTGTCATGGTGTAAAGCCAGTGGGGTAGACTGCATAGCCCCGCAGCTGTAGCCTGCTGACTCTATTCCCATTTTTGTTCATACTTATCTCGCCTAGAAGAACGTCTTTTAGGTCTGGCTCCTACAGCTGTAAATCTTCCAAGTGAGCATTCTTCACCACTCATCACTCACCATCAATGGGTCTTGTCGGACGGCTAATCAAATCTGACGTCACCCATTGACAGTCAGTGGTGAGAACCACATATTTGACAGAATCACAGTGCTGAAATCCAGACCTGCGAAGAGTCCATAAAGGTGACAGGAGATGAATGTAAAAAAAGAGAAACAAAGTCAATGGGGCCGTGACTGCAGAGCTATGCAGCCAGCTCCACTAACGTTATACCAGGACAGGTTCTCTTTAAACACTTATACATGTATATAGACTTAATGATATTTAAATTAATATTTAATTTTGCTTTCATAGAATATATATGTTCATCTCATAGAATTTTGAAGGTTCTAATATTGGAAATAATTGTTTTTTATAGACTGTACATATGTAAAAATGGTCTAGTAAACACAAGAGACAAACAAAAGAAAAAAAAAACACAAATATATTTTAGCAGGGGGGGGGGGGGGGAGAGAGAGAGAGAGAAGGAGCGCTTTCAGGTAATTTATTTATTTTTTACCCCCCACCAAGCAGGGTACTCATTGTACCGACCTCGGAAGGATGGAAGGCTGAGTTGACCTTCGGCTGGCTACCTTAACCACGCGGGGATTGAACTTGCAACCTTCAGGTTGTGAGCGAGAGCTTACACTCTGCACCACATGAGGCTCTCTCACTCTCCCCCCCCCCCCCCCTGTCCCCTCCACTCTGCCCTGCTGCCCCCCGAGCACGCTCGGAGGAGAAGGCAGTTACTCAAGATGAGCGAGGCTTATCGAGCGCGCTCGCTCATTTCTAATTTTAATATATTCTAATCTTAACTATTAACTGAATCAAGAATATGAATTTTACATATCAGTTCAAACACCAGGAAAAAAGGAACACAATAAAAAAAAGGAACAAAAACTTTATTTGTGAAAATAATAGAATAACATAAAGTAAAAATTAAACATAGCAACATAATCTATTTACAAAATGAAAACACAAAATCACCACTAATGGTGAAAATAAATACAGTGAATTAAACAGTCATATACATGGGTACCAAAGAAAAGTAAGATTTAAATTGTTTTAATTTTTAAATATTTTAATATCATGTCTCCGTATTTCTTCAGAAATGTTTTTTTATTTGAATAACATAAAAATAAATAGAATTTTAAATTTCATTTGATTCACATTGTTATTTACACTAAATCAAAAATTCTTAAATTAAACCCAAAATTCATTCTTATTCAATATGAAAAAAAATGTAATTATGAATTTGGAGATGAGCAAAAATATTAAAAAAGAGGTGAACCTTTTGTCAGCTCAAAGGGTTTGGAAAACAGTGTATTTTAATCGTTTTATTATTCTAGCATTTAGCATAAAGCAAACAAAATGAAAGCGCAGATTTTATCACTATTTTGTATTGTATTTCGTTAAAAAAAAAGAAAAGTTTGACATTTTGTTAGATTGTATTTGTAAAAAAAAATCTAAAAAAGAATTAAAAATTGTACTTCAAATAGTTTGTAAATAGAGATGAGCGAACGTACTCGGTAAGGGCGATTTCGCAATCGAGCACCGCGATTTTCGAGTACTTCACTACTCGGGTGAAAAGTACTCGGGTGCGCTGTGGGGCGGGGGGTTGCAGAGGGGAGTGTGGGGTAGCAGGGGGGAACAGGTGGGAGCTCTCTCTCTTTCCCTCTCCCCCCCCCCCCACTCCCCTCTGCAACCCCCCGCTCACCCACAGCGCACCTGAGTACTTTTCACCCGAGTAGTGAAGTACTCGAAAATCGCGGTGCTCGATTGCGAAATCGCCCTTACCGAGTACGTTCGCTCATCTCTATTTGTAAACCTAGATTTAGCCTTGGTGTAGAACATTTGCTCATCCCCCTCATAATAAATAAATATGTATGTCTATTACAGATGAGCGAGCATACTCGCTAAGGGCAATTGCATGAGCAAGCATTGCCCTTAGCGAGTACCTACCCACTCGAGAGAAAAGGTTCGGGTGCCGGCGGTGGGGAGCGGTAAGTTGCAGCAGTCAGCAGGGGGGGAGAGAGGGAGAGAGATCTCCCCACAGCTCCCTGCCCGCCGCCGGCACCCAAACCTTTTCTCCCGAGCGGGCAGGTACTCGCTAAGGGCAATGCTCGCTCGAGCAATTGCCCTTAGCGAGTATGCTCGCTCATCACTATTGTCTATGTATACTGTACCTTATCGGGACAAAAGATAGTTTTGTCCGTAACTTCACAAGCTAGATGTTTTGCATACTACACATAAAGTACTTCTGAGATTAGCAGCTTTTCATTATAAATACTTGTATTTTAGGTTTTACTTCTATCTAACAATCTTCATGGTAAATATTGATCATTTTTGGTATTTAACACCTTCATTGATCCTCAGCATGGCAGTTGGCATCTATTAATGTAAAAAAAGGTCAGTTTGTCAGGCATTTTTCTCTGCAAAAAATAAAGTATGCCTATAAAAAAGTAACACCTACTCATAATGAGGTATACTGCATATTTCTTTATTTAGAAAACTCAAAGCAAACATGAGTTGCGGGTTGTGGAGCTAATGCATTACTACATAAAAAAGGCAGATGCCATCTTAAGACACGTTCTGATTTATGAAAACCTTGCTATCAACTAGTACAGTGGTGAGCAACTCATTGCCTAGGGAGCACATTCAACCCTAGAACCCTTCTTCCATCTATGTACTATATAATATGTACAGTATACAGCTCTATCACACACTGCACACATATGTTGCTTTATATCACACAGAGGATGGAGGTCCCATGTGTCTTCTTTACAACAAAAGAAACCAAGTAATCTTGTAGATATCACACCTATTAACTAGAGATGAGCGAACCTACTCGGCCATGCCCCTTTTTGGCCCGAGCGCCGCGATTTTCGAGTACTTTCGTACTCGGGCGAAAAGATTCGGGGGGCGCCGTGGGTGAGTGGGGGGTTGCAACGGGGAGTGGGGGGGAGAGGGAGAGAGAGAGGGCTCCCCCCTGTTCCCCGCTGCTACCCCCCGCTCCGTCACGCCTCCCCCTGCCCCCCGGCGCCCCCCGAATCTTTTCACCTGAGTAGTACTCGAAAATCGCGGTGCTCGATCGAGTAATTACTCAAAACGAGTATGCTCGCTCATCTCTACTATTAACCCCTTTAGTGGCACACCCGGAAAATCTATGGGCCTTGCTGCACTGACCATGCAGTTAAACCCTGGAAGATTTCCGTGGACAGCTCTAGTGCTGAAATGCTGGCCAGGACACACAGTTATTGTGCCGCTGTACACGTTTGCCACTTCGAATTAGCTCAGGAAAATCTACGGGGCTTGATGCGCTGACATGTTAATAAGAAACCTGCCACTGAAGGGCTTAATGGCTGACAAAAATACATAATGTAATAGGGAGCTTTCGAACCTACTCAGGGTTCTTCCTCGGGCTGAGGCTGAGGAAGAACCCTGAGTAGGTTCGAAAGCTCCCTATAACATCATGTATTTTTGTCAGCCATTAAAAGGTATCATAGCTACAAGATTACTTGGTTTCTCTTACTGAGAACAATCACATTTTGTTTACAACAGAGAGGTAGCCATACATACATGCACAGCCAATCTCCATAGTGAAAGGGAAGTATGGAAAGTGCTAATCTGTTTCTGTACCTCTCATAGACTAACATGTATAGTCAGTCCATGTGGATGGCCACTTCTCCACGTCAAGCAAAGTACATTGACTGTATTGTGTGATTCTGAGATAAACTCCTGTTCTGCGTCTGTGACACCCATAATATGGTACAGTGGGTTGACCGCCACTGAACTAGAACCATTTTATTTCCTTTTAATACAATCTGTTGACAGCCTGCAAAATTCTCGAAACTAACATAAAAAGTCAAGAAAATTATTAACAAAGATGATTATCATTTTAAATGTCACCAAAGTTATAAATGACTTAAAATCGGATTTAGCAGGACTGATATGCTTCTTGCATGAGGAGTTTGTAATACTTGTAAAAAAAACGAATGTCCATTTCAAGGTAGATGGCGGAGTCTGTGTCCTTAGTTCACATGTAGCTTGTACATTGTCATATTGTACAGTAAATCAAGACATACAAATGCAGGTAATCAATCCATTAGAAATGAATGACTATTATTTATTTGGTCATGATGTGAATTTCCATGGACATGGACCATAATCAGCCTTCGCGGTGTACAAATACAAACTGCAAACCTAAAGCCAAAAGATACAACCTTGGCAAAGCAAAATGTCTGGACTAACTGGCAGTACGCTAATCATTGGAACAAAATTGCCTATTTAAAATGGTTGCCTATTTTTGGAAACCCAGTTTCCTATTTGGGAATTCTAAGTTAACCCTTTCCAATCCAATTTGTATCCTGGTTTTCCTAGGGGGATTACTCTGTTTCTGCTGTTATACAACGGCGCTATATGCTGGCTAAAGCCAGTACTGCATGAGGTGACACGTGGAATAGGCTCCAACAGCAGAGAGGCTGGCAATATACAGTAAGAGAACCCAGACGGACGTCTTCTAACATCGGAGTTGTACAGCCTTAAATCATAATGTCTTTAGGCATCGGACAGTGGATTGGAAAGGGTTAATAGAAAGGCATACTTCGCTCAGTACCTTCATCTATTAGTCAGAGTGAATAGAAAGGTACTTTTAGACGGAATGATTGTTCAAAAAATCATTCAAACGAGCGAAAGTGAAAGATAATCGTTCGGATGAAATGTAAGCCAAAGACTAAATGACAAACGATAATCGTTCACTTTTTGTTCGTCTTTCCTTTTATACAGGCGTGAAAATCATCATTGACTCGTTCACTCATCGTGCGGCTTAAACAACAGTCATTCCGTTCCTTTCATTCACTTGCAAAGTAATATTTGATTCTGAATGATTCTAGTTTGAATGAGCCAATGATGTATCTGCCTGTCTAAACAGGCTGCATGAGAGCCAACAAGCTAGAGGAGACATGACTCATTCGTTCGCTCAAAAGATAATCAACTCTGCTGGCCCCTTTGTGTTTGTGTCTTACATGGTCAGCCCATCACTTTCAAGAAGAACTGTTTAACCCTTTGTAATCCACTGTCTGACGTCTTAAGACATTATGATTTAAGGCCGTACAGCTCTGATGTTGCAAGACGTCCGTCTGGGTTCTCTTACTATATATTGCCAGCCTCTTTGCTATCCAACATGTCACCTTATGCAGTACTGGCTTTAGCCAGCAGATAGTGCCATTGTATAGTGGCAGAAAAAGAGTAAGCCCCCTAGGAAAATCAAAATACAAATTGGATTGGGAAGGGTTAATTCTTCATTTTACCTATGGTACTGTTGTAGGAAATAAAACAACCAATGCCAGGTTAATCTCCAGATTACAGCTGATTGCTTATTATAAGGGGATCCTACTAACAAAAAGCTATTACCCAAGGCAGACAAGTCCTTAGTCAAGGTGTATATGTCCTGTTATTCAAGATTAAGAAATATACATGTACGAAAGCATGCGTTATAATGATGGCATACATGAAAAGGATAGGGAGCATATTTTTCAATGACAGTAATAAATAAGTATAAATAAAACAATTTATAATTGTCCTAGAAATAGTCAAATATAATCTTTATTTTTTTGTTAGCGTTGAGGAAAATAAAGTTTGCTTACACATACTGTATAAACCAATGTAAGGAGAGGGCTGTGGTCACGTATTGTTCTCGGTTACCTCAAATGACTTGGGGGATGTCACAAAAGGGTATAAAATGTAAAGACTATCATGAAAATGTCAAAGTCATGCAGAAATAGTCATTGTGAAAACAGTAGATCCAAAATGAAGGCTTTCCAGGTTAAAGGTACAGGTGTAAGTGCTGGTAGATCAATTCTTTGAAGTTCTTGGTTCTATAAAAAGAAGTTGTCTTTGTACTTGTTATCAGCAGGAACTTGATGTCCTAAAGTAGCTGAAATATTCAGAAGGAGTGGAATAATTGGGGCAACATATTCCAAGGAGCCTTGTGACTTTAAGGAGTGCCCATAAATTAAGACACTGAGAAAGAGTGTCCTCCACCTACAGAATGCGAGCAGGCTGCAAGTTCTCCTCTTGAGGGTGGAAAATACGTTGCTGCACATAGAAAAAAGGCAAAAAGGGATGATATTGTTATTCTAGCTATGACTTAGAATGAAAAAACAGACCTAATCTAAAATAAATCTAATCTTGTACAGTATGTAGCGAAAACAATGACATGAATTACTTTAGTCCAATTACATCACATTTTTGTCCATCCTCAATACATCAGACAGAAAGTTGCACAGTATATTAACAGTATAACAGTATCTAGAAGCTAAAATCATATGTACAAAAGACACAATACAGACCCCCAACAAATTAAATGAAATTGCTTGGACATCTCTCAACACCAAGAAACAGGGGGTTTGGCACTTGACTCTCTTAAGTCAATATTCTGATGTATCACTTAAAATGGTTGTACCAGAATTACAAGTTATCCCCTATCCACAGGATAGGGGATAACTTGCTGATTCATGTGGGCCTTGCCATCAATTCTGAGAACGGGGGACTCATGCCCCTTTCTTCTACTGACTGCAGGGATGCTCCTCCCACCTGTAGTGACATCACATTGAATGGAGCGCTAGCCAAGCATGTGCATTCGATGTTCCATTCATTTAAAGGTGGCATGTCAGAAATTACCGAACGCCTGCCACTAAACTATCTCTGGCAGCCTCATTGAAAGTACATAGAGTGACAGCATGCTTTTGTGACCAGTGCTTTATCCAGTCTCTTCCTCACTGTGAGGTGTGCAGTAAGCCTGCAGTGATGATGATGGAGGACCCCAGACCCTTATTCTTGGTGTTGTGAGATTCCCATTAATTAACAAGGTAACCCCTATCCTTGTAATTCTGGTGCAACCTCTTAGAGTTAAAGGGGTGCAAGGGAGCAAAAGTACCTCTGTTCAAGGAATTTATGGGAATACCAACTTTCAAGGCTATTCTCACTTAGTGTAACTAGTGTAAACTGTAAGTATTCCCTTACGTTTCACTGGTGTGAGGGCATCTATAAGAGTGGAATTATTGTTCACTAATAGAGATGAGCGAGTATACTCGCTAAGGCACATTACCCGAGCGAGTAGTGCCTTAGCTGAGTATCTCCCCGCTCGTCTCTAAAGATTCGGGAGCGGTGGGGGAGAGCGGGGAGGAACGGAGGGGAGATCTCTCTCTCCCTCTCCCCCCCCCCCCCTCACCCCGCCACAACTCACCTGTCACCTGTGCCTTAGCGAGTAAACTCACTCATCTCTTTTCACTAACAGTTCCCACTATACAGCTCCCCAAATCAGCATTATGGGTTTCTGCATACTGAACCATACTGGAAAGGACATTTTCAAGAAACGTGAGAAGAGCCGTCAAACTTGTAAGAATTACATATTGGAAGCAGCTAGCACTCATTAACTCACTTTTAATGTATGACATGGAACAATATAAAATATACTGGTTTTTGGAACCTTTCCCTTCCTTTTGCAAAATAGAGTCATCAAAGACATTAATAACGCAAGTGGAGGCAAAAGAAACATTTTCTTGCACCAAGGGTATTTTCTGGATAAGCTATTTAGAACTCGTGGCACAAGAAATCCATCCCACAAGTTTCTCCTACCTCTACAGACAATCTTCTGTGAAGACAAGGTGCATTAGTCCCCAGTAGTGTTGCTCCAGGAGCGAGCGATTGCAATCACACCCAAAGGCTGAGTGCCTAAGGCCTCTCTGCTACATAAGTCAACATGACTATTATAAGTGTTCATGTGACTGTGATCATGCCCTGGTGGAGATTTGCATCAGGGTCTAGGAGCAGCAAGCTACACCCATGTTGGTCCTGGTTATTTGATTTGCTAAAGCATAGAATGTTACGATATAATGGTAACTTGCAGTGGAGTTACAGAACATTAGTGGCAGTGGGAGGATGAGTCACATTAAAAGAAACAACAGCAATACTTATCCTTCCCGCTGCCGTGCTGCTCCCCCACTGCTGCTTCCGTCCACCGGTGCCTTTTTTACTTGGTCCGCAGAGGTCACATGGGTTGTTTACTCAATTGTATCCAATAGCAGGCCTGTCAGTGATGTTCTGTAGACATGGTTGGGCCTACTACAACAGACACCAACATGACAGGTCTACAGGATGTCACCAAGCCAGATGACATCACCTGTCAGATGCCGTGGGGCCAAAGCAGCGCGCCAGCACCACAGTGTTAGTATTGATTCTATATACTTTTGGGCAAGGAAGTCCAAAACTATATTTAAAAAAAAACTTGGAAAACCCCTTTAATATTGGCCCATAGACATTTTAAAGAGTAAAAACAAACATTTATGCCCAGCAACATCTGAAATAGATATTTTACAGGGGTATAGTAACATCAGTTAACATGCAGGTGGACTAATGTAATAGAACCACAAAAATGCATATTCAGTAGAGATGAGCGAGCATGCTCGTTTAAGCCTGCGAGAGAGAGAGAGAGAGATCCGGGAAAAAGTGCTCGAGTCTCCCATTGACTTCAATGGGGTTCGTTACTCGGTCCCTAGTTATGATATACTAACCAATATATCACATCATCAAAGAAGGGTGTAGAGGCTTTGATACAAAAAGCAAGATTTGTCAATCACTTTATAGGATATAAAGTGGTTCCAAAGTTAAACCAAAGTTTTTCTTTGGAACCACTTTGCATCATATATTAAGAAATTGCACAATGTACCTAAGTGAACTTTAACCCATTAAGGACCAGCCACTGTATATATACGGCGGCTGGTGCTGGGCTTTGAGGACCACCGATTGTAAAAATACGGCGGTGCTCTAAGTCTCCTGCCTCTGCAATCAGTCAGAGGCAGATACGGGTTATCAGCTGTTAGTGACAGCTGATACCCTGGAGCAGAAGGCAGGAGGGGTTTTTAACCCTTCCTGCCTTCTGCTTCCCCGATATACAGTGCTCAATGAACACTGTCGGGGCAAAGTGAAAGTAAGAAGTTCTTTCACTACGGGAGCCTCGGGGGGTCATGTGACCTCCCGGGATTCCCTGCTACTGCAGAGCTGGAGGGTCAGACTTAGACCCTGGCAGCTCTGCAGGTGACTAATGTCACCACAGGGGTTGCTTTCCCCTGTAACTGAGGGTCCTATGGACTGCCCAGCTACAGTGGGAAAATGTCAAATAAAGTTAAAAAAAAAAAAAAAGTGAGTGTCCCCCAGAGGTCTTATATGACGTCATGGGGGACACAGATAGTAAAAAACACAATTACATAAATAAGTAAAACAAAACAACAGAATAAAACAACAAAACATACATAAAAAAGAGAATAACACAAAGCAGACGCCAACAAAAAACGTCGCCGTATGCGCCCTGTAAACCAAAACCATACATACTATATATCAAAACGTCCAAAATAAATAGAGGAACCCATTTCCTTACTTTATTTTAGTGTAAATATAAAAATAATTTTTAAAAAAACTATAAATGTTAAAAAAATCATTGTTTTTAGCATTTTATCCCCAATAAAACTAAAAAACGGAAAAAAAAGTCAGTGAAAAAGATATTAAAAAAATAGTCCAATATGTCACGGAAAAAAAAACGCAGCAAAAATAATTTTGGTAGCTAAAGGAAAAAAAATGGAGCAGTAAAATCGCCACATGGGTAAAATCCCTAAAAAGTGTCTGGTCCTTAAGGTACAAAACAACCTGGTCCTTAAGGGGTTAACTGAATTGAAGAGAATGTACTAATTTGTAAACCGAGTGTGACTAGGGACCTTTAAAATATCGTACATCTGTATCCTCAGATTTTAATTAAAGGGTTACTCCAGCTGTGAAGTGAATTTTCAAAAATTCCAGATATGGAAGGTGATTGTGCCATGTTTATACACAGCTAGTTATGGATATAAGTCAAGCAATCATAACCTTCTTATCCTATTCTCCATATCTGATGTTTATCTGCATCACTATTTTTCAAGATGGCCGCGGCATCCCAGCTGATATGCAGTTTGAAACTACATTTTCCACAATTCCCCACTCTGTACTTCCTTCCTGTGTGAGTCATCGCTAAGTGCTGCCCTACTATTGGTCGGCAATCTGGTCGCGAGAGCTAAAGAGAAAAAAGGCTGTTCCTAGTCATTCCTACTGATCAAACCCAACCTGTAGCGCTGGAATGACTACAGGTTGTATCCATGGCAACCTGGGAATAAACACTTCTGAAGTGTGATGGTTTATAGAGCTACAGACACAATATAGAAAGCAGCAAACTTTCATAACTTTTGATTATCCTTCATTTGGCAGAAAAGTTGCATAACTGGAATACCCCTTTAAATGTGGAAAGGAAATATAGTTTACTTGTTCTAGGTGTATATTAAAAATTGACATGGCTTACTTGAAAAGGTTTAATTGAGTAACGATCACTTGTATTGGTTTTTATTTTCTGAGACAGTCCCAGGTCAAAGCAAAAATGTAAATACTAGAGATAAGCGTGCACGCTCGGATAAGTCAGTGACTCGAGCAAGCCTCACTCTTCTCGAGTAACTGCATTCTTGTCCGAGCATGCTCGGGGGGGGGGGGGGGGGCGGCGTGAGCAGGGGGCGGCGGGAGTTATCGGGAAGGGGGGGGGGGAGATCTCTCACTCTTTCCCCCGCTACTCCCCACTATCCCCTGCCGCCCCCCCGAGCACACTCAGACAAGAATGCAGTTACTCGAGAAGAGCGAGGCTCGCTCGAGTAAGTGACTTATCCGAGAGTGCTCGCTCATCTCTAGTAATAACTAATCTCGGAGTAAAATCTTTGCCTGTTACCTGTTGTAAAAAGGCTGATTTTGGATTGGGTTCGGGGTGTATATGAATGTCATCATCGCTGTCTGGTGGCTCTTCCTTCACTTTCACAGATGCTAGGTTTTCCGTTCTGAGATCAGTACTGCTATGACTTCTTAGGTTTCCCGTAGATGAAACCCTTTCTTCTTGCATTGTGTAATCACTGTGATGTTCTTCTTCAGATTCTTCCAGTTGGCTTCCGGGTTGGCGAAGTTGTTCAATAGATTTGGAAAGCATCTTCAAAAAAATGAAATAATCAGAGAAACAGAATTTATTATTTGGTAGAAATCCTTTAATAGAAATGATTAGCTTAGTCAACCTGTAGGCATAGAGGTTTTGGATTTGCCCACATTCGTTAGGAAGATGGTTGTGTTTGATCTAAATAAGATGTGCCAGATGGTATAATTTTCTATATTGAACACTGATCTATGTGCCACAATGAGCATATTTGATTATGCCTTTAACCCTTTCCAATCCAATTTGTATCCTAGGGGGCTTACTCTTTTTCTGCCATTATAAAACAGCGCTATATGCTGGCTAAAGCCAGTACTGCATGAGGTGACACATTGGATAGGCTCCGACAGCAGAGAGGCTGGCAATATACAGTAAGAAAACCCCGACGGACGTCTTCCAACATCATAGCTGTACAGCCTTAAATCATAATGTCTTCAGACGTCAGACAGTGGATTGGAAAGGGTTAAAGGGAACCAGTGGACATCTGCTCTCATTCAATCAGTTTGACTTTTTTTCTACAGGCTGTATGGGTGCACTTCTACTGTACTCTATGGGAATGCATGCGCATAGTCGGTAGATAAGAGTCAAACCGGCTGACCAAGCACCGACCTCCACACATTTTAGTTAACAGTAACTGGAGAAACCAATGTCAGGCAGCTGCTGCCAAGGCAGATAGGATAATGGGTGCATCAAAAGAGGTCTAGGGGCATATGATGAGAACATTGTTCTTCCTCTTTAAAGTCACTGGTCAGACCACACATGAAATATTTTGGACAGTTTTGGGCATTGGTACTCAAGAAGGACATATCAGGTACAATGGTGGGCAACTAAAGTAATAAATGCAATGGGTGGACTACAATACCCAGAGAGGTTACTAAAATTGGGATTATTTCGTTTAGAAAAAAGCTGTCTGAGGGTGACCTAATAACTCTGTATAAATATATCAGGACAATACAGAGATCTCTGTTATCATCTGTTTATACCCAGGACTGTGGCAGTAACAAGGGGGCGCCCTCTACATCTAGAGGAAAGGTTTCCACACCGGCATAGAAGAGGGTTCTTTACTGTAAGAGCGGTGAGACTATGGAACTCTCTGCCTGAGGATGTGGTGATGGTGAATTTAGTTTAAGAGGGACCTGGACGCCTTTCTTGAGTGTAACACTATTACAAGTTATGATTCCTACATCATTCATCTAGAGATTTATTCTGATTGCTAGACTTCAAGTCCAGAACGATTTTTATTCCTAAAATGAAGAAAATTGGCTTCTAACTCATCGGGGAAGAGGGTTGCCCTCCTCGGACCAATATTGTAAGAGAATCGTCTGAGCGGGATGGACATATGTCTTTTTTAGCCTTACGTTATATGCTACTAAGCTGCGTTTACACCTTTATAATCACTAAAACAATATAACAAAAGAAAACTGTGATAAATCCGAATAGAGATTTGGAAAGAATGATCCCGGCGCTGCGAGAAAAAGTCAGCCGTCTCCTGCACAGAAATGAATTCAGTCTGACAGGAATCTGCCTTCCAAATAGAAAAGCACAGTTCAGATTTCCAAACATTAATATTTAAGAGAGTCGGGCAAACTATTTCCACCAGACGCAGATGGAATGTCACAATTTGCATCGCAGGCAGAGTTTTCAAGGTGTTTTACATAGAGTGGATCCCACAGGTAAAACAGGCGGGCGATATGGTTCCCACACTGTCAGAATGCAAAGTGACGCTCGGGGATTCTTCATACAACATAAAGAGAATTAGCAAAAGATTATGTTCAGAATTGTTCTAAAGTCATCAGGAATTCGTGTTTGTTCATTTCACTTCTGGTTGTCAAAAAGTCTTCTAGTCCTATTATTTATCTGCTGCTGCTCTGATCCGTCTGGACGTAAAGTGGAGAGAAAACCAATATATTTAATATATTCGTAAAACACAATAGACTAAATTCACCGGACATCCAGTGGAGTCAGAAGGAGCTGGAGAGTTCATTATATATCTAGTCACACAAACACCTACTGCAGCAAAGTAATGAGGGTTTATGGGGCGCCCTCTAGTGGTGAAAACACTTTCAACTCCTGTTGTACAACTAAGTATGTACATTTGGATTCAAAGGAGTTTCACAGTCATGTTACGGCACGTGCGGATATTTCATGCAGATTTCCACTGCGGGTCATCTTAAGGGCTCCCACCCACTGGCGTTTTTTTCTCCACTGCGATGCGATTCTAAAGTTAAAGTCTCGCATCTCAGTGCGAGAAAAACGCCGGCAGATACCCAAAAATTGCTGGGATATCGCTGCGACATCGCCAGTCTTTTCAATGGGGCCAGCGGCAGCAGCGCTAGCCCCATTGAAAAGATATGGGGAATGCCGCGGACTTCTGCCACAGCTGTGGCAGGAGTTTCCTTTATCCCCGAGGGGACTGCGCCCCATTGAAAAGACTGGCGATGTCGCAGCGATATCCCAGCGATTTTCTCGCACTGCTCTGCAAGAGTTTTCACTTACTCTCACAGCGCAGTGGAGAAAAGAACACCAGTGGGTGGGAGCCCTAAAACTGATTTTTTTTTTCTTTGCGGGAAATCGTTGATTGCCATTTTTTTCGTTGCGAATGTACGCGAATGCACTGCAACTCCACCTCCCAGCCTTTTCCCCACCTCCCTACTTGCTTCTAACCTTCAAATCGGCAGCGGATCCACAAATGCATTTAAATGTATTTGCAGATGCACTGCGAATCCTGAGCTTCCATAGAGATGAATGGAGCCAGATCCGCGCATTAACCGCAATGAAATGGAGCATGCTGCGATTTATAGTCCGAGCGCGGCATCCGCAAATCATTTAAAATCAAATCCACAGGACGTAAATGAAGTGCGGGTGCCCAATGCTCCTCTATGGGCGGCTAGAGCTACGGGTCACCCGCGCCAATTCAATAAATACTATCCGGCTGTGGACATTGGGCCTACGGTTTCATGCTGGTGATCGCGATATCACCACGAGAAAATCATGGCAATATTGCTCATGAGATGTCTGAGCGTCAGCGCTGCGCACGTGAAAGTCAATAGGATGTGGGATGCAATGCAATAAAACAAAGGCTCCATAGGGAAACATGGAAGATAAAAAAGAACAAAACGCAGAAAGGTAGCACAGCACATGCTACGTTTTTTTTCACGCAACATTGCATGAGTGAAAACATCGCAAATGTGAAGGGAACCATTGAAAATCATTAATTTAATAATTTTGTGTTTTCATCCGCTCTTGCGTCGCGCAAAAATCACACATTTTTTATCGCTTATGTGAAATTGGCCTAAGGTTGCCTTCACACTGGAGCGAAAATCGCGCAAGATTTGTACGTTGCGACGTGCAACAAATATGAACCCCATTTTTAAGAATGGGTCATACCCATGAGCGATCTTTTCTTGCACGCCACCGCGATGCAGGGAACAAATTGCAGCATGTCCTTACCTGCGGTTGCTTTCTATGGGGCCACCTTGGATCCATGGGGCTTTCACATGGTGGCACGTCTGATATCAGACTGTGAAGCATGGCCTGATATCGCCCTCTCCCGTGTTAAGGAGACCTTGGACATATTGGCGTGCGCAAAAATTTGCATGTGCAATATGCAGAGAATAGAATTGATTCCAATAGGTTTGCTCACATTTACTTCTCTTGCGTGTATGTTTTGCATGTGCGAAAAAAATGCAGCATGCTCTACTTTTGTGCGCCAAAGGTCCCCATAGAAGTCTATAGGAGGAGCACAAGTGCGCGTACAATGCACTGCGGAATTCCATAGGAAAAGGAACACATCCGGAACAAGTAGGCTAAATACCACTTAAATAGTAGAGAAAAATACGCCGATACGCACGCAAAAAAAGCAATAGCCCAGTAAAGGCCGAGCTACCGCACACATATTTACGTGTTTTGCCATACTTTCTGCGCTGCTGTGAATCGTTCACATCGGCGTGGGACACACTCATGATTCACAGGCTTAGGCCTCTTTCACATAGGCGTCGTTTCACGCAGAATCGGCACGTCAAAAAATTGAGCTGACCTATCTTTTGTGCATGATGCGTGTGAGTCTCCATAGACTATTATGGGAGTTGGATAACACGCACCACGCACCTCCGAACGTGTGAACGGGCAATTTCACAGCTAATTAGGACGTGATAGCGGGAAATAACCCGTTCATGCGAATTTAAGTGCAGTTTAGCCGCAATTTTTTGATGCGCCTATTCTGCGTGAAAACGACGCCTGTGTAAAAGAGCCCTTAATTAGTCGCTGCTGTGTTGTTTTCTTCCCAAAATTGCGCAGTTCGCAGGTATCGGGGGTGCATAGCAGCTAGATATTGGATTGGAAAGAATGCAGGTTGCAGCAGGATGCCGAGGGCTGCCGCCCCATGGTGATAGAGGTTACAGGCTCCTTGCTATCCACCATCGTTCTCATACATTTCAGCTTGGTTTAATAGTTCTTTTAATGCCCGGTCTTAGGCTTGGAGCCTCCGATGGAGGGGCGGTGGGTCCAGCTCTGGCAATGGTCCTTCAGTCACTGCTCAAATGCCTGAAAGGTAAGTTCCCCCATGGACTGCTGTAAACATCGCCTCTGTTCCACTGATGATGTCTACAGAAAAGTGACAGGAATTTGGTTTCCTCGTAGCTCATTAAATGTGTTATTGGATTGGCTCCCACTTGTGCATTTAGAGATTCCATAAGATGTATTGGGCCAGGAAATAAAAATATACTACAAAGAGGGTTAGAAACATGAGCCCTATTAGTCAGAGATGTCTGTTCACTTGGTAGGCCATTTAACCGATCCTTAAGGAAAGGTATAGATTTGTTACACGCATTAACATTTAACAGGTTCAACAAATCGGTCAGAAGTGAAGTTGTTTTTTCTTGCTTTTTTTTTTCAGATGGATCCAATGTACGGTACATGGAGCAATACTTTTTACTGTTGTAGCTGAATTTCCTCCAAATACAGTAGGGCTTCATTTTAAATTGGTCTTTCCCTCATTAACCTCTCCAATCTAATTAATCCTGTACAGAGCAACCAGGCTTACATTTCTGTTCAGTAGCGACACCAATGTCCCCCCTCCATGTGCCAGTCACTAAACTGATGCCTGTCCCCTGTGCCAGTCACTACACCGATCCCTCCACCCTGTGTCAGTCACTACACCGATGCCTGCTCCCTTGTGCCAGTCACTACACCAATACCTCCCCTTGTGCCAGTCACTATACCGATGCCTCTACCCTGTACCAGACACTACACCAATGCCTCCCCCTGTGCCAGTCGCTACACCAATGCCCCCCTATGTGTCAGTGACTACACTGATGCCTGTCCCCTGTGCCAGTCACTACACCCATCCCTCTACCCTGTGTCAGTCACTACACCGATGCCTGCTCCCTTGTACCAGTCACTACACCAATACCTCCCTCTGTGCCAGTCACTATACCGATGCCTCTACCCTGTACCAGAAACTACACCAATGCCTCCCCCTGTGCCAGTCACTACACCGATGACCCCCCTGTGCCAGTCACTACACTGATGCCTCTCCCTTGTCCCAGTCACTACACAGATGCCTGCTTCCTTGTGCCAGTCACTACACCAATTCCTCCCCCTGTGCCAGTCACTATACCAATGCCTCCACCCTGTGCCAGACACTACAACGATGCCTCCCCCTTGTTCCAGTCACTACCCCAATGCCTCGACTCTGTGCCAATCACTACACTGATGTCTCCCCCATGTGCCAGTCACTACAGAGATGCCTCTACCCTGTGGCAGTCACTACACTGATGTCTCCCCCCTGTGGCAGTCACTACAGCGATGCCTCTACCCTGCGCCAGTCACTATACTCCCCTGTGCGAGTCAATACACCAATTCCTCCCCTCTGTGACAGTCAATACACAGATGCCTCCCCATATGCCAGTCACTGCACCGATGCCTTCACCCTGTGCCAGTCACTATACTAGTTACCTATCCACTTTAGAATAAAGGCTAAAATTATCCCTTTCCTCTATAAAGCTCTCCACGGTGCTCTTCTCTCATCTCTACCTGTGCTCTCTGTTCTGCTAATAATCTTAGACTAACCTCCTACTTAACTAAACTTCCCACTCGCATCTCCATGATTTTTTCTCGAGCTGCATCAATTCTCTGGAATGCGCTCCCCCAGACCATCAAGTTAATCACGAATACAGTTTTAACTAAGTCCTAAAAGCACATCTCTTTAAGAAGGCCCACCATATGATTGCCATGGATAACGCAATGAACTATCACCGTGGACAGGCAGCCTTAAGGTGATTCTGGTCCAGTTGAAGCATCTCAGTCCAGTGTCTCAGTTCAGATATGTCTATCTGGGTATATTTAATCTGGGGTATTGTTACATCTTGTACTTTCGTGGTGCTTAGACTAGTATCAATCTATTTGTTAGCACATTCAGGGTCAGGGTTGCCCCAGGTTTTTCATATGGGGTTGCCCTCATCAGAGCAAGCACTCCTCTTTTAATTAGGGTTTCCTTCTATCAGTAGGTTAGGCTAAGTTCTCCATGTTTTAGTTTCCTTATAAACTATTTTGTGTTGTCTGCATTTGTACTTTTTGTGTATATCCGTCTACTACAGACACTAAATGACATCCAGCTCAGATGTAACATTTTGTTTGCATATGTCCTCTATAATTTGTAAAGTACTGCAGAGTATGTTGGCACCATATAAATATGCTCTATGGATGCTATTGATACAAGCTCTGTATCTTTTGAACCTGTTGCAAACGATTGCACAACAGCATAAATAGTACAGTAATAACACATTTTTACCAAAACATGTGTATTTGTGTGTGTATTATATTACCATTACTCACTTTGTTCATCTGAATCTGCTGTTGATACTTTTTTTGCTTCTCCAGGAATTGCTGATGCTGATGCTGAATGACAAGCTGCGCCAGGGTATTCTGAGGAAGGGGAGCAGACTGTGTCCTGTGCAGGGGTCTGTGACGAGGAAGTTTGTGAACCACCCTTCCTGCCGGTGAAACTCTATCTTTTGATGCTAGGGGAACTTGAAGAATCTGGGCGCCACCTGAGGAATGAGTGAGAAAGAATCGTTTTGAGTTCTTCATCTGATGGAGCAGACCTCTGACTGCACAGAGTAGATTAATGCAATAGCATAGAATATACATACTCTGGTCCGGCATCATTGGTTCATATTGATAAGATCATGTTCTTTATGGTAGACTGAAGCAAAGCAAGAGACGCTCCCCAGACTGGGCAAGTATTGATACTCCATCTGTTGTGATGATGTTGGCTTTTTTACTCAGAGCTTCAAATTGGTGTCCTTCTTTGTGCCACTATATTTGCATGGGGTAAAAGGGGGCAATAGGCTTTTGAGCTCTTGATTACTACTAAACTGCACAACTGCTCAGTTGGAGGGCATATGAATTCTATAGAGTAGGGTGCCCTGCTCAGAGCCCTTCCACATCTAGCTACATCCCCCCCCCCACTCCCTAACTCAGCTGTTTGCTAGAGCTGCTTGGGATGGAACCTGGGGCGATCAGCTGTTCACCCCAGGTGCCTTTTTCTGAAAGCGCAAATTCAGCATCTGATAATCTTAAAGGCCTGATAATTTGATGGCTGAAAAACAATAAATAGATATAGCAGCATGCTATTTGGGGCTTTGTTTTTCTGAACCCCTCTCTAGACTTAGTTACAAGTTGGTTATATACTTTTCTGTGTCTGATAATCCAGAACCACCTATCAGGTCACACAAATGTAAGGATTTTTTTCTATACTGTCAAGATATGTCCAAATAGTTAAACCACAATGTATTACAGTACAAAGGGGGATTTCAAAACCACATCTACTTATAGCAGAAAGCAATCTGGGTGGATTCTGGGTAGGCTGTGGATTCACAAGTTGCAGCATGGCTATTTACTTACAAAACTGAAGCCGATTTTCTTTGCAGTTATCATCCTTCGTAATACAATGAGTGATTTTTTTTTGTAAGGCTGAGATACATCTGTATCAGAAGCTCCGTTTTGAGCCTCCATCAAAATTCAGCATGAAACCTTGGGCAGAAAAACACGGCTGCGCTATTTTGACCAGGAAAGCTTTTTTTTCCTGCATGCTGGAAGCTGAACGGACCACATTACAGTCAATGGGTTCCATTCGGCGCCGTCTGGGTCCGACATATTCTGGATCCGGCTCTTCGAACAGTATGAACTTAGCCTTGAACATACAACTTTTGCCACAGAGTTGTGCAGAAACTCCACAAAGTTTGCTGATACCCTTATAGGTCTTTTTGCGTATTGAATGTTTCAACGAATTGCGTGTCTCTAAGATTCCTTTGTTTGTTTTCAGGTGCATTGTAGGTTAGCATGACTTACACATCTAATTGCAAGGGGCTTTTCAAATTCCAGCTACCTTCTTACGTATCATTCAGAATATCAGCTATGAGCTGCGTCGGTTCCCCGCATACTCTAGAGAATTGGTGATTTTGGTATTTGCCTTTATTCAATGTTCCAGCCAGATGCATTTATTATCCATCCGTTGGGTTCCACACTCATCTAGCAGGTATCGAGATAGGTGATAAATCTTTCTGACTGGAATACCCCTTTTAGTTAAAGGGAACCTGTCACCACTTATGAGCACCATAAATTAAGTTATGTTGCTCATAGGGCAGGTCCTAAGGACTCTGGGATGTACTTTTTACACTTCCTGGGTTCTCCATTTTCACACTGTCATCCATGGAAGTTGGCATGTGGACAGTGCATCATACTCATCTCTGCAGTCTCAATGATCTGTATAGAAGTGCACATATGCAAACTGCAGAGATGGGTCTGCTGAACTGTTCGCAGGCCAACTTCCATGATTGACAGACCTGGAATGAGGAGCCAAGAAAGAATAAAGAGAACATCCCTGCGCTCTTCAGGACTTGCCATGTGAGCACTATAACTTAGTTTATGGTGCTCATAAGTACTGATAGGTTCCTTTAAAAAAGTTGGAAGTCTGAAATCTATAGGTTTCCTATGTTCTACAGTTCAGTTGAGATCCCAGCTGAACACCACCAATGTGATCAGGCTCCGTAACCCATGAGAAGACAACTTACGGACAGCTTATGGAGCTTTACTTGTTCTGTAGGAATTAGGCCTCGTGCATAGTTTTGCCTTATATCACTAATAATATATACAGCTATGCAAAAGGCTAATAAAATGTAAATACAAGAGTAACACAACATAGAATATGCATATAGTTTATGTCAGTCTAGATCAGTGGTGGCAAACCTATGGAACACGTGCCAGAGGCGGCACGCAGAGCAATCTCTGCTGGCACACACCGCTGTCAGCCGCTCACCACGCTAGTGAATACTGGCAGAGGCCGATCCTCTTCCCCCTCCCCTGATGTCTCCTACTTGGTTCCACGAGAGTAGGGGGAGGAGGAGTCCGGCAACAAAGTGATCTCACAGTGTGCCCTCCAGGATCAGCGCCAGCAGCTATGCTGATGTAACTATTACTACTTGGGGCGCTGAGGGATGTCACTATTACTACTGGGGGCCGCTGTGGGATGTCACTATTACTACTGGGGGCACTGAGAGATGTCACTATCACTACTGGGGGAGCTGAGGGATGTCACTATTACTACTGGGGGCGCTGAGGGATGTCACTATTACTACTGGGGGCGCTGTGGGATGTCACTATTACTACTGGGGGCACTGTGGGATGTCACTATTACTACTGGGGGCACTGTGGGATGTCACTATTACTACTGGGGGCACTGAGGGATGTCACTATTACTACAGGGGGCACTGTGGGATGTCACTATTACTACTGGGGGTGCTGAGGGATGTCACTATTACTACTGGGGGCCGCTGTGGGATGTCACTATTACTACTGGGGGCACTGTGGGATGTCACTATTACTACTGGGGGCACTGAGGGATGTCACTATTACTACTGGGGGCGCTGAGGGATGTCACTATTACTACTGGGGGCACTGTGGGATGTCACTATTACTACTGGGAGCACTGTGGGATGTCACTATTACTACTGGGGGCACTGAGAGATGTCACTATTACTACTGGGGGCGCTGAGGGATGTTACTATTACTACTGGGGGCACTGTGGGATGTCACTATTACTACTGGGGGCACTGAGGGATGTCACTATTACTACTGGGGGCGCTGAGGGATGTTACTATTACTACTGGGGGCAGTGTGGGATGTCACTATTACTACTGGGGGCGCTGAGGGATATCACTATCACTACTGGGGCACTGTGGGATGTCACTATTACTACTGGGGGCAGTGTGGGATGTCACTATTACTACTGGGGGCGCTGAGGGATATCACTATCACTACTGGGGCACTGTGGGATGTCACTATTACTACTGGGGGCACTGTGGGATGTCACTATTACTACTGGGGGTACTGAGGGATGTCACTATTACTACTGGGGGCACTGTGGGATGTCACTATTACTACTGGGGGTACTGAGGGATGTCACTATTACTACTGGGGGGCTGTGGGATGTCACTATTACTACTGGTGGCACTGAGGGATGTCACTATTACTACTGGGGGCGCTGAGGGATGTCACTATTACTACTGGGGGTACTGAGGGATGTCACTATTACCACTGGGGGCGCTGAGGGATGTCACTATTACTACTAGGGGCACTGAGGGATGTCACTATTACTACTGGGGGTACTGAGGGATGTCACTATTACTACTGGGGGCCGCTGTGGGATGTCACTATTACTACTGGTGGCACTGAGGGATGTCACTATTACTACTGGTGGCACTGAGGGATGTCACTATTACTACTGAGGGTACTGAGGGATGTCACTATTACTACTGGGGGCCGCTGTGGGATGTCACTATTACTACTGGTGGCACTGAGGGATGTCACTATTACTACTGGTGGCACTGAGGGATGTCACTATTACTACTGGGGGCACTGAGGGATGTCACTATTACTACTGGGGCACTGAGGGATGTCACTATTACTACTGGGAGTGCTGAGGGATGTCACTATTACTACTGGGGGCGCTGTGGGATGTCACTATTACTACTGGGGGAGCTGAGGGTTGTCACTATTACTACTGGGGGTGCTGAGGGTTGTCAGTATTACTACTTGGGGCGCTGAGGGATGTCACTATTACTACTGGGGGCGCTGTGGGATGTCACTATTACTACTGGAGGCCCTGAGGGATGTCACTATTACTACTGGGGGTACTGTGGGATGTCACTATTACTACTGGGAGTGCTGAGGGATGTCACTATTACTACTGGGGGCGCTGTGGGATGTCACTATTACTACTGGAGGCCCTGAGGGATGTCACTATTACTACTGGGGGTACTGAGGGATGTCACTATTACTACTGGGGGCCGCTGTGGGATGTCACTATTACTACTGGGGGCACTGAGAGATGTCACTATTACTACTGGGGGAGCTGAGGGATGTCACTATTACTACTGGGGGCGCTGTGGGATGTCACTATTACTACTGGGGGCACTGTGGGATGTCACTATTACTACTGGGGGCACTGTGGGATGTCACTATTACTACTGGGGGTGCTGAGGGATGTCACTATTACTACTGGGGGCACTGAGGAATGTCACTATTACTACTGGGGGTGCTGAGGGATGTCACTATTACTACTGGGGGAGCTGAGGGTTGTCACTATTACTACTGGGGGTGCTGAGGGATGTCACTATTACTTCTGGGGGTGCTGAGGGATGTCACTATTACTACTGGGGGTGCTGAGGGATGTCACTATTACTACTGGGGGCGCTGTGGGATGTCACTATTACTATTGGGCCACTTTTGGATGTCACTATTACTACCTGGGCCACTGTGCGATGTCACTATTACTACTAAATCTGCACCCAGTCTATTTTGAGACAGCCACGTCCTTTTAAGAACGATGGACATAAAAGTCATACATCGTGATCAGCCCCGCCCCCTGATGTGTTGGCAGGCACTTTGCGATAAGTAAGTGGGTTTTGGGTTGCAGATTGGGCACTCAGTCTCTATAAGATTCGCCATTACTGGTCTAGATGAACGATTTGGGTGGGATCACCCCTTTAATAGAGAAGAAAATATAAAAGTCTCATAAGAGAAACTTTTTGTTTTCCCTCGCCAATGCTGTAGTTGAACTGAGGGTTGTATATTATATTGTGGGTGTGTTCCAGAATGCTAGTCCCAGTTCCCCATTGAATCATTTTACAGCAGCACGGATAACACTTAAACTATAGAAAACCCGAATTTGCTCAGATTAAAATAGTTCAGATAAGCAGCAAATCATTTGTGAACGTATGCCGTGTTTCAGCGCCCATTAATTAACTGATGCTGAGTTCTTCGGAGCCGATATGAAATGTACTTTAGATTGGTCATTACTAGAGATGAGCGAACGTACTCGTCCGAGCTTGATGCTCGGGCGAATATTAGGGTGTTCGGGATGTTCGTTATTCGTAACGAACACCACACGATGTTCGGATGTTCGTCTATATGCGCTCAATGGGGCCGGCGGCAGCAGCGCCAACCCCATTGAGAACATATAGAAGACAAATCCTTCTTCTCTGCCACAGCTGTAACAGCTGTGACAGAGAAGAACGATGTTTGCCCATTGAATTCAATGGAACCGGCAATACAGCCGACTCCACTGAATGCAATGGGCTGCCGGCGATCGCGGGATGAATTGTCGGAAAGGGGTTAAATATATAAGCTCTCCTGCCCCTGAGCCAATCAGAGGCAGCCCTCACTCACCCATTCATGAATTCATGAATGGGTGTGAGTGAGGGCTGGCCTCTGATTGGTCAGGCTGTGACCATTCAGAGGCATCTTATTCAGCAGGCGGGGATTTTAAATCCCCGGCTGCTGAATACTACTAACAGCTGTTCAGAGCAGTTCAGGAGAACTGCAGCCTGCCGCGCTGAACTCCGTCTGTCGGCACCAGGTGAGTATATATATATTTTTTATTTTTACACATTTCTGGATGAATTGCAGGGAAGGGCTTATATATTTAACCCTTTCCCGACAATTCATCCCGCGATCGCCGGCAGCCCATTGCTTTCAATGGAGTCGGCTGTATTGACGGCTCCATTGAACTCAATGGGCTAACATCGTTCTTCTCTGCCACAGCTGTTACAGCTGTGGCAGAGGAGAACTTGCTGTGTCGTTCCCATCATTTTCTTGAATTGCCAAGATTTTCACACATGAAAACCTTAGCGAGCATCGGCGAAATACAAAAATGTTCCGGTCGCCCATTGACTTCAATGGGGTTCGTTATTCGAAACGAACACCCGAACATCGCGGGAAGTTCGTTTCGAATAACGCGAACCCGAACATTTTGGTGTTCGCTCATCTTTAGTCATTACCGCTACTAAGTTTGGAAAAGAGGAGAAACTTGATCTGAAAGCCCCCAGTGATTCTCATTACCTGTGGCTAAAAGCTTCTGTTGTCGCATTTGTTCTTTGAGCAGTAAGTGCTGCAGTAAGGCCTGGTGGCTGCTGTTGCTCTTGCCCTCCAGGGATGTGTGGGCTGAAGATACCGGCAGGGCTCCGGCGTAGGGTCCGGGCAGCGATCCCCCCTGCCGGGGCGCCTGAGGCTCGTTCTTTTGTTTTTCTTTTAATGAAGATGAGGCCTGCAGCAGAAAATCAGAGAATTATTCTAATCCCATTAAACGGATGTTAGGATACAAGCGCTCTACTATTGAGCAGTAATGAATACATGACTGTATCTTAGGTGAAAGGATGTAGCCGGTCTATGCACTAAAGCCCTAGTGACAATGCAGTGGAGCACAACTAATAGGAGTCTTCATTGACTGACCATCTTTGACTACAGGGATCAAAGGTGTCAATGTAAATGACTTGTTATCTGCCAATGGTAAGATAAAGGCTACTTCCAGATAAGCGTATTGTAACATGTCCCTATAAGGGTGCATATTATAGATGTGTTACAGATGACATTACTATGTTTCAGCAGTATTTGATCTGTTTTTTTTTGCCTCCATATATTTTATTTTCTGCTGCGAAAATGCTGATTCGTATTGTGCAACAGAAAATAATAGCAATATGGAGGCAAAAACGGAAAAAACAGGTCATGGAAAATACAGCCATGTGAATAAATACATAGAATCAGACTAAAAAAAAATTACATAGTATGTTGGGCTGAAAAAAGACATATGTTCATCCATTTCAGTCTACAGTTAGTCCCCGACTTGCGAACAGGTTCCGTTCCGGGAGCCCGTTCGCAAGTCCGTTTTGTTCGCAAGTCGAACAAATGGTTGTATGGAGGGGATCGCGGGTGGATCCCGCTCCATACAACGTCGGGTGCCGGCTGTTCTTACAGCGGGCACCCGGCGGCAGCAGTTCCGACGAGCCGTGGCGCTTGTCGGAACTGTTAACCCTTTAATACCGCTCTGACAGCGGTATTTAAAGTGTTAACAGTTCTGACGAGCAGCACGGCTCATCGGAACTGCTGCCGCCGGGTGCCCACTGTAAGAAACAGCCTGCACCCGACGTTCAGGGGGCCTGTACAGCGTCCCATGATGAGATCGCGGGACGCTGTGTGGTTGCTAGGCAGCCGGGGACTCCTGAAAGGCCCCAGGGCTGCCTATGCAGAGTGCCCATCAAGCGCACGGCTTGCTAGGCGCTCTGCATAGACAGCCCTAGGGCCTTTCAGAAGGCCCCCGGCTGCCCAGCAACCGCGATGTGACCGGACAGGCTTCTATCAGGCTTGATAGAAGCCTGTCCGGTCCCTGCACAGTATGATGTAATGCCATAGCATTACATCATACTGTGCTGTACAGATAGTTCGTATCTTCCGAAATTCGTAAGTCGAATGTTCGCAAGTCGGGGACTATCTGTATTACCCCCCAATGTTGATCCAGAAGAAGGCAAAAAAAAAACTCCAATGAGGTAGAAACTAATTTTCCCCATTTAGGGGAGAAAACTCCTTCCCGACTCTAATCTGGTGATCAATATAATCCTCGCATCGGGAAATATTTTAATAAGCTGCGCTAGGAATAAAAGAAAAACCCTGCGGAGGATTTGGAAAAAGTCCATCAGTGTCTACAAAAGTAGACCAGTGGGGCAACACGCAAAGGGACCCCCACGTTGGTTTGTCCTGAGCATTTTGTGTATGTGTTACATTGTAACCATTTTGCCTAATGAATTAGTTTCCTGGATATTTACATATTTGGTTCGCAGTCACCGTCGGACGGGCTTTATATTACCGTAGTAACATTATAATTCCATATAAAATCTAAGCACTCATGTTATGTACTAAGAAATCAAAGTGTGGCCATTTAATAGGACTGTGACCGGCTTTATGAATAAGGGCATTATGAATCAGGGAAACAGATGGTTAAGGTACTTATTTTGTTTGGGGAGTAAATCAGATCTGGATCTCATCACCCATTAATTGCTGTCACCGGGAGTTTAAGTATGAAGAAGGACAGATATTTTCTTGCTCTCACTCCCTTCTACCTGGTCTCCGGGCAAGTGATAATAAATCCACAGTAGTTATTTAGTTTGGACGGGAGAACAACATACGTCCATTGGTATCACTCCCAGCTGACCTCTTCTGTTTTCATATAGTTGGGACTTTGAGCACAAACTCACGGATGGAAATGTCCAATATTTTAGAACGCTTGTCTAACAATTAGAGATGAGCGAGCGAGAGCTCTACTCGAGTAACGAACCCCATTGACTACAATGGGAGACTCGAGCATTTTTGTATGTGGAACCCCCGGGTCCCGAGTTTGTTTTTTTGTTTTTTTATTGGTTCGTGTTTCTCTCTCTTTTTGCAAACACATATAAAATATAGCAATAAAATACTAATATATTCCCTGTTGTGATTCCGCTCTGTAGTTGCTCTGAGTCAGGGATACCGTGCCTGTGGACAGCAACTAGTGGGAAAGGAAACCGCGACAGAGGATAATAGGAATTTTATATTATAACTTTACGTATGTGTCTGAAAAATGTGATCCCAGAAACCCTCTTGTATAAAGATGAGAAAATATATGATTTTTGGTGTAGGACGAACTAGAAAGAAAAGTTCAGCATCTGTCTATAGAAGAATATGGGCCACATAAAAGTGCATGTTATGTAATATGCTTGCTCCTGTGTAGGTTTTTTGCACAGTGAATGAGCATATTTTTGCAGGCACCACTCAAATTAGCCTAACGCTGAGCCGCTGATCGCGGGTATGCACAGCGTTTAGCACATACCCGCAGGGGCAGATGTCCGTGTTTGTGCACTTCCCATAGACCTCTATGGGGCGCTGTGGTGTGCAAGCAAGAACAAGATAGAGCAGGTCCAATTTTTTTTGCTTTCGCAGGTGCAAAATAAAGATGTGAGAATGAACCAATTGAAATCAATGGGTTCTACTTGCTACGTGCAGGAAAATTGTGGAGTAACATGGTCGTCTGTTGAAGCTCTGAGGGCTCCTTCCCATGAGCATAGGTGCAGATACGCACACGATATAGCAATGTTTTGCACTGGGCAGGCTACACTATTACACATGTATCGACACTTTCTGTGCTGCCAGGGACCATTCACATTGCTGCGGGACACAGCTGCGCCATGATTGAAAAAGCCGTACAGCCCAATTGGTCCCTGGTGTTATCTATTTCCCTGTACACCCCCATAGGCTCCTATGGTGCCTTTGGTGTGCAAATGCACACATAAATAGAGCATATTGTGTATTTTTTTTGCATGCCTGAAATACACGCAAAAGTGCCTTCCACTCCGCTGATGAAATCAAATTAAGCGTCCCTTTAATTCTCCAGAGCAGCACCAATCCTCTGGAACGCACTACCAAAAACTATCCGGGCAATCCCTGACTCACTAAACTTCAGGCGTGCTCTAAAAATGCACCTCTTCAGGGAGGTATACCATATCCCTTAAACTAGACCCCTTTGTACTCCGCCTGATAACATGCCCTACTGACTGCAATCCCTGCTAGGCGCAATCCACCGCTCCCTGCAGCCATACTGATTCTGCCGCTATTTAAGTCTGACCATTGTCTATGTGTATAGCATCCCTCACTCTCCCCCTTGCCATACCGTGCACATCTCCAGCCCCTTTACCTTCTGTATCACCCCATTACTTGTAGTATGTAAGCTTGTTGGAGCAGGACCCTCACCCCTACTGTTTCCATCAAGCGATTACTACATGTAACCATGGTTTTGTTCCTGTTCCCCCTGCTTTGTAAGCGATGTGGAATATGTTGGCGTCATATAAATAAAGATTATTATTACTCGTGTGAATGAACCGATTGAAAACAATGGGTTTGATTCTCTGCACAATGCACTCGTGTGAATAAGATCTTATAGTTGTGTCCGACACGTGAGCAATCATTTGGCCAACTGCTAAGTCTCCCGACTTCTCAATACACATGAATGTTTAGGAAAGTTGACCATTCATGTGTTTTCCAGTACAGAAAGTGCAGAAAGTCACCCCAGTTTTGGTGGTGGCTTCAGGGGGAACAAAAGATTCAGGCGTGGAATTCAGTGTGTCTGATCCTTCTTTTCCCCGATATCTGTCGTAGGTGAGTTGGTTGGTCCCACTGAAATCAGTGGGTTTGGTCAATTTTTCCCAAATATTGATGGAGGTCATTAGTCAAATAGGTATGGAGCTAAAAATGTGCACTATATAAAACTTATCAGCATATCATAGATATAGGTAGTCACAATATTTTAACTAGTCGTGGCTCGCCAGCCATGTCAGATGGGAACAAGGTTGATGTCACGGCGTGTGATCCCCATGCTGACTCATGCTCACTGTCATTTTGGCACTGGACACCAACATGACCACTTCTCTGAGGGTGTGTGGTTGGGTTGGTCGGCTGGGAGGCACATTTATTCCAATTCCTCCTCATGGGGGACGCTAATTATACTTCTAGTCTGTAGGTGTTTCTGGTCATGTTGATGGCTCCTGTGCTGCTCCATTAGCAAATAAGTCCATTTGGTGTTTAGGATTTTCTGGAGTGTTGTTGCATTTGTCTCCGGACTAGTTTGCTTCTTTCCATCTATACCATATCCTTGGTTATTATTACCCATAGCAAACATGATATATGACTCTCTACACGCCGACCAGGACTTTAGGGGTGTCAACATCACTGACACCCCTACAAAGTAGGTCAGCCTTCCACCTATTATCTATCTGTCCAAATATACTGGAGCATCAAGGTTTTTTTCTTGTGTTTATATTGCTGCTTGCTGCCTCTGGTAATCTTTTGCCTAGAGCCACCTTGTGATGCTCTCCTTGTCCTTGGGATGTCCTCTGGACCAGTAATTTGGAGCAACATTTGACCTTATCTGCTATCCAGGATCATTAGACGAACCGTGACCTCTCCTTAGGGTCTGGTTACGTCTGGGGTGATTTCTACCTTACTCCTCTCTTTTTTTCCACATTCTGCCATTTCCTCCACCCTTTATTGGAGTGCTAATCTCACATCTTTTTATTAAACATGATATCTGGTTACTAATTAGGGAGAGTAAGGGTCACCCCAGGCTCCTGACGTGGGGTCACCCTCATCAGGGTAAGTGCTCTACTTTTAGATAACGTCTTATTGCATTAGTGTACAAGTCCAAAATTGCACATTTTTGGTCACGATGTCTCCAAGAAAAAAACGGAATAAACAGCGATCCAAACGTCATGCAAACTCTAAAATGATCCTAATAGAAACTGCAGGACATCCTGCAAAAAATAAGCTCTCATACAATTATATCAACAGAAAAATAAAAAAAAACTGCGACTGTCAGAAGATGGTGGCAGAACATCATTTTATTCTTTTCCAAAGATTTTTTTTTTTTTAAACTAAAACTATATAAATTTGGTATAACTGTGATTGTGCTGACCCTTAGAATAAAATTTTAATTTCAGTTGTGCCCCAGTGTATACGCTGTGAAAAAAATACCCCCCCCCCCCCAAAGTTGGCAGAATTGAGTCTTTTTTCCCATTTCCCTCTTACAACAGGCAGCGTTCTGTGAGCACTCTCCTTGGCAAAGAAGGAAAGTGGCCACTGCTTAATACAGGCTTCTACCACACAAACATAAGTGTATAACAGAGGCCTGTATTAACCAATGAGCGCTTTCATTCATGTCCATGGAAAGCGCTCATTGCAGCTCCATTGCAGCCGGCGCCAGACTCAGGGACTGTCGCACAAAAAAACAACTGATCGTACAGGCAGGCGGTGGGCTGCCACCTGCAGCGGCGCAAGCCGTAGGTTCAGTATTCCTTTTTCTAGAGCAATTAAAATAATGATAGATGTCAAATGCTTTAAACCCCTCCCATTCACTCTACCTCTCCGATCAGTGGTCATTAGGGACCATCAATCATCTGTTCTAAGGGTTCTTTAAATGGGTCAAGAATCACCCCATTGTAATAAGCGCCAGTTGACAAAGAAGGTCAATCAACACTTTTTAATTGCTGTTTACACATGGCAGAGGATGGCCAGTATGAGGATGTAGGCTGTTATATATAATAATAATCTTTATTTGTATAGCGCCAACTTATTCCGCAGCGCTTTCAGGCATGGATAAATGCAAAACAATACAACAATTGCAACAATTACAATGTGAGATACATTGGGTTAGACACAAATGGGTTGAGGGTAGTACAGGAGGTGCAGGGGGTGGGGAACACAGGCAGTAGGAAATTTTATGTACAGATCATTTATCAGAAGGCAAACAGGGTGGAGCACCATAGGGAGGGGCGAGGGACTAGGTCAGGAGATTTGGTATGCTTCCCTGAAGAGGTGCGTTTTTAAGGCACGTCTGAAATTTCGTGCATTGGGAATTGTCCGGATGCCTTGGGGTAGAGCATTCCAGAGGATGGGTGCTGCTCTAGTGAAGTCCTGTAGGCGATATATGATTGTTCATCCCTATGCTGCTATTATTGGTTAACTCTTTACACTCAGAGATATGCATCAACAAGTGAGCATTTAAATGCCTTCATAAAAGACACAATCAACCCATAAACGAGAACATTCTTGTATATTGGCTGACCATGGGCATATTTACATGATCCGACAAAAAAGTGTTTGGGTGAACCCAATGACCATTGGGCCATGTAAAAGGTCTATGACTGGTCTGAATTGTATTCGCTTAGTCATTGGCATTGAGTAGAACAGAACGTCTGAGCCCATAAAGATCACTGAGCATGTGGAGACCTACAGTAGGAGAACAGATGAGATGGAATGTTATAGAGCGCTGGTTGGAAGACTCCGTCCGGCTGTCCGGTTTATGGCTCTCCAATAACTAATATCACAGACGCTATTACCAGGAGGACATAAAACACAATCCATATGTTTCATTTGATGTGCTGGCAATATTTCACAAGGCTGTTTTAAGACTGGATGACCACATCCCACATGAAAAGCTTGGTTTGGAGCATTTCTGTTAAAAAGCATTGTCAATTAGCGTACAAGTGCCGATGATGTACATGCTGTAAAGGCTTTTCTTATTGCAGGGGGTCATTTTCAACCTGGGAAAAAATGCTTCAAAGAAAATGTAAAAAAAAAAAATGCAGATGTATTTAAAAAAATGCTTACATTTGTTATACTTTTTTGTTAGACAACCAATATGGCTGCACATCTGCTTATAATAATTACTCTATTAGGGTATAGCCTGATGAGGTGGGTCCGCTGCGGAAAACCTGTATTTACTAAATGATGACCGTAGACTACAAGGCAGATCAACTATTGGATGGACTTAGGATATATATGGATCCATGCTATGCGTTAATGGACTGTGTATATACATTTGACCATGGACTGTTATCTATAATACAATCAGTGCACACAGCGATCTCCTCTATAGACATGAAGCTATTTAGTTAACGGAGTCTCTAATTCGTTTGCAATATTTGCCAGTTCTTCCTCAATAGCGCCTCCGCTTGTGTTTGGTTTTACTTGATATCAGTGGCATAGCTAAAGGCTCATCGGCCCGGGTGCAAAAGTTTATCTTTGGGCCCCTCGACTTCTCTTAACCCCTTAACGCAGAGGCGTAACTTGAAGCTCCTGAGCCCCAATGCAAAATCTGTAATGGGGCCTCCCACTATAATGCTTTATTCATAGTACCGGGCTCCCCATATGGAGTAGAGAGGCCTTATGGGCCCCATAAGGCTCCTGGGCCCGGGTGTAACCGCATCCCCTATAGTTACACCAGTTTTGATATACATTCTGGTGGGGCTTCAAAAGTACCACATGCTTAAAGCAGTACAAGGGTCTGAGAACTGTGATGTGATTGATGAGGCCTACCCGCTACTTTTAGTTGAAAAAATGCAAAAATTGCCAGTAATTATTACTGCTTACTTTGTCCTACTCAGTCTAGTCTTACATTACCTAAGCTGTTACATGGCATGTAGGGCTAATTGTGCACTGACATATCTACCTAGTCTTTCAGCATGGCCAGCCTTAGCTATGTGTGACCAATGGCTTGTAGGGAGGGCAGAAGGCAGATGTAGGCTGGGGTGAATCCCCCCACCCCCTTATAATCTGCCTGGTCAGATTATCTTCTTCCTCTGTATGGCAGTATGGAGCTACATGAGTCATCCTCCTCCCAACTCTGTTTCCTCCCTTCCGATGTTCCAAAGTGCTGCTATCAGCCCATTGGTGCCACTGTAACACAGCCGCTTAGTTCTTCTACTGTATTTATCTTATGAGCTTGGTTCTGGTATCTGTTTGTTGAGATTGGTTTGTGCTGTGTTGATGTTATGAGTTTGCTTCCGGTGCTGTATATACCGTATATACTGAGCTTGGCTCTGGTACTGTATTAATGTTACAAGCTTGGTTTTTGGTTCTGGCAGAGTACTGCATATCAGTGCAATATATATAGTTTTTGTCTTAGGACTGGGAGGTGGCAAGAAAAATCAGCACTGACACAGAAGCTGGTGATTTGTTGTTCAGACCCCTGGGAAAGATAGGTAATAACTCCCTACAGGGGCAAAAATGCAACTTAACTCAAGGACATTATTTTTGTCGAGTCATACTTTATATATATTTATTAAAAAGTGTTTAATATGCCCCAAAAATCTTTTCCAGGGCAGTTAAAACCAGGTGATTACTATGCAGTATTCCTAATGAATTATTTGGGGGCACTTACTTTATTGCTCTCTGCACATTTTTCAGTTGTCCAGTGAGAAAAGAATTTTAATGAGTATTGTGCAGCGCATCAGGATTACACATCTGTGTTCTTTCCTCCAATCTATCAGTGATGACAACCGAAAGGTTAACTAAATGCTGGATGTGCGGTTCTACCTGTGATGTATTCTCTGTCCGGCCACCTCTCCTTACTGGTCGGTGGTTTTACTCCCACCACTCCCTGACCTGTCCCCTCCATTCATCACCCTTCATCTCAACTAGAATGAATGCATTATATGCCAATAGATTTTGGAGTGGGCTTCTTGTAAACCCTCCGTTACATATAGAACAACATGGGCTGTAATAGTTTATATTGCACTGCATTGTACCAAAAATACTAAAGCAGAGGAAATATGTAATATGTGCAAAGTGTAAAAGAAAACATATACAACTACTGTATTTGTGTCATATGACATCAGAGCTTTCAAAATGTTATAATCAATAGTTCACATATCTTGTTTTTGTCGTATTTTTCCTTCTATAGTAATTTACTCCAGTGGTCTGTAGTCCAATATCACATTATGGTTATTTCATGGTGCAACACTAATGTGGTTTTCGATAGTTATTGTTATATTTTCCTCAAAAAGTTTCTTTAGGTTAAGTTTACACTATTTGTGGTGCACATTCATTGTATATGCTGGGAAAACCTGCCAATGTAATAATAATAAACTTTATTTGTATAGCGCCAACATATTCCGCAGCGCTTACATAGACAGGGGGATACAGAAAGACAAAAATACAAACATTACAGAACCACGGTTACATAGTAATCAATTGATGGAAACAATAGGGGTGAGGGTCCTGCTCCAACGAGCTTACATACTACAAGTAATGGGGGGATACAGAAGGTAAAGGGGCTGGAGATGTGCACTGTATGGCGAGGTGGAGAGTGAGGGGTGATATACACATAGACAATGGTCAGACATTTAGCCGTGTGACGGCAGAAACAGTATGACTGCAGGAGCGGTTTATGATGGCTAGCAGAGATTGCAGTCAGTAGGTCAGGGAGCATGTTATCAGGCGGAGTACAGAGGGGTTTGTTTAGGGAATTCAGTATGCCTCCCTGAAGAGGTGCGTTTTTAGAGCACACCTGAAGTTCTGCGAGTCCTGGATTGCTCGGGTAGCCTTTGGTAGTGCGTTCCAGAGGACCGGTGCTGCTCTGGAGAAGTCTTGGAGGCGGGAATGAGAAGTTCGAATTAAAGGGGCGCTCAGTCTGGTTTTGTTAGCAGAGCGGAGAGCCCGGGCTGGTTGATGGATTGAGATGAGGGAGGCAATATAGGGGGGAGCTGCGCTGTGGAGGGCTTTGTGGATGAAGGTGGCGAGTTTAAATTGAATTTTGTATTTAACGGGCAGCCAGTGCAGTGACCGGCACAGGGCAGAGGCGTCCGAGTAGCGGCTGGACAGGAAGATGAGCCTGGCTGCCGCATTCAGGATGGATTGGAGAGGGTAGTCTGGTGCAGGAGAGGCCGATCAGCAACGAGTTGCAATAATCGAGCCGGGAGTGGATGAGGGCAACAGTAAACGTTTTTAGCGTGTCCACAGTGAGAAAACAGCGGATTCTTGCGATGTTCTTGAGGTGCAGCTGACATGTTCGGGCCAGAGATTGGATGTAGGGCGTAAAAGAGAGATCAGAATCAAATATGACTCCAAGGCAGCGGGCATGTTGTCTAGGAGTTATGGTGGCGCCACACACTGAGATGGAGATGTCAGGATGAGGTTGGTTAGTGGAGGGTGGAAATACCAGTAAGTCAGTTTTAGAGAGGTTTAGTTTTAGGTAGAGAGAGGACATGGTGTTAGAGACAGCAGACAGACAGTTGGTGATGTTTTGGAGGAAAGGTGCAGAGATGTCACGGGAAGAGGTGTATAGCTGGGTGTCATCAGCGTAGAGGTGGTATTGGAGGCCAAATCTCCTGATGGTTTGTCCAATAGGGGCTGTGTAGATAGAGAAAAGAATGTAGAGTATACGCCAATATGCCCTTAGCCAAGCTTATGTCAAGAGGGTATCCTTTTGGCATATGCATCAATTCTTCTAGGTACACTTGCACACAGTTTTTGAAAGTATTGGACAGGGAGGTTGTTCCAAACATCTTGGAGAACTATGTACAGATATTCTGTGGATGTCGGCTTGCTCAAATCCTTCTGTCTCTTAATGTAATACCCAGCAGACCGGATGATGTTGAGATCAGGGCTCTGTGGGGCCATATCATCACTTCCAGGACTCCTTGTTCTTCTTTACACTGAAGATAGTTCTTAATGGCATTGGCTTGATGTTTGGGGTCATTGTCCTGCTACAGAAAACATTTGTCAGAAACGCTCTTTTCTCCTTAGGGAGAGCAACTATATACTATAAACTAAGTGAGGAGACTCAAATGGCCATGCACGCTCCTCTGGGTAATATGCAAATAAGTACATGGAGTCTGGCTTTGCTTGTAATTCCCGGTCATTGTAACAAGGCTTGTATAAAAAGTCTGACTTTGACTTGAAGGAATGCTGCCTTTCAATAGGTGGCACTGTAGAGGATTTATTCCATTTGCAGAAAACATTTGGAGCCAATCAGATGCCTCTTGGATGCTATTGCATGATGGGTAAGTATCTGCCTGTATTTCTCAGCATTGAGAACACCATTATTCCTGACCAAATCCCCAACTCCATTTCCTAAAATGTAGCCCAGAACTTGCAAGGAACCTTCACCATCATTGGCATAACTATAGGGGATGCAAGGGATGTGGTTGCACCCAGGGACAGGACCCTTAAAGCCTCTCTACTTCATATAGGAAGCCCAGTACTATGAGTAAAACATTATAGTTGGGGGCCCTGTTACAAGTTTTTCAATGGGGCACAAAAGCTTCAAGTTACGCCTCTGCTTCACTGTTGCCTGCAGCCACTCATTATTGTAGCGCTCTCCAGCCCGTTGGTGAAAAAACTACCTTCTGTTACAGTCAAATATTTCACATTTTGACTCATCAGTCCAGAGGACCTGCTGCCATTTTTCTACACTCTATTTCCTGTGTTTTCATGTATAGTTGAATCACTTGGTCTTGTTCCTATGTCAAAGGTATGTCTTTTTGGCTGCGATTCTTCCATGAAACCATGAAGGCTACTTCTGGTCAGACATCTCTAGTAGATGGGTGTACCTTGGTCCCATTGATTTCTATCAGTTCTGAGCTGATGGCACTGCTGGACATCTTCCGATTTTAAAGGGAAGCATGACGTGTCTTTCATCTGCTGCACCAAGTTTCCTTGGCCAACCACTGCATCTATTCCCCTCAATGTTGCCCGTTTCTTTGTGCTTCTTCAAAAGAGCTTGAACAACACATCTAGCAACCCCAGGTAACTGCTACAGCCCGAAACAAACAGAGACCACAGCAGTGTGTCCCCTCACTGCCACCAATGTCAGGGGTTCTCAGAAAACCCTCTTAACCCAACAAAAGCCATTGAAAAGCTATTGACAGGGCAAGTAAACTGTGGTACAAACCTTTTCTTAGCGCATTAGGTCTTAAGTTAAACTTTGCAACATCTGTACAGCTACACTAAATGTTTAGGAACACAGAAAGCCTGTCTTTGATACACAAGGTTACTTGCTGTAAACATTTAGACTTCATCAAACATTTCAATGGACTTCGAGAGGTCAAACGTTTGAGCTGGGTTGTAAAAAGATTATGGAGTTTTAAGCGTTTTATATTTTTGGTTTCAATGTGTGGTTAGAAATCCACAAATTACTCAAATGTCAAGACTGTCCAGCTTCATTTCCAAAGTGGAAGGTTGAAGTATAAATGTACAGTTTGCTTTTCTATAGAGTTTATATAGATTTACACTCAGTGGTGCGCAGGGAATGATATAGGTGTCATGGCTTGCTGTAGAGTCTTGCAATAAGGCTGGAAAGGGAATGCAGAATATACACTTAAGAGCAACGGAAAAGATTGAAGGGCCTTTGGCTAAAAGAGAAAATAAGATTGAAAGATTACTGGCTGATGAAGTAGACTGTGATTGAAAGGTTTCTGGCTGCAGATGCCCTGCGTTTAGTCAAAAGAAACAGAAACTACATGACACGCTGAAGATTAGATTACGAGATGTAACATTTTATTGCAACACTGTTGCATGTCATAGAAGAGGCATACATAAAGAGGGGCCCTCCTGTTTGCCGATACCCACACAACCCTCACACCTATACGGGTCATCAAAAGCATATTCCCCCTCACTCTTGTCCTTGACCTTCCATTTCTTTCTTTTTGCTTACAGTGTCTCTGCTGATTAGGTCCACGCAACACATGGGGGATGACATGGTGTAACGTTAAAGGATATGTACACCATTGCATTTTTTTTTTTTATATCAATGAGCTTTTGGAAATGAAGACTTTTTGCAATTGGGTTTCATTGAAAATTTCTGATTGTTTGATTTCTATGCTTCTATTATTTTCAAGGCGTTGCAGACCGAAGGACTGAGATCTTAGCTAATTCTGCCAGTCAGATAAAACGGACTGACTTCTCCCCTAGCCTGCTCCCTTGTTGTGAATGGGCATTCATTGTCTATACAGAGGCTTTGTGACAGTGTTGGAGGATGGTGGAGGAGATCAAGAGGACAGAGAGCAGAGAAAGCTACTATTACAGAGGGCTGTAATTCACTTCGAGGGAATTTTCTGAGTGAAAGAGAACGAATCGCAGCTACTCACAGAGAGAGGTTGAGATAGAGGAAATAGAAGGGCTCATTCATACGGGCGTATACAGTTTTGGTCCATTAAATACGCAGTGCTTTCAAAGACCGGAACTGTACATATTTACTGGACATTTGGTCCTTCTTGCATTTTTTTCTATGTGTGTATTATCTGCATTTTTCATACACGCAAAAAAAGATGCAAGAAGGTCCCATAGAGTTCTCTTGTCTTAATGCAATTCAATGAATCATGCATACTCACTGCAAATTTATGCAATCCTATTGACTTCAATGGGAAATTTAGGTCCGTAATACAGACCAAAATAGGACTTCCTTCAAAATCTTTAAAATATGAACGTGAAAAACACGTCTGAGTAACACAATACAATTTAATGAGGGGTTACACTCTCCATATTATGCACGTAAAAATATGTGCATAATACGGATGTGAATAAGAGCTAACTGTGTAATACTGAGTGTGCATGGTTACTCTACATAATCTCTAAAAGAGAAGACGCGAGTGGGATCTAAACTTGTGCGCCTTCATGAGAAAGACCAGCTGACCAGTGCCGGGAATGCCTCCAAACTGCAAACATGAATGTAGGGGATAATGCAATCCAAGTATGAGGTTTTCTAAATACATAAGAAGGAAAACTCATGCAAAAAAAACAAAACATAAGTGCATTTTTTCTGCAGGAACTTAGTGAGATATGTGTGTATTGATTTTTCATTCATTCATTTCTCAAAGGTTTCCATAGCCTTTAACCACTTCTTCATGGACCCCAATGCCAGCTGCATGGACTACCAGTATACTACATACAACTAAAATGAACTTGGATCACCAAAGTGATCTGATTTAGGTTCAGTTGAGGGCAAATATATATAATACATGATCGAAAAAACGCTCTCAAATTGTTACAGTCTGATCATTCACTTTATATTAAACATGCTTCTTACATTGAGTTGAGGAGCAGCAGGAGGAAGTCCCAAGGTGATGTTGGGTAATGACGGAGATGTGTATAAGCTTAACAGATTCATTGACTTCTCATGGTGTAGAAGAAGTTGGTGTGAGGTAAAATGCTATAATAAAAACAATATTCAGCATTAATCTCATGTAACATTGCTAGGTGTATTAAAATGTCTACATAGATAAAAAAAAAAAATTTCATGTGGCTTTAAATACACCAGAAATTCCCGCAATTTCATTCACTCCAGTCGTATAGATGTGAGTCATATACAATATTGTAGATTTCACTTTTGTACAGAAAACATAGTACTGTACATAATGTGCAAATGATTTCTTTATGCTACTCGAGCCAAATGCATTCAAAAACACTGGCACAGATGTAGCAAAAGTTTAACATGACGCTTTACGTGTTTTGGCACAGAACTTTTTCATGGCCTTTCAATAGCTATTCAATGGCTTTTGTTGAATTAAGATAACGTGTTTCAGCAAGCTATTAGTGTTCAGGTAAACTTTGCTACATCCATACATAGAACAGGTATCGCTTCCATTAACTACTAGACAAAATTGACTGTTATGGAGCAACAACAGAAAATAAAACTGTATGCAATGTGAAACATAGAGTCCATGTGGCATTAATGCTAGGGAAAAGCTGTACCAGTTAGTCTCTAGTTGGCTCCACTTGACTTTTCTGGCCAGCAGAATGGTCAGCCATTGACTATAATGGCCATCCATCTGGTCACCCAGTGAAAGCCAGGTTGGTGGTGGACTAAGGGTACCTTTACATGGGCCTTCTATCAGCCAAAAAATTACTCAAATGAGTGATTTTAAGCTACAGCTATCCCATGTAAGTGTGGGAACCAACAGGATACTGAGCAAGAAATTGTTCATTAGTCACTTCATTTCAGCCTACTGAAACAAAACGACTACTGAGCGACTTCTCACTCAGTGTAAACAGGCAGTCGTTCATCTTTGGATAATGAATAGTGGCCTGAAGGAATCTCCGGTGCACTCCACCTCCACTCACTGAAATACTATCACTCCCGTGTGAAGGCACAGGAGTGATAGCCATTGGGACAACTATTGGGTTCTTCTGCACCCAACAGTCATCCCGTGTAGAGGTACTCTAAGTAACAAAGCACCTTTAAACCCCTGCCAATTAGACTTAGGTAGCATATTTCTAGAATCAAAACTTTTGTTAGGACAACTCCTTTATGGATACAACACAGTAGTTCCTTACTAAAGGGAGTTTATAACCTAATTTCCCAATCGTGATCTTAGCTCAGTTGGGTAAAACACTGCTAGTGCCGACCTTAGAATGCAACTGTGTGACGGCTATTTGTAGCCGGCCAATTATTTAAATATATTGGACTAAATGATGGCACTGACTCACAAAAACCACTCTTTTACTGGAGAAATACAGTAATTTGGCTACTGTGTTCATAATTTATCTTTCAGCTCCTGGAAATCAATTTAGTCCTGCCATGTAAGACACTTCCATATAATTTCCACATGTGGTCTCACAATCCTACTTAAATTACACTATGTATTTTAGCCTTTTCTGAATTACTTCATCATAAGACCCACACAGCCTCCATTAGAATTAGAAGCTATGGCCTAATATTATCCCCAAGGGAGTCACATCAATGAAAAAGAATACCCCGTGTAACAGTATGACAACAGTGACTGCTTACTCCCCAAACAGAAAGCATATGGGTCTGCGATAATAGACCACCTCCAAGAAGTATCCAGTACACATAGGATTCACTAAGTAAATATAATAACTTGTCAAGCATGTAGAGGTTGGAAGGGCTGCTGGTTTTGTAATGGATAAATCTGGGATATCAATTAACTTGAGAAAATAAATTTTGCTAATGCATAGCTGTCAGTGAGGAGCGGGGTAACACCAAAATACAGGATGTTATTCAAAAATATAACCTTCGTGGACCAGGGTTCTTCTCAGATGCAGCCTATGGCTGGTCTCAGGCAGGAATGGACCAGATGAGATGGGATTCATAAATTTCGCTTTGACATTTGTGTGCACCCAAGGGTGGAATGATAAACAAGGAAAGGTTGCACAGTAGTAAAAGGTGTTAAATTACTGTATTTATAGTAAATCAAGGAACTAGTCATTCATTGTTACATGTCACTAAACAACCTCCCCATCAGGATGGATGGGAGCTGTTAACCGTTTTATTAGTCTTAGGTGGCACATTGTTATAGTTCGTATGCAAAAAAAAAAAAAAATGCATCACAAGTCCTAATGGGGAGATTATTTTTATGAGCGGACATGAGGAGAAATGCCCCGCTTGTCTATTTTTGGTTATTGAATATACAGCGGGTTGTTAAAAGGGGTCAGAGCATTGATTAAAAGCAGTTTTATAAATGAAAGGGGCTATATAGGAATTTTTTATTAATGACCTACCGTCAGGATAGGTCATCAATAGTGGGGTCTACCGCTTGGGATCAAGGCCGATCAACTGATCCTCTGATCTGCTGTCACTGTAATGAAACCGGATGTCCACATTGAAAATGTAACAGAAAGCACCACCCCCCATTAAAATAAACGGCAGCGATGCCTTCTATTAGACTTTCGATTCAGACTCCAATGCAGACGTCCAGTGTGGCTGCCCGGACACGGGCTTGAGGATCAGATGATTGGAAGTAGAGATGAGCAAGCATGCTCGTTTAAGCCTGATGCCCGATCGAGCATTGATATTGTCGAGTAATTGATTACTCAACCGAGCACCTCTCTCGTTCTCTCTCTCTCTCTCTCCACATGGTGAACGGTCGAGTAATCAGTTACTCGACAATATCAATGCTCGATCCAGCATCAGGCTTAAACGAGGGCTTATCCAAATGGCTGCAGGCACAAATACGCTCTCTGGTACGTAGCGTAATTACGCCTGAACGAAGGGGAGATCTTGCCCTTCGCTGGATTTTGTCGCGTTATGCGGCTGTGATTATCATGGTAGAATAAGGGAACAAAACCTCGCTTGTCTAAATCCGCCCTAAAACGCAGAAAATTCTGCACTAAAATTTGCATTTAAACATGTGGAATGTAGAGCTGATATTCGCAGCAGTAGATTAGGCTGCGTCTTGTGGAAATATTCTGCATGTGTGAAAGGTCCCTAGGCGAACTTTCAAACAAGACGTACTATACCACAACAGTGTTGTGGAGTCTACCATCCTGGGGAATACTTAGCACCAAAATCTGCTCTGCAAATGGGCAGATTTTAATGAGGAATTCAAAACAGCATTAAAATCCGCAGTTGGGGCTTAAACAGACGGGTGCGTTACGGCACGAACCATCGTTTTGTTCTTTTTTGACTATTATAATAATAATAATAATAATCTTTATTTGTATAGCGCCAACATATTCCACAGCGCTATTGCTCGCGAGTTTGAAAATAAAAAGCAGGAATGTGCACTAAAATCTCCATTGTGAAAATGAAACCATTGAAATAAATGGTTTAATTTTGGCCCATTTTGTGATATTCATGGCCACAAAATGGGACAAGATCATAGATGTCTAAAGAAGTCCTTGGCCTATGTCATGGCTGGAGGAGGAGGAATGTAGACTTAAAAGAACACCCTGCCTACAGTGAAGCATGGTGGTGCCTAGATGATACACTGAGGTTGCTTTACTTCCTCTGGCACTGGAAAACTGCAACACATGGAGGGCAAAACAGATTCAACCAAGTATCAGGAAATTCTAGTAGAACACATCATGCCTTCTCTGAGGAAGCTGAAGTTTGGGCATCACTGGACCTTCCAACATGACAATGATCCCAAGCATACCTCAAAGTCTATGTTGATTTCAGAACAAGTCCTGCAAAATTCTGCAGTGGCTCCCAGTCACCTGACTTGAACCCCATTGAAAATCATCGGTGGGATTTAAGAAGACTGTTGCAGCACACAAACCTAAGATTATTAGTAAACTGGAGGCCATTGACCACGAAGAATGGGCTATGAATCCTCAGGAACGCTGTCAGAAACCGGTGTCTGGTTCTGCATCACGTGTGCAGCAGGTCATAACAGCGAAAAGATGCTCTACTAAGAATATAAGACACTTGTCATGAAGGGGTTGAATATTTCCAGAAGTCATCAAAAGTGGCATTTTTTGTTTAGTTTGGAGAAACCACTTGCATTGAGCTGTTTAAATTGTTTTGTGTTTTTTTGCAGCCAGCTGACAATGTATAAATTTGGCACCTACCGTTATTTGCGAAGGGGATTGCATCATTTTGGTTGCCCCTGTATACACTTATACTGGGTACCATTATTTGATTATAAAATCTCCTCAGCCTAGGATATTCTTAAGTCTTTGAATAGCTGATATCAGCTAAGTTTGATCTCATCTGCCATCAAAAGACTTTTATTTAAGGATCCAAACCGCAGAAAGAATGCTACATAAAAAATAGACAAAAGATTTGGATCTTCATCATGCAAGGCAGAAAAATATTTGGCTTCCTGCTGGCAGCGAAAATAGAATGAATTTCACCCAAAGTAATGGAAAATGCAAAACCACAATCTCTAAGGCACCGTCAGCCTGAAATCTGATAAATGCAAGTAAAGACGCCTTTTATTAATATGGAGTTTGACTATTATTGGATGCCCAACGTGCCGGTGAGATCTACAGGACTGGATTATCGTGTACCTGCAGCATTACAGAACAGTCGCTTCCTAATTGACTAATTGTGCAGTAATGATGTCTTCATTCTCCTACTTCAGTTTGACATCACTGGTTCCTTATACAAAAGGCTTACAAGATAAAGCCACATGTTAGCTATCAGTGTAACATTATTTCTCTTCTGACCTCCACAGGGGGCTACTAATCAGTGGACAGGGGTCAAACACCTGCCCTCAGGATCACAGTTCACAAACAATTAATTTCTTATGAATGGGAAAGCTGGAAGGAGACATTTCTGAGGCTCCGGCTATGTCCTGCTGGTGACCTAAACTTTTTGCTGTACAAGCAATTTTAGTTTTTTACTGGAAGCATAAATGTCGTAGCAACACAATGACTGGAATTAGATTTGTTCTGGAAGAGTAATAAAAGGTACTTTATCCTTCCTGCAGCACAACTGTGTGGGAATTCCTTTGACACTTCGATGAAACCTGAAGACCCTTATTTGTAAATGGTCATTAATATCATAAAAATGAACAATTCTGTAAACGCAGCGCTCCCTTCACTGGAGAAATCACATCAAGCAGAACTTGTTCTAGAGAGGACTTACTCATATTATCACTTCAGAGTGTGAAGATAAAGTCCCCTGGTGGGTACTCATTTTACCTTGAGCTGGCTACCACGCGGGAATTGAACTCACAGCCTTCAGGTTGTGAGGGAGAGCTTCTGTTGCCTTAATGCTCTGTGCCACACAAGGCCCCCATGCTAAACACGCGAGCGTGTTTTTGACGCTAAGTAGGCACGTCCATTAGAACCAATGGTTTCCTACGGGTTCCTTCAGCCAAACAATTTTTTGACATGCCAAAAACATCAAAAGATAGGGCATAAGTTTGTTATCTCAATGGCGAAATTTCTTGTTGCGCTAAGGCCTCATGTCCACGGGGAAAATTAGGCCCGCTACGGATTCTCCATAGAGAATCCATAGCGGGTCCCTCCTGCCCCGCGGACATGAGGGCTAAAAATAAGAATTAACTCACCTCTCGCCCGCTCCGGATCTTCCCTTCGCCGCGGCTTCATCTTCTCTCCGTCGCGGCCGGATCTTCTTTCTTCGGCTCGGCGGATGCGCAGGGCACGTCGGTTGCGTGCCGCACGCATGCGCCCGCCCAAAGAGAAAAGATCCGGCCGCGACGGAGAGAAGATGAAGCCGCGGCGAAGGGAAGATCCGGAGCAGGTGAGTAAATTCTGATTTTGGTCTCCCACGGATCCGGACGGCTTCCACAGGCTTCAATAGAAGCCCGCAGGAGCCGTCCCCGTGGGAGACCCGCACGAAAATGGAGCATGGTCCAGATTTTTTCATGCTCCATTTTTAAAAAAAATCCCTTTTATTGACCATCCGCGGGTATTTATCTACCCGCAGGTGGTCAATGCATCCCTATGGGATGCGGATCCGCGGGCAGGAGAAGAGTTAAAATCCGCTGCGGATTTTAATTCTTCTTTTGCCCGTGGACATGAGGCCTAAAAGATAGGTCTTGTCCTATCTTTTGACGGACCAACGCTGGAGGCTCCATAGACTCAAAGAATCGGAGGTGGAGGGAGTTTAGCAGTGGCGAGCGCTGCTAAATAAGGACAGGTGCCTCTAATTGAGGCACGTAAAAGTCATTAAAGTAGTCCTGCCAACAGAGGGATTTTGGGGTTGCAGCGTTATTTCAACTGCCAGCCATGTGAATGGATGATAAAATCATAAAGGATGGCCACGACTTGGTCGCGGGTATTCTTTGTTCATCCAATTTTCGGCACGGTTAGTCGCGGTTTTTTAGCGTGGTACACTTTGCTGAGAATTGATGCTCATGTGAACTAGCCCTTGGGCTCAGTCAGATGGGCATCTGTTTGCTGCGCATGTTTTGTGCGTTTGCGATTCGCATCTAATAGAACCGATGCTTTTCAAAGTCACATGTCCAAATTTTACATACGCATACAATTTGCAGCTACAAAAGATGGAACATATGGGTGGCAATGGATGTAGTCACACGTTTTGTTTTTTTTTACGTGCACAGTGCGATCTTATTTACGAGGGAATAAACGCATGTAAAAACGCCCGTCTGAATGAGCCCTTAAGGAAACCTTCACATGGAAAAGGTTTAATCTGCGTGGATGTTTCTGCATCACAATGTTATCCCTGTGGGGCTTGTATTCTGCACCTGTTGCAATCCGCGCGTCTTTACTTTAAAACCGCAAGAATAAATTCCACAGCAGAAAAGCTTTCTGCAGTGGAATTACGAAGTCTTGTGGAATTGTTGTTACAGATTTCTAACATACGGGACATGTAAATCTGCAATTAACGTCTGCGGAAAAAACTTAATACCCGTGTTTCCCCGAAAATAAGACAGTGTCTTATATTAATTTTTGTTCAAAAAGGTTTAACTTTTTTACATGTATAGCTGCCTGGACACTATTTAAATTGACTTTTTAATTAATTGTGAGCAGGGCTTAATTTTGGAGTAGGGCTTATATTTCAAGCATCCTCAAAAAGCCTGAAAAATCATTTTGCATCCTCAAAAATTCTGGAAAATCATGCTATGTCTTATTTTCAGGGTATGTCTTATTTTCAGGGAAACAGGGTACATTTCAGAAAGTGTTCTGCAGAATGCGTTACGCAGTTTAACATTGCAATAAAATCCACACTAAATTGATAAAGCCACACCTGCGGATAATTCTGTCCTGTTTGAATAGTCCCTTATAGAGTATAGGCATGCAAGAGGGATTTGCTGCGGATTTTCTGCACCAGAATATCTGCTGTGAGAGCAGCTTCACACGACTCTATGTGAGTGCAATTGTGCATGAGCAAAATGTGCATGTGTAATACATAGGGAACAGAACCTATTGATTTCAATGAGTCTGTTCTCATCCCTAAATCATGCTCTAAAGGTCCCGATGGAAATCTATGGGTGGGGGCGGGGGCGCAAAAGATGCGTGAAAAAAGCGCAATTCTGTGGGAATAAGAACACATCTGGAACTCATTAGACTAAATAACCATTTAAATCTGGAAGGGGTTGCGTCCCATGCTCAAAAACCCATGATAATCACGGCTGCATGACGGGACAAAACGAAACCATTAATTTCAATGGTTTTGTTTTCATTAGCGGTATTCTTGCCCGTTAACCCTTTGCAATCCAATTTTAGATTCAGGGTTTCCTAGGAGGTTTTCTCTTTCTGCCATTATACAAGGGCGCCACCTGCTGGCCAGAGTCAGTACTGCGGTATTGTACATGCTGTAGAGGCCCCCAACAACAGACTGGCCAGTAATATACAGTAAGAATACCCTGCCGGACGTCTTCCGACATCAGAGCTGTACAGCCTTTAATCAGAATGTCTTTAGACGTCAGACAGTGGATTGGAAAGGGTTAATATTCTCCTACACATAGGTATAACGTGGTTTTGGCTTCAAAACCTGAACAAAAACTGCACGTGAACATTCCCCCGCCATTGGTCTTAGGTTCATAGAATGGTAGAGTTGGAAGGGGCCTTCAGGGTCATGGGGTCCAAACCTTGGAGGTCCCTTCCAACTCCAAGGTTGTCGATGTATTACTACTCATCAGGGAAATTCATGGATTTTTGTACAAGTTACCACTGACACAATGTATAACTCCTACCTCAGGATGAGAGTTGGTTGGCAAAACAGAGCTTTCGTTTTCCACACCTACATTAACTGGACCATTATTTGGAGAACTGGGTCCTGATACTGGAGAGCTGCTGCTGACTGAAGACTCTAGAATGCAATGAAACAGCCTTGATAAATGCATAGACTATATATCACACTTACAGAAAGACTAGAGAAATTCACATAAGGCTTATCACGCAGTGCAAAGATTTGTCCTTCCCCATGACCACTATTCAGTTGGTGCTACAGTGGTGAGTTTATAAGGACTTTGGTGTACCAGATCCAGCCTCACCCAATAAGGAGTCTGTGTATTCTCCAAATTCATATGCATTGCTGGTAAAATGGCTTCAAAAATATTCTGACGAGAGATATAAAGTCTACTACTGCTGCACTTATCCCAATGGGCTTCTTCCACATTGCCAAATGCAAAAAAAGAGCTTATGTCACAGTCTGAAATTTAATAATGGAGACTGATGGTCTTATTCTTCCGGGCTGCTAGTGTGCTTGGGAAAATATACAGTAGGCCACCAGCCGGGGGTCTATAGAGAGAAGAAAGAGCCCCATAACAAACATTAGATTGGAGATCCTTTCTGGCAGGTCACATTGCTACACCCAACCTTGGGACAGGCAGCTCTTTGATTATTTGTCCCACACACAAGTTGTAATATAAAACATGGTGGGGACAACTCCAGGGTCAAGGGAGTTCAATATGGGCCATCAGGGCATTATGGGTGCTGTTTTATATAACACCATCGCATAATATGACAATATCTGTGAGACAGGAGACTCTAGCTGTTACAGAGAACCTGTCATGTCCTCTCACAAGTCAAACTCGCTGTATACATTTACAGAGCGCTCTTCACTGATTGGACCACATTTTTATTTGCTTATCACCCCTTAGTTCACTTGCAATGGCTCCCATCAGTATCGGACCACATTACCAGTAAATTGTTAATTGACTGATTTCTACGACCCGGTTTCAATGCAACATCATCTCAGCTATTGGCACGGGGCAGTAGAGATCGTCCACATGGCAATTCACTAATATTGGGGTCCTAAACTAATGGGAGTGATTGTGGGCAAACAGTAGGGGGAGCTAGAGAAAAACTGTACTGCAATCAGCGGACAGCCAACTGTAGAGGTATACAGCCAGTGTTTCACTTGTGAGGGAAGATGGTAGGGCCTCGACAAACAAAGATGGTCACATGGCTTCACTAACTACCTGATGCACACTTTGTAGTAGTATCCATTGGTAGTATAAGACAATATATGTTGCTCTGACTGGCAGGTGTGCTCATGTAGGCAGCACTGGCCAATCAAAGCAGCATGCATTGTCTTAGACTAACGATGGAAACTAATGCACAGTGTATATCAGGCAGTCGGAGAAGTAGTTTGGTCATCTCTGTTCATCCAGGGCTGGATGGTGGCTTTAACTTCTTAGCAACAAGCCTATTTTGTGCCTTAAGGATGAAGGGATTTTCATCATTCCATTGCAAAAGCCATAACTCGTTGACAGCCATGTGAAGGCGCGATTTTTGTGGGACGAGTTGTATATTTTTACGGCACCACTCTAGGATGCATATAATGTATTGTATAACTTGCGGCTTACATGTTGCAGTTGATTGTGGCATCTAAGGGTTTAAACTGCCAGAATCTGAGGTTTCTCTGCATCTAGTGGTTAGAGCAGGAGCCTGGCTGTCGGTGGTCTGCCAAGCCACAACCTTACAAATTTGTATGTACATGTTTAAAGCCAATTAGTGTTATCAGTAAAATGGCATATTGGCCATCACTAAGGTGTTAAAGTGGTTTTCAAAGTACCCCTAACATTGGTGGTAGTGGGAGGACATGTACATGAAGAAAACAAAAACCTCTGCAACCGCTCACCACTGCAACAGTCCTTTATTTTTAAGCACTGCAGCAGTCACATGGATTGGTTACATACATGACCATTGCAGCCAATAGGAGGCTGGACAGGGCTGTCATCAGTGATGTCTTGTAAACCTGTCTTGGGGTTCTTACACTAGAAGTCCACGTAAAAGTTTTATGGGATGTCACCAACCCTTTCTGGCAGTGTACCATCAGATGCCATGGCGTCAAACGGTTGAAGGGGCTGTCTGGTGCCACGGTGAATATATTGATTTTATATCGTTTTGGGCACAGGAACCCCAAACTATACAAAATCAATAACTCTGAAAACCCCTTTACGGATTGTAGCCCTTGCAGCCATAGCATATGCCTAGACTCCGCTGTTCAGCTCAGAGCTGGATTGGCACTACAATGACAGCAGGACATATTTAATAAGTGTCCATGCTACAGCAACTTAGTTCTGGGTACAACACCAATTCTATCTGTTGAGGCTATCAGAAAACTTTTGAGAAGCCCATGCTCCTGGACAGCTGTGGTCAGGTCATGGCCATTTTCACTTCTGAAAGAGCTAGCTCAGGACGAAAGTGATCTACTGCATGTTCCTAATGTAATTAAACCATAAAACATAATTAAAAGGCATAAACAAATAAAACTCCATGAAATAATATGGAAAAACGGATCTCCATGTATGAACACATTTCCAAAAAACTACTAAACTATTCATAACATAGATAGCTGCTGCTGATCATCTGGAAGATGTGCGGCGCCCAGCTTGTGGCCAGTCTGGTGCACAGAGCTGTTCATCACATATGGTGTCCAGACGGTAGAAGGAAAAAACATGGGAACCAGTAGTTTCATGCTTGACTTACTTTTCCTTACTACTGGGATTTGCGTGTCATGTTGATTTTGTATAGTTGCACTTGATAGATAGAGGACATTAGTGTTACCTAGATTTGGACAGTGGAAGCCTTTCATATTTTGTTTAATGACTGGGATTTCCCTCCAAAAATCAGATTTTCCTCAGCTTTAAAATAGCCACAGAAAAATTAGTAATTAGTCAGTGCACTGAAGGCTTCAGGGTCTCGTAAGGTTATTTTTTTAGTATTGTATGCTTGTGAAAAGTTAATGGTGCCCTGATAAAAAAAAAAGATTAAAAAAAGACGAAGAGAACAATATTTGAACGAAATCTTATCTTTTGTATAAGACAAACCGAGTCTTGTTTTTCGTAGAAGACTAAGGCCATTTGGGTTGTTCTTGTGTCACCAAAGATAAACAAGGAACATTTTCAAAGGTCATGATAACATGCTATCAATCTAGTGTGGAGGGGGCCGCTGTTCAGCCCCTATCAATGTCAATACATAAATAAAAAGTCCGTGCATGTGGACACCAACACTGATTGCTTCATTTAAAGCTTCTTCTTTCAACTTCCTGTATGGTTGAATACATTGTATTGCACAATATATGCTCTGTATACTAAAGAGCCTGACTGTAGAGTTCTTCAATGAAACTACTGACACAAAGTCCAGAAAAACTTCTGACTCCATAAGAGAACCTGTCATCTTTAAGCCCCATAAACTTCATTCTTGGGCTCAAAGGTAAAGGATTAGGGAGCTTCATCAGCTTCATTTTTATAAGCTGTTGACTTTAATTTAGGCGGTTCCTTCTCATGGATATGCACATATTAATACAATATGAATCCATATATCAATCTGGCCATATGGGCAATTTAAAAAAATTGATCTTGAAAAGTAGTTCCAGGACTAAGATGCTTTTCAAGGTGGTGTAACTGAGCTTCTCTCTGCTTGGACAAATTCATATAGACTTATGGTCTTTTTACCCAGGCCACATTCTAGGCTTGATGTAGCGAGTGCGGATTGACACACATGTCGATCGACGGTTGTTTTATTATCTTTTTGCATGGGCTGAGAATCGGCTTATGGAGGTGAATGATTGCTAATATGATCTTTCATCTCCATGGGCCAGCTGTATATTTCCATGTTCACACTGGGAGACGTACCACAGATCAGCGAGCAATTTTATGCTTACATAAAGAAGCTAAAGAGCTGACAAATTAGCGTTTGCTGGTTTATTGGCTGATGGTCCCTGATTGTCAGGCAAATGAGTATTCAGAGGCACGTTTGACCCTAGGTCTATGCCTATCCCAACAGATATCACTAGACGACTTAATTTCTACTAGAGCGGTGTGCATTCCAGGCATTGTGCCCCGAAATGTGAATTTTATTTGCTAGTATATTAATTAATAAAACAGGGAAGCCAACCTTACACAATTTTTCTTTGACCTAAATCACATGTTTTTACCGTTAGCGGACCTTTTTTACTCTGTTCTGTCCATATCACGCCAACCTTTAGCTGGCACTTTTCTAGATTGGCAGCACTTCCATAGTTATCAAAATCTTGTCAACTATTACATCTACCATTCTATTATTTTACACTAAGAGGCTTTCCACCAACCCTTGTTCCTTTGCACCATTTCCTGACCCTGATAATTAGCCCATGTAAAAAGACCATTAGGTTACCCAAAGACATTAGACAGTTGAATGCTCAACAGCAATGTCCCAGACACCCCTATATCTCATACATGTATGCTTGGCTGGGCCAAATATGCATGTAGTCTCAATGTAATATGGTGGGAAAGTCAGACACCTCTGGCACAAGCTTGTCTCCCAAGAACGAAAAACTGGGCACCTGAAATGTAACTGTCTGATCCTCTTCTCCCCTGATATCTGCCATTGGGAAGTGTCAGGAGGCCACCATACACATTAGATGATAGGCCAAACCCACCAAAATCTGAGGATTGGTCTAATTTACATCGAATGGTTTTGGCTCCTTCAATCATGAGCTACCCAAAAAAGTCTGTACTAAAGATAGAAAAACTTTTTGAAAGTACATGAATTATTTTTGTTAAATATTCTATTACTAAAGCATAATAATCACCGATCATTCCGAATATGATGTTATGTGATGGTTGCAAGGAATAATAAAATAATGAATGGATGTATTTTTGCACACATTAGATGACATATAAGCATACTGTACCTGCCACCTCAAATATTCTCTTCTTGTATGAACCTGTGACATTCCCATCTTTTCTTCTTAACAAAGGGCTACTTCTTCTCTCTGCTACTTTTTGTTTTAATCGAGACCGAACTTTCAGGTTGGGTTCTGAAGCTGCAATGAAAATGAAGAAAAAAATTAAATGGAGAGAATTAGCAAATAATTTGACTAAATGCAGGACTGTTCGTACTGATAGGGAATGTGCCATCTGTTAATTTTGCCATTTCAATTAAAATATATTTCCACTGATCCTAAGCTTTTAATAATCTGTTTTTGTTTCATTTGTAGTAGAGCACAAAGTGGCCAAAAGGTTGACAAACAACATCAGTACAAGACCACATGTTCCAGCAATGTAGAAATGGGTATAACTACTGGGACATTGCTATGCAGGCATCAATACTGATATATGCTTCACAAACCTAAATACTTGGGGGCTGCCATTCAATATGCCTATGTGGAATAGAGCTGAGAATAAAGTAGGGAAAATAGGTAATAATGGACAATGTTATAATTAGAGATGAGCGAGCATACTCGCTAAGGACAATTACTCTATCGAGCATTGCCTTTAGTGAGTACCTGCCCGCTCGGAAGAAAAGATTCGGCTGCTGGCGCGGGGGAGCAGTAAGTTGCAGGAGTGAGCAGAAGGGAGTGGGGGGGGGGGGGGGGGGAGAAAGGGAGAGAGAGATCTCCCCTCCATTTCCCCCAGCTCTCCCCCCCCCCCCCCTCCCCCCCGCCGGCACCCGAATCTTTTCTTCTGAGTAGGCAGGTACTCGCTAAGGGCAATGCTTGCTCGAGTAATTGCCCTTAGCGAGTATGCTCTCTCATCTCTAATTATACTTAAACAATATATACTAGAACCGTTGAAACTTTGATTGTACACATTGTCCATGAGCTCGTGTCTATGAATCATCCTACTATGAAGATGCCACACTAAACAGACCGAAAAGGGGCACAGTTGAACCCCTTAGAGACCAGCCTATTTTGTACCTAAGGGACCAAGCGATTTTCATTGTCGTATCGCAAGAGCTATAACAGAGCCGTATGACGGTTTATGCTTTTTTAGCGCGAGTTGTATATTTTAATGGCACCACTCTGGGGTACATATACGGTACTGTATAAGGCCTCCCTCACACAGGCATTTGCAGAAATGCAGCATTTTTCAATGCTGCATTTACTGCAGATACCACCTGGTTTCAGCAGCGCTGGCATGCGTTATGCCAGCCTTTTGGCTGTGTGAATCATAAATCCCGCCTCTAGGAACCGATGACTCCGATTGGTTCTCGAGTGCTGCGCAGCCAATCAAAATCATCGCTTCCTAGAGGCGGGACTTAGGATCTTCTGTGTGCGGCTGAAGACTGCAAGAAGCGCATTGGAGCTCCAGAGAGCAGCGGGAGGGACCTGGACCCAGCCTGCTAGGTAATATATTATTTTTTTTTTGTTTTAATGTAATGCAGCTAGGGCTTATTTTCAGAATAGGGCTTATATATTTTAAGCCTCCCCGAAAATCCTAAAGAATCGGGGTAGGGCTTATTTCTAGGGTAGGTCTTATTTTAGGAGAAACAGGGTATTATTCGTTTACTGTTTTATTTAATGCTCTCTGCGAACAGTATGCCTTGGATTACATCAGACAAATGACCAACATTATGTATACACACACACACACACATATATATATATATATATATATATATATATATATATATATATATATATATATATATATATATATATATATATATATATATATATATATATATATATATATATATATATATATATATACACACACACTATATATATATATATATATATATATATATATATATATATATATATATATATATATATATATATATATATATATATATATATATATCATGGCATATTTACAAGTAAACAAGTGTCCCCTTCTCTCAAAGGAAATCTATGCATTCTCTTAATGTTTTCCTAAGATCGGTTTCATAGGAGATTTCCATAGCAGTGACTGCCTAATGTGAGATCCAGTCCCTCAGCTCAGAGGAGAGAGCTGCTCAGTATTCACCAGAGGGATGTTGAACTTCTGTGTCAATGTGTTTCATGCCCAGTGGCACTGATTGCCTTCCTATTTTTACCATACACTCTTCACTCTGCATTTCAATCACATCAGCAGTGGGTTTTTTATAAGTTCGTGTCTCTGAATTTGTCTGCCTGCTGAGAAGGTAACCTTGCATAACATAAATTATTGAAATGAAAACATTCAATCTGGAATTGAAAGAGAGGAAACACATAAATATTTCGGGGAGTTTTTTTCTCCCAAAATTAACTCAGAAGAAAATTGAATAATTAGTAAAAAAAAAAAAAAAAACTGCAGAAAAGATTAAATTAATATTTGCTAATCTTTCCACAACACCGGGCTCCAGAATGACAAATCCGTCTAGTAAGATGCAATTATATGATTGCATTCCAAGATTTGTGGAAAGCTGGTTCACAACCCATCTGGGAACTCTATCAGATGTGCAATCAGCTGGGAACTGTATCATATCTGCAATACCTAATGAATCTGTGTAGCATGTGGGATGCAGAATGATGGGACTGTTGGCGAACCAGACGGTCATTGTGCCAATATTTGATGGTGTACGCAAAGGGGAGCAGACGGCACAGCCAAAGGGACTTTAATGCTGTTACAAGGACAAACCCATTGCAATCAATAGGTTCTATCCTCTGTGTTTAGCATGTGCACTTGTGTGCAGCAGCCCTTGGGGCTTATGCACACGGGCGGATGCTTGCTACGGAATCCGCAGCGGGCATCTGCCCGCAGATTCCGCAGTAATGTCCATCCATAGCACACAATGGAAAAGTGATTTTTCATGCACACTAGCAGATGAAAAATCGCAGCATGCTCTATTTCTGAGTGTTTTCCGTGCGGACGGCATCCATTGAAGTCAATGGAAGCTGGGATCTGTGTCATTGCCTAGCGACGGCGCAGGGAAATCTGTACTGCACATGTACGCCGGTGGCCCATCCGCAGTGCAGAAGGAAAGACAGGTACGTAGGGTCGCCGGCAGGCTTCACGGGCAGATTCCATGCAGGATTCCCCACGCGGAATCCGTACGTGCCCGTTTGCAGATGGCCTAATACATGGACTTTCTCTAAATAGGTCACCGTAGGGTTCTGCGATGGGTCAAACTACTCATATCTCCATCTAAAACCAGTCTCCCTAACTGTCAACTAGTTTTACTGTTAGGGACCTTTCACACAAGACGGTATATTCCGCAACAGAGGAATATTCAGCCCCAAAATTTGCACTGCTACCATGCAGATTTGGGACAGAGTTGAAGCTAGCAGAATCCTGCCAGCAATTCCTCTTCAAAATCCACAGTTAGGCCTCCTGCACCTGGGCGGATTTGCATTGCACTGCGGGATTCCACCTCCGGATTTCGCAGCAAACCCAGCCCATAGCATGCTATGGAAAAACGTGATTTCCTGCTCACGAGTGGAAATCGATTTCGATTTTCCGCTCGTGGGAAAGAAATTGCAGCATGCTGTATTTGCTGCAGGCTACGCACGGCTGGCTTCCATTAAAGTCAACGCAAGCCATCTGTGCCGCGGCCATTCCTCAATCACCAACAGCGCACACGCCAGCCGACACATTTGCTACAGATGAGGCCGCGTCATCGCCATAGCAACGGCGTGGCATCCCCTGTACTGCGCATGTGCCACCCGACACATTGGCAGCACAGGAGAAGATGGAGAAGATACCGGATAGGTAAGCAGGTCTGGCATCGGATCGAACTCTGCTGCGGGAATCTTGCATGCGGGGTTCGAACCAACCTGTGTGCGGGCGGCCATGCAATGGTCAGTGGCCGGCCACTGGATCGAACTCCGCTGCGGGAATCCCGCATGCAGGGTCCGACCCGCCCATTTCCAGGGGGCCTTAGCCGTGCAGATTTTGATGCGGAATTCGGAGCCATCATATTCTGTAACATTGTTGCAGAACATCCCGCCCCGTGTGAAGGTCCCTTTAAAGGCTGACTTTCATGACTTTGTCTGGTTGGCCTTCTTGCAGGTGCAGAATAGAGCAGCCTCTATCTGTCTTGCTGCACCTGATCCCCAGCATCCCTTCCAGCTCACATCCTGACATGTGGTATTCCTTATGCTAAAGCGTGCACATGTTTTTCCAATGAAAGCTTCTATCTCAGTCTTTCCTTTTTATTTGCTGTGTACATATCTACTGAAATTAGTATCCCCCGCAGCAGCCCATGGTCAATTAGTTACAATGAAAACCTGCTGTTGCCGAGACATTTTTTCCCTTGATGAATTTAAATAAACACAAGTCCACATGATATCGGGAACGGCAGCACTTTGTGTCTGCGGACAACGGCGGTGCATACAGTTGTGTATTACTAAGCGGAATGCTCAGAATAATAGGCTCCACTTATAATACTTAGTAGTAGATGCTGTAACTGCCACGAATATTCTGCTTCCAGTACGAAAACTGTACGGTCACATGACTGAGCAGTACAGATGCCACAATGTTTAGCTTGACATTGATAACTTCTGTAACAAGTTATCTTAAAGGAGTTTATCGAAATAGCAACTTATCATCCGACTATAGGATGGGGAATAACATGCTGATCAGTGGGTTCTCACCACAGAGATCCCCGCCAATCTCCAGAATAGGACACCCGTGTCCCACTCTGAATGTCACTGCGGGGGTCGCTTCTGTCCCTGCACAGACATCACTGAGAATGGAGTGCTAACCAAGCATTTGTGGTCAGTGCTGCATTTATTCCAGTGGGAGCGACGGAAATACCTGAGCAGGTGCCAGTTGGACATCTCGGCAGCCCCATTGACAGTGAATGGAGAGCTAGTGCACTGTGAGGGAGGTATCAGCAGCTGTACCTGCAAAACTGCACACATAATAACTTCCAGGAAGACCTAGCTGCATCTCTGATGAATGCAAGCTGTATGGTTAAGGTATGGGTACAGGTGCAAATGACTGCAGGCTGTATGGTTTAGGAATGGGTACAGGTGCAGATGACTGCAGGCTGTATGATTTAGGTACAGGTACAGATGACTGTAGAATGTATGGTTTAGGAATGGGTACAGGTGCAGATGACTGCAGGCTGTATAGTTTAGGTATGGGTACAGGTGCAGATGACTGCAGGCTGTATGGTTTAGGAATGGGTACAGGTGCAGATGACTGCAGGCTGTATGGTTTAGGAATGGGTACAGGTGCAGATGACTGCAGGCTGTATGATTTAGGTACAGGTACAGATGACTGTAGAATGTATGGTTTAGGAATGGGTACAGGTGCAGATGACTGCAGGCTGTATAGTTTAGGTATGGGTACAGGTGCAGATGACTGCAGGCTGTATGGTTTAGGAATGGGTACAGGTGCAGATGACTGCAGGCTGTATGGTTTAGGAATAGGTACAGGTGCAGATGACTGCAGGCTGTATAGTTTAGGTATGGGTACAGGTGCAGATGACTGCAGGCTGTATGGTTTAGGAATGGGTACAGGTGCAGATGACTGCAGGCTGTATAGTTTAGGTATGGGTACAGGTGCAGATGACTGCAGGCTGTATGGTTTAGGAATGGGTACAGGTGCAGATGACTGCAGGTTGTATGGTTTAGGAATGGGTACAGGTGCAGATGACTGCAGGCTGTATGGTTTAGGAATGGGTACAGGTGCAGATGACTGCAGGCTGTATGATTTAGGTACAGGTACAGATGACTGCAGGCTGTATGGTTTAGGAATAGGTACAGGTGCAGATGACTGCAGGCTGTATAGTTTAGGTATGGGTACAGGTGCACATGACTGCACGCTGTATGGTTTAGGAATGGGTACAGGTGCAGATGACTGCAGGCTGTATAGTTTAGGTATGGGTACAGGTGCAGATGACTGCAGGCTGTATAGTTTAGGTATGGGTACAGGTGCAGATGACTGCAGGCTGTATAGTTTAGGTATGGGTACAGGTGCAGTTGACTGCAGGCTATTTGGTTTCGGTATGGGTGCAGGTACAGATGACTGCAGGCAGTATGGTTTAGGTATGGATGCACGTACAGATGATTGCAGGCTGTATGGTTTATATATGGGTACAGGTACAGATGATTGTAAGCTGTATGGATACAGGTACAGATTACTGCAAACTGTATAGTTTAGGTATAGATACGATATGACTGTAGGCTGTATGTTTTGGGTCTTGAGGGAAAACTTTGAGCCAGATACTGATCTGCAAAATAATAATAAACATAATTCACCAATCAAAGAAATGTCCCCTGTGATCACTGGACATGAGGGCAGCTTTACATGGGATAGCTATCAGCCAAAAGAATTGCTTAAACAAGTGATTTTCAGTGATGGTTGTTTGTGTAGACATGGGCCCCAACAAGGTGTTGAGCTAGAAATCGCTGAGGAGTTGCTAATCGCTCTGTTTCAGCTCACAGAAACTAACTGACCAGTGAGCGATTGGCTCTCACTGTTCACAGTGAATGGAGGCGGGCGGCCGGAAGAGATCTCCATCTTACTGTGGTACATGGGGCAGCTATTGCCCGAATTCACTATTTCCAGCAACAATTTGGGTGATAATCGCCTCATGTAAAGGTACCCAGGGGCGTAACTATAGAGGGTGCAGGGGATGCGGTTGCACCCGGGCCAAGGAGCCTTAGGGGGCCCATAAGGCCTCTCTTCTCCATATAGGGAGCCCAGTACTATGAATAAAGCATTATAGTTGGGGGCCCTGTTACAGGTTTTGCATTGGGGCCCAGGAGCTTCAAGTTACGCCTCTGTGCAGCATTGTTTAGGTATGGGTACGGGTACAGATACAGATAGAGGAGGCTCACATTTTGCATCAGGGCCCCTGAGCCTTTAGTTGCACCCCTGAAGGTACCTTAACATTTCTAGGTAGTAGCAGGAGCGCTTTGTAGACTCCCCACATAATGACGTCCTTTTATAATGAAAGCCGTGATGTTATGATGTATCTGTTTTCCAAAATGGACAATGAGCTACCCCATCGGTGTAAACAGATTTAAATTCACTGGAGATTGACTCATGGTGGAAAGCCAATAATAAGGCTCTATCACGTACTGATCAACACATGTAAGTGACCATTGGAAGTAGAGTGCTCCTCATCCATTATTTGGTTGCTTTGCCGTTTAGTCGTATGCTGTTTCATGTTAAACAATGTTTGCGGTCAGTTCCTGCGTTGGAGGCAGATGACACAGCGCTTCTGATGGTCTGCGGATGGAGAACAACTCCTACCTTTGTATCATTGTGTTGTGTGCCAAGTGCAAATCAGGACTTAATGAAAAAAGACAGGAAATGGGGGTAGAGGAGAAAGCAGGACCACTTGTAGAGTCGGCACTAGACGTAGGTAACACGAGATTCAGGAAGCTCCATAGCGCTTCTTTGAAGATAGAAAGAAGACTTTTACAAATAGCTCATTTTATTGCAGTTATTACTGTACATTCTTGGAGAAAAGCTGATGTTTATTTGACATACAGACTTTCTATATGAAATCGGATCACCTCCATGATAAGCACTCTCAATGCCCATTAATTACCGGGCTATGTGCAAATCTCTTTCTTACTTTATCTCCTCCCCATCTGTGATTCCTGAAGCTCCAGGATAGAGTTCACCACCCTGTGATTTCACCATTGTAGTCACAGTGGTATACCTACAGTGGGTTCAGATTGCAAGTAGACCGCTATACCTGGGGGCCCGTCTGTCATACATGAGAAGAGTTCAAGTGGCTGTTGCAGAGGTGGATTGACCTACTACAGTTACATAGTAAGTTAGAAAAAAGTTCATCTAGTTAAGCCTATGATCTTGCTAAATAAAACCTCTCAGGAATATACGTTGCTAACATTGATACATAAGCCTGCAGAAGAAAATGAAACTATATGTCATGATGTATAATATATTTAACGGATAGGTTTCAAAATTCATTATATTGCAGGGAGACAGGAACTGCTGATTCAGCAGTTTTGGTTCAGTGCTCTCCTAAGCTCTCGCTCATGACCTGAAGGTTGCGAGTTCAATCCCCAAATAGTGCAGGTAGCTGGCTCACGGTCGACTCAGCCTTCCATCCTTCCGAGGTCGATGAAATGAGCACACAGCTTGGTGGGGGGGTAATAAAACAAAATGTTACCTGAAAGCGCTCCGGAATAAGTTGGCGCTATACAAATAACAAGTCCCATCCCCTAAACAGCTGAACATATGCATAAATACGCTCACCACAACGGAGCGCATTTGTGCGTAAACTAGGTTTGGAGATTGCCTTAAACAGGCTGATACGCGCATGCCAGCACATAGTACTGTCATTCTTCAGCCAGTTCACATGTGTGCACACTACTTCCTTTCTGTGGAATATGATGGCAATTTAATGCCAAATTAGGGCTCCCTCCCCTAGCGTTTTTGTAAGCTGCCATAGACTTCTATAGTAGCTTTCTGCATAACACGATAGGGCAAGGACAATATTTTGCATGAGCGTTCTTCTGCACCAGGCGATGAATACTGGCATAATTATAAATCGAAAAACTCCCCGCCTTCCCCTGTAATTTTTGTTGCCAACATCAACCAATCAGAGCTCAGCTTTCATTTTTTATACTGCAGAGGTAAAATGAAAGCTGCGCTGTGATTGGCTGCTATGGGCAACACAGATTTTCTTTGGGACAGCCTTCATAAGAGTGGGTGCTGGGCTAGCACTTATGTAGCAACTAATGACATTAATGAACATTTCAGGTAAAAGAAATATTACTGAAGATGATTGCATGTCAGGGTGCCTACCCACTAGCGTTTTTTTTCCGCTGCGAATTCGCTGCGTTTTTTTTTCCAATTGTCATGGGACTTTTTAATGTTAAAAATGCAACGCAACTTGTGTTTTTGGTGCATTGCGTTTTTAACATTAGAAAGTCCCATTGACAATTGGAAAAAAAATGCAGCGAATTCGCAGCAGAAAAAAAACGCTAGTGGGTAGTCACACTAAGGTTGATGTGTCAATTGGCGAACAAATGATTTGGGACCATGGCAAAATGGCGCAGTAACATCACTTATTATGTAGAAAAAAGAAACAACTTTGAAACCCTAATTCCCAAACACCAATCCCTGCGCTTATACCACCGCGCACCGCACAGGTATATCACCTAGTACTTAATAAAATGTTTAAGGGCTGACTTACATGGGTGTAAGGGGGCTGCATATTACACGCTTGTAATACCTATAATGGGTGTATTACATGTGTAATACGCACAAAACAGGGTATACTTTTCTTTCACATGCATAATACGTGCGTAAAAAAAAAAACAACCGTCTGAATGGCTCAATGTAAATGAATGGGCTTTCAGGATTGTGTAATGAGGAATACACAGCCCCCATATGCCCCCCCGTGTGAGTGAGAGGTGCCTCTGATTAGCTCAGCGCTGAGCCAATCAGGGGCAGCTCTCACTCACACCCACTCACACCCACTGCAGGCCGGCCGCGCTGAACTCCGTCTGCCGGGACAAGGTGAGTATACATATTTTATTTTTTTTACACATTTCTGGATGAATTGCAGGGAAGGGCTTATATATTTAAGCCCTTACCGACAATTCATCCCGCGATCGCCCGCAGCGCATTGCTTTTAATGGAGTCGGCTGTATTGCCGGCTCCATTGAATTCAATGCGCTGGACAGCTCCTGCCCGTTTCTAATGAATCCGTCATGCGATGCGCAAATCGCGCGAAAAAACGCCCGTCTGACTAAGGCCTAAGGGGGAATGCAGACGGCCGGGTCGGATTCTGAGATTCTCGCAGCGGGATGCGACCCTGTGCCCCTGCAGTGACCTGTGGCTTACCGGTCCGGCTTCTTCGCTCAGCTCTGCGGATGTGCCAGCTGGTGCACAGCCGCGCACGTACAGTGCAGAGCCAGTGCGTCAGCACTGAAAAAGGACTTGCCCGGTTTCTTACCGTGCGAGATTTCACATGGTCAAATCGCGGCTGTCTGCATAGGATTGCATAAACGAATGCAATTTTATAGCAGTGTCCAATGGCAGAAATTCTGCGTAAAATCTCGCCGCAGAATTTCCGCCTGCGTGCATTCAGCCTAAAGTTACGGCGTTTTTGGTGCAGTGTGTACACTGTAAAAACAAACCTCCCAAAAACTGTCGCAATTGTAATTTTTTCATTTCAGTCCACTAAGAGATTTTTTTTTTAAAATTTCAGCACATTATGTGCTATATTAAATAGTACCATTTAAGAATACAACTTGTCCCTCAAAAACCAAGCCTTCAGCCATCTACAAAAACATTATCATTCTTTTATGAAAGCGAGAAGTAAACAAAAATTAAAAACAAAAAACGTCCACATCCTCAAGGGGTTAACTCAGAATATTTGGGTCAGGAGAGGTGTCGTGTCTCCTTAAGGAGAGCACCCAAAATGTGCGTGGAGACACCTAAGGGTGAGTGGGTCAAGGGAGGGCATAGTCTCTCCCCAAGGAGAGCACCCAGAAGGGGTGTGGGGACATCTAGAAGGTGAGTGAGGAGACTTATAAGGCCATGCAAGCTCCTCTGGGTAATTTATGCAAATATCTTCCTTATTTGCTAAGAATATTTCTCATAGCCTAAAGGAATAAATCAGATTATTGGATTTCTATTTACTGTTATGCCGTATATAGTGAGGAATAAATCTCTCATATAGAATGCGAATATTTGTAAGATACTTTATCAATTACAATGGAACAAGTTCAGCCTTATCTGTTCACCTCAAAATTTTCATCTACCGCGTTTCCCCGAAAATAAGACAGGGCCTTATATTAATTTTTGCTCCAAAATATTTCTTTTTTACATGTATAGCTGCCTGGACACCATTTAAAAATCATGCTTATTTTTGGGGTAGGTCTTATTTTCAGGGAAACAGGGTATCAAATAATATATTTGTGAAATTTTATTTTCTATTCATAATATTTATATTTCACACTTAAATAGGTAGAAAAAGTTTACAGAGTTTTTTTTCCCATGAATCAGCGCCTCTTAAAATACACAATCTTTTTATAGTCCATTGGTACATGTGAGTCAATAGTGATTAAGGCACAGCTGTGGTGAGCACACCATAAGACATGTCCACCAGATGTTCCCTCTCATACTGAAACAGACAATTACAAATTCTACTTTATTATTTCCTTGCGCTCACCGCGGACATTTCTAGGTCTTGAGGTATGTGACTGCATGCTTTAGCTCTTGTATAAATTGAAGGAATGCTATAGTCATCTCAAGTTTTCAGTTTAAGAGGATTGTAATATATCATTATTTTATTGAGGCCGCTGACAAACTGGTTCTTCACTACCAACTAGCTGCAGCATATTCATAGGCACACTGTAATGGAACGTATCTGCTTTAAGGGGGGTCATCTATTACTTAATAACAATACATTGTCTGATCTTTGGTTGTGGGGTGGCCATAGAGGTTGGCGACCAAATAGACAGCCAACATTTTATACTGATAAATTGGAAAAACAAAATAAAGATAATGAGAAAAATTATTATTCATGAGCAATTATTGGACTAATCGAGAGATTGAACCGATTTTCAAAAAATAATCGGGAATCGGGTTAACCTGATCTGCTTCCCATTAATCTCAATGGGAGTAAAAAAAATCGTGTTTAATATAATTTGGCCTCCAGAAGGTCCCTAAGGTATGCAAATGCCCTTGAATTGCATGGGAATGCAGATATATATCAGTGGTGGTGGGACCTCTTCAATGAACAAGGCTTAGTGGTTAGCATTGTTGCCTTGCAGTGTTGGGGTCCTAGGTTCAAATCTTATCAAGGGCGACATCTGCATGGGCTTTGAAAAACTTCATATATTTTCTGAAAACCCATTGAAATTAATCGGGAAAAAAGTGGAACATTTAATTGTGTTTTACTCCTCTGTTTCTGCTCCAAACACACAAACAGAGCGATGGAAAGGCCTAATGTAAGTGTGAATTCACTGATGGTCTCTAATAGTGCTGAACAACATGTATATTGATTAGCGCTCATTTTATTTTCTGTTACATGGACCAAAAATCTGCTTATGGGGACAAATGATTGCTATTAAGATCGTTCATTCCTGTCGGCTGGCCGGACATCTCGCTGTTCACACGGTGAACAGCGCTGCTAAGCTCGCTGCTAATCTCCGCCCCGTCTCGCCCCTTGTCCACAGCCAGCAATGGAAAGAGGCTGGACAGGGCAGTGCTTAGCTCTGCCCCCATTCTGCCCCCGCCCATTGGAATCAGCCAGAGGGGAGGAGAGAAGAAGGAGGAAGTTTAGCGGTCACGCTGCTAAACTCCCTCCCACCTCCCTTCTCTGGCCACTGTTATTGGCTCTCATAGGAGCCCAAGCAGTGGCCGACGTATTCTGGCCCAAAAGATAGTTCCAGGACTATCTTTTGGGCCTGACGTAAAAACACCTGGCACAATATTGGCCGGCCGGGCACTTTTACGTCATGGGAATACGACCATGTGATCTGATTAGAGATGAGTCAACGTGCTTGTTTAGAGCAATTACTCGAATGAGTATCGCTTTTTTCGAGTAACTGCCTAATCATGCGAAAAGATTAGGGGGGCGCTGAGGGTGAGCGAGGGGTTGCGGGGGGCGGGGGGGAGAGAGCAAGCTTCCCCCCTGCTCCCCCCCGCTTCACCCCGCCGCCCCCCGAATCCTTTCGCCCCAGTAGGCAGTTACTCGAAAAAAGTGATGCTCGTTCGAGTAATTGCTCTAAACGAGCACGTTCGCTCCTCTCTAGATCTGGTGCATTGGAATCCGATGCATCAGATCACAGCGTATATCGGCTGACCATGAAAACGGTGGCAGATATACGCTCTTGGGAAAGAGCCCATAATGTGTGAATTTTACACATTTAAAGCATATGGTTCCTGGACAAAGATTCTTCATAAGTACAAACTACAAAAGGGTTGCTCTAATCCGGGGGGTATTGGATGCTTCTATTTTTTTATTGAAGCCCCTTCTTCTTACCCCAGTAGTAAGATATATATCATGTAAAGGACGTTCATTTACAGCACTACAAATAAGTGATTTGTATAACTGTCCTTACACTGGGATAGTACCGCTCCTGTTATATAATATACTGTATATATATTTAGGAAGGTTTAAGGAACTGGGCATTAGAGTACTGCTCTTAATCTGAGATTTAATTAATAGGATTATAACGTAAACCACCTGGATAAAAAAAAATCTTATTAGCATTTAACCAGTGAGATGTTATAATGGACTGCACTTATTTATTTTAACTAAGATGGGAAGTTGGATGTTAGGTTTAGACACTTTCACGCACTTTAGGGTATATTTACTGGTGGAATATTGAAGAAATTTCAGAAAATGAAAAATCTCTTCATTTTATGGAGCTGTTTCCGCAGCACATGCATGATTTTGGCAAACCACAATCAGAAGCATGGGACAGACTTTGAAATTTCTGTAACAAATCTGCAGTGTGTGAACTAACCTCACATTGTTACCCCCACATCTGTTATATTACTGAGAATTAGTCTGGAACGAACGCAACCCTGTATTGGATCGAGCTTTGCTAAAAGTTTGGTTTGGCACAAACCGGAACCAAGCATTTAGTAAAGTTTTTACCCAAAACAGGGTTCTATTGGTTCAGCTCACTCGATACTAGTCCTGAAAACGGGCATATAACACTGCCTAAGAGCCATAAAAGCCCTGTATAGCACTCTCAGTGTGTTATATAGAGCTTTTATGGTGTTATACACCAGTTTTAGGGGTTTTGGTGAATTTCCGGTTCAGTTCCAACTAGTTTGGCCCAAAACAATTTTTTTTGCAATAGTTCAGCAGACTGCCTAAATCGAATGTTTCAAAAGTAAACTCATCACTAGTAATAATTAGAGATGAGCGAGTATACTCGCTAAGGCACATTACTTGAGCGAGTAGTGCCTTAGCCGAGTATCTCCCCGCTCGTCTCTAAAGATTCGGGGGCCGGCAGCGGTTGGGGAGCGGCGGGGAGGAACAGAGGGGAGATATCTCTCTCCCTCTCTCGCCCCCGCTCCCCCCGCAACTCACCTATCACCCGCGCCGGCCCCCAAATCTTTAGAGACGAGCGGGGAGATACTCGGCTAAGGCACTACTCGCTCTTTAGTAATAATACATACTGTACATTTATAGTGAGCAAGAAGGAGGAATAAACGGATAAAGACCTTCAAACTGGCACAAAATCTGGATATCCTGCTAATTTGGCACTTAATAAAAACAATCCCAATTTCAGATTACCAAAAAACTACCTGAAACATTGGGATATAGGATTTCTCTTATCCTAGCTATGGAGATCCCCCCCTCCCCCCTTCTATCACCCTTTAAGTATCCCCTCTAAGCTATATACTTCAAGAGTAAAAGGCATCTTTTGTGAATCAGCATTTTTACTGTGCACCATTCGAGCTTCAGTGCAACAGTAAGGCTGGTTCCCATATATCAGTCAAATCCGGCCAGTGTTTTCATGTGGCAGACGGATACAATGGATGGAATTTTGGTGCACGTCTTTAGCTCAGTCCAGCATTCATAGCTTTGCCACCAGACTATACCAAGTGTCATGTGGCCCTACAAAGCTGTAGCTACCATATACATGTGCTGGGAAGCAGGGGTGTAACTAAAGGCTCAGGGGCCCTGATGCAAAAGGTGAGCTCCCCCCCCCCCCGCCCTCTATCTGTATCTGTACCCGTACCCATACCTAAACCATGCTGCACAGAGACATAACTTGAAGCTCCTGGGCCCCAATGCAAAACCTGTAACAGGGCCCCCAACTATAATGTTTTATTCACAGTACTGGGCTCCCTATATGGAGAAGAGAGGTCTTATGGGCCCCCCAAGGCTCCTGGGCCCGGGTACAACCGCATCCCCTGCACCCTCTATAGTTACGCCCCTGCTGGCTTGAAGTACAGTAGAACCTCATACCAATGGCATGCAACTTGAAGGCCTTAGAGATTCAATATGGGCCTGGAGAAACACAGCACTGGTAAATATGTAAATCTACACTTCCTTTGGTTCAGAATTTCTGAAATTTTGGAAATTCAACACTACTGAGCAGTGATGGAACATTACCATATATACCGTTCATATAGTACATGCAAAGTACATTATACAAAGCTATATTTAAGATATAATGAAGCACAAATGCCAATAGGAGCGAGTAATAAATCATGTAGTGCTGACTGGTTCACTTTAGCTATTTGCATAAAAAATTGTAATTTTTATTGTATTTTGTGCCTTACGTTAGAAAGTTTATTTGTCTTGTTCATTAAATTATAGACGACACCAATTTAAAATCGTATTTAAAATGTAATTTAAGATAGATGTTAATTGCTCGCATTTCCCTGATACGGTCGTTATGTTTGGGGATATTATTCCAGTCCCCTACAACTTAATTAACCAAATATACAATGCAACTTTCCATCTGGTAGAGTCATTTAACAGGGATAGTTTTGCAGCGCCATAACTCAATGAGGCACAGAGGAAAAACTACTGAAATGCTATTTCCTTTGGAAGAGAATTATGTACAATTTCAGCGTGCTTAGAATTTCTAACAGCTAAAACCAAGGGGGAGGTATCACTCTTATTTATATGACTTTCCCATGAGGACACCGACAGCGCAGAATAAAGCTTGTACAATTTTTCAAGAGCAACTCAAATATTTTGCTTTTGGACAGAAAATCACATTTCGTGTTGAAGTCTTTCGCAATTAGGGAGAATTTAATTGAAGAAATTAATTATGAATCTCAGTTTATTCAGTAAAACAGATAAATATTGACTATTATCATTTTTAGAATTTTTTTTATCAAGACTGTTTTTGTGCGTTTTCTATTATCAGTTGATAACATGATATTCTAAAATATATTTAGGGTGGTTTTACACCTGCGCCCCGGGTTCCGCTTTCCTGCTCCATTCAGGGAGTAGGAATCCCCGTGGCCGAACAGCTCTATCGCAGGATGGACCCCATTGACTATAATTGGGGTTATTCAGTTTCCGCTCAGCTGCCCGGCTTTCGGCATGCAGCACTATTTCGTCTGGTATTTTGAGCCGAATCTTTGGCCGAACCTCCGACCGCAGGTTCCAATGCAGATGTGAAACCACTCTTATTTAGTGAGAGTATATCTGAGAATTCCTTACAACCAGGTAAAGTAGTAACATACAAAATGACAAACACTGGAAACGAATGAGATTTGACAAATAAAGAAGATTAATTTTGTCTTACAAAATGTTTTTTCTTTGTTTTTTTAATTTACATTTTACATGCTTTTTGGATGTTGCTCTTTCATCTAAAATAAAGCTTGGTTTAGCAGAGAGAATCTTATCAGCGCAGCCGGCTGATAACAGCCTGCTCTGTTGATAACGGCTGATCGCTCAATTCTAGCAAGCTAGAATTCAGCGATCAACGACTCGTGCACGAAAACTGCACGATGTCACTGTATTTAGACAGAACGAGGATCGCTCAAAATATGGCTTTGAGTGATTTTTGAGTGATTCTCGTTGTGTCTAAATGGGCCTTAAAACCATCAAGTAAACACAACTGTATTGATCTGTGTAGATGTTCCTCCATCCAGCCTATTTATCCAGGGACTAGGATATTGTAATTGCAACTCACTAAAGATGGAGCCTAGTTAGATTGAGGAAGTTCTGGTATGGTAAAACTAAAAGTTGGAGATGAGCGAGCACGCTCGGATAAGGCAGTTACTCGAGCGAGCATCGATCTTCTCGAGTAACTGCATTCTCGTCCGAGCAGGCTTGGGGGGGGGGGGGGGGGGCGCGGTGGTGGTTAGTGGGAGGGGGGGGGAGAGAGAGATATCTCTCTCACTCTCCCCCCCGCTGCCCCCCCGACCCTGCTCGGATGAGAATGCAGTTACTCGAGAAGAGCGATGCTCGCTCGAGTAACTGCCTGATCCGAGCGTGCTCGCTCATCTCTACTAAAAGTCCTATCAATGTCATTGAGAAAGAGAGATCAGGCATTTTAGATGTCTACACACCTGACTATTTCCGAAGGAGATAAGCTGTGGCTAATGGTGTCTGGCAATGATATATTCCTTCCTTCACATTGAATTTAAACACTGCATATGACTATCGAGAAGTCTGGACAAGTTTTAGTATTTGAATACAATGTATAATATAAATCTTTCTTAACACCCACGGTCAGCCTTAGCTATGTGCAACCCATGTGGTTGTGCATGGTGCCAACCACCAGCTTGTAGGGCGTATCAGGTGGATGTAGGCTGGGGACCCTTAGGTCCATATGGCCAGATGATCTTCCTCCTTGGATCTACATGAATCATCTCCATCTTATCTCTCTCTCTCTTCCCCTTAATGTCACAAGGCAGGGCTGTCAATTCATCAGTGCCCCCAACAAAATTGTTTCATTTTGCTATCGTATCATGGTTCTAGGGATGTATTTACCTTATGAACTTAGTTCTGGTATTGAATCTTTGTACTGAGGTTGGTTCATGCTGTTTTTATGTTATGAGTGGAGATGAGAGAGCATACTCGCTAAGGGCAATTACTCGAGCGAGCATTGCCCTTAGCGAGTACCTGCCGGCTCGGAAGAAAAGATTCGGCTGCCGGCGGCGGGCGGGGAGAGGTTGGGGAGAGCGGGGAGGAACGGAGGGGAGATCTCTCTCTCTCCCTCCCCTCCCCCCCGCTCCCCCCTGCTCACTGCCGCAACTCACCCGTCACCAGCGCCGGCAGCCGAACCTTTTCTTCCGAGTGGGGAGATACTCGCTAAGGGCAATGCTCGATCGAGCAATTGTCCTTAGCGAGTATGCTCGCTCATCTCTAGTTATGATTTTGGTTCTCGTACTATAATTTTGTACTCAGCTTTGTTCTGGTGCTGTATTAATATTATGACATTTATGAGCATGGTTCTGGTACAGTGGTTATCATTGAGGTATTGTGATGTGGGAATGCTGCTATCTTGCTGCTTTCATACATGCAGAATATAGGTAGACTGCCTATCAGTGCAATCAATATAGTTTTTTCTTATTACAAGGGCACCGAAAATTTTTTGCACAGGGTGCCATCTAATCTAAGGTGGGCATTGCTAACAGCAAATATACTACACCACTAAAATAACAATGCACATTATATTATTATACCTACACCAATATTGAACACTGTAGTCTAGTATAGCATGTGTTTGCACCATCCTATTTTGTACATAGCCATATACTTGGATGTACTTTGCCATCAATTCTTGTTTTCTAGATCTTTTTAAGGTTCAGTATAATAGAAAAGAAATATAAAATATGATCTCATTACCTTTATTTACATTAAAATTGAAACAATACACATTTATAGAATTTCGTAGGAGGAATATTATTGACATAGTTTCCATTTTTGTAACGTACAGTAGATATATTTCTGGGTAGGGTTAATGGTAGAATAGTAGTAGTACATGCACTGCATAAGCACTGCTACATCCGTTGTGTAATAAAGGACCATGTATCCATATATCTGTTACAGGAAACCCACTTTCCAAGGGTCGGTAAATAATTTAAAAAAAAGAAATCAGCTTTGGTTTCCCGTAATCAAAAAGTCACAAAGAACAAGCAGTTCTCCTAAGGAGCAAGATACTAAGATATGAAGAACGTGGAGATGCTGAAGTCTGCCAAGAGTCAAACATTTAGCCACATATAAGGTTTTCGATGCTTTGTTTATTATCACTCAGATGTTTAAAGGGTAACATGCACATGTCAATTACTGGTTTCGAAACTTTCTTTTACTGCACTACCTTCCAGTCTGTCTAGCACGAAATGTGAAAAGGACAGAACGTTACAAGGGAAACAAGACATTGATACCATGTAGCCCTCCATCTTTACAGATGAGGCCCAGCACTATGGTGCATATAGTCAATACAGATTTACTATTCTGTTGCTAATTAAGTTAAGACGAAAAACTCCAAGGCAAAGAACATAACTTTCTACTGAGGACCTCCTCTGGAACACCAATGAAGAAAGGGCTCGAAACCCGTAGGATGGAAATATAGGCTGGACATGTATTTGCTGGCCTCAGGGGGCCCATAAGGCCTCTCTTCCCCATACAAGAAGCCTAGAACTTTGAATAAAGCATTATAATTGGGGGCCCTGTTACAGACTTTGCATTTGGGTCCAGAAGCTTCAAGTTTCGCCTCTGTATTGTAATAGAGAATATTGTTTTACTTAAACACTATATGTAGACTGCAGAATGTTGTTGGTTCGGAGACCCCAAGCAGCAGAATGGATTCAGTGTAGGACTACGTAGAGTATTCTATCATACTGCAGCCAATAATCTTGTCTGTCTTGGATTGATCATTCAAAATATGAAATATCTTATATACATATTAATATATGAGAATCAATCAGGTTGAGTTCTAGAGTACAAGCTATCTTCGAGGGTCATCCATTAGAGTCAAGAGAATTCTTAAACGTTTCTAAGCCTATCATAATTGTTGGTGAATGTCTGATTATGTACCTAATACATATGAAGACCACAGTGAGATAAAAAATGGCTTAAGGCTTTCCTTTGGTATTGGAAATACTCTCAGTTCCTTTTCGATGAATGAAACTAAATGTAGAACAGTCTTATCGGTATCGTAGATTTTCTTAGACTCACTCCCACAATCCAAGTGCTTCAAAAACAACACCAATTCAAAACGCATTTGGCAGCGAGCTGTCCTGCTCATGGAACAATGGCTGAGTGCAAGTTCTGTACTTGATCTAAATAAATTATTATATTGCTTATTGGATCTTGAGGCACTGAGTTACATCAGCTTTGCTTAGCTTGCAAGGCTTGAATGTTCCAAGCTGTTTATAAGCAAAGTCTCAAATTATGTTGCACTTAATGTGTTGTTAAACTGTCTTTCACGATCTACAGAAAAGGTCAGCTCATTTAAATGAACTGGGATGGAAACCATCAGGGAGAAGATATCTTCGTGGCACTGATTTAGAATCCTAAAGTAGTATTAAGTGTCTTGGGAAAGAAAAGGATTACCATGTATAAAAAGGTCAAGAATTATTTGGTAGCCTTGTTGTTTTGAGAAGTCCTGTCAGCAATGGGAATGGGGATTAAGTGCTTTTAGTTTTATTGTCCCCCTTTATGATTGGATATTTATTGCTCTATATATGAAGGTTTTTTGACCTTTCTCACAGATAGGACCTAGACAGCTAAGTGACATGGTCCACTGAAACTTGTAAGGAATGTGATGTCTCCTGGACTAGACCTCCGGTAATGTCTAGGACTGCCAGGCCTTTAGTGTCTACAGACTCCCTTGGGAACAAAAGGTAAAATGGAACCTCCAATATTCTTTTATTAGGTAGACAACTTGTTTGTTTTGTAGGACTGTGATATTGGACAGATGGTTCGTAAAGAAATACATTTTGTAAGAACGTTTTCTTCATTATGACGTCAACACTTAGAGGTCAAGTGCTACACAGAATACAGGGTTGTGGGTTGCGTGTAGCATATTTGTGTTGGTATATATACTACATAGAAAGTTCTTTTCAAGGGGTTTCATATTCATATCTTTGAATATACTCAAAATAAGATGCACTGATCTCTGTAATGTCTAAAGACCCTTTTACATGGGTCAATGATTGGCCACAAATGTTGGTATGCCTGATGATCATCCCATGTGAGTAGGCCCACGATCAGCTGATGAACAAGCAAATGCTCATTCTTCAGGCGGTCAGGTCTTTTATGTGAACATAAGTGTTCTCGCTAGTCGCTACCTGTGTTAACAGGGGGATAAGCTGTGCTGTTGACCAATGCTGTTTACATGGAGATGAACCCTTGATGAGCAGCGATCAACATAGTATACTGTTTGTTGGTCTATGCTCATTAATGGGCAAAACGTCTCTCTGTGTAAAACAACCTTAAAGGGGTTGTCCCGCGAAAGCAAGTGGGGGTATACACTTCTGTATGGCCATATTAATGCACTTTGTAATGTACATTGTGCATTAATTATGAGCCATACAGAAGTTATTCACTTACCTGTTCCGTTGCTAGCGTCCTCGTCTCCATGGTGCCGTCTAATTTTCAGCGTCTAATCGCCGGATTAGACGCGCTTGCGCAGTCCGGTCTTCTTCTTTTCTGAATGGGGCCGCTCGTGCCGGAGAGCGGCTCCTTGTAGCTCCGCCCCGTCACGTGCCGATTCCAGCCAATCAGGAGGCTGGAATCGGCAATGGACCGCACAGAAGCCCTGCGGTCCACCGAGGGTGAAGATCCCGGCGGCCATCTTCACCAGGTAAGTAAGAAGTCACCGGAGCGTGGGGATTCAGGTAAGCATTCTCCGGTTTTCTTTTTTAACCCCTGCATCAGGTTTGTCTCGCGCCGAACGGAGGGGCTATTGAAAAAAAAAAAATGTTTCGGCGCGGGACAACCTCTTTAAGGCTAGTGGATTTAATGCAAAAAATCCACACCATTAGCGGAAATGTTGATGCGGATCTACAGCAGACTTCAGCTCTTCAACTGAAAGGATGAAATCTGCTTCACGTCAATTTTGATGAGAATTTTAGCGCACATCTGCACCAGAATCTGATACTTGTGAACTCATCTTAATAGGATAAGGATTTTTCACCATGGGTTTGTCCATAGACATAGTGATGTCAATTTAGGTTTTCCTGTATTTGTGTACATTTTTGAAAACACCCTTTACTGTGCTCATGTAGGAATAGAAAAATCTTTTCAATACACCTACAGTCTTGAAAAGGACTATTTCCACCACCTTCTGCTCCAGGCTTTTTAACCACCAGTTAAGTGACGTGAGGTTCACGGAGTCATCCCATAATATGGCCATGGCGTTTAATCATTGCACAGCACTAAGGCGTTGTCCCCATAGCACTGTGCCAGCAACAAATATAGAAAAAGTTACCAGCGCTCCGATGCAGGGGAAAATAAGAGGAAGAGTATATAAGGAAGCACTTACTTCACAGGGGTGCCTGGTCCTCGGCATCCCTGAATCCCAGATAGCAGACAACATTGCAGGTGTGGCAAAGGAATATAAGTAGCGATTTATTAACCCATATGCGACGTGTTTCTGCTTTAGAAAAAAGCCTTTCTCAAGCGTAAGTGCTTCCATTATATACTCTTCCTCTTATTTTTCCCTGCACCGGAGCGCTGGTAACTTTTTCTATATTTGTTGCCATTTATCCATATTAGGGTGACTACCCACTACAGTTTTTTTCCCCTGCAAAATTCGCAGCGTTTTTTTTTCTGCAGGGGTCTATGGGATTTGCAATGTTAAAATCGCGATCGTGCAAAATGGTAATTTTGCGGTAAATTGCGATTTTGCGCGATCGTGATTTTAACACTACCAGTCCCATAGACCCCTGCAGAAGAAAAAACGCTGCGAATTTCGCAGTGAAAAAAAAAACGTAGCAGGTAGTCACCCTTACTTGGTTGTTTCCTTACACCTGGAATTCTACCACCGCGCTCTCCTGGGGATGCTATAACTGGCCGGTGCACTGTAATTGCATTTGCCATTGGATTACCTTGAGGGACCCAGGGATTAATTGGAGATATACGCCATCCTGGGTTTGGACGTGCCGGTGCCCCCCATGGTGGCCCGGTGACGTCGGGTGAGTTTTTTCCTGTCTTTTTCACCCATATATTTTTAATACGTATATCCACTCTCTGGAGCGCTACCCATGTTTTACTGTGCCAGGATTGGTGTCATAGCCATGATACATGACATGTTAATGGATGCAACATGACTATGTAGTGTTCTAAACAGATACCTCAGTGGGTAAAGTAGGCAGTGGTAAAGGAAACAGCCCATTTCAAGACTTTGGGTTCACTTAAAGGTTTTTAATTTTCTTAAATCAAACATACTGATGAAGTTAACCTAAACCTCAGAAAAAATCCTTTAACTGTCCCTTACATATGGGCAAGCAGATGCAATGGAAAAAGTTTCCTTGCTCATTCGTTCATTTAAATGAATTTTGAGCGATAATCATTACATGTAAATGGGCCGTAAGTTACATGCACTTTACCATTTTAGCAAGAGAAGTGTAATGCATCCCATCAACCCTACTTCCTAGGGCTAGTTTCCCCAATTGCATTAACAATGATGTGTGATCTTACTGCATGATTGTGTAGATTGCTCACTTACAATCAATTAAGAAAACAACAAGCAACTGCTAACAATCCTAAAACTGAAGCCATATGGAGCTACTGCTCTGAAGAAGTGCCTGCTAAAACCAACATAACATGAACGCAGCTATGTATGATTGAAACACTATATGCGCACTAGTTGACAGTTGTGTATAGTATGCTTAATGACCTAGGTTTACCAACCAGACCTAGTAGTCAACCGTGGCCCAAGTCAACATGACAGGATGTTTAAGCCAGCAGATGTTTCAGTTAATGCAAAAACATTGGTGGGGTTTAACATTTACCCATACACTAGTAATATATATGAATATTTATTAGTGCCATCACTCAGTTCATATAAATATATACACATCAGAGTCTATTTTCTAGGAAACCAATTAAATTCAGCACATTTTTAGAATCTTATATAAGTATTGAGCAAATTTTTGAAACGTTCAGTTCAGCCACTTTTTCGAAAAGTTCTATTACATCCAAATAAGTTCAAACTGAATTGTAAGTTCACCAAAAAACCCTAAAAATAGTTTAGAGCACGGTATAAGAGACATAAAAGCATTGAATAATACTCTTGAAAGTGTCATACAGACCTTTTATGGCTTTGAGACAGGTATTATATGTCAGTGCCCAGAACTAGTGTTGAGTGAACCGAACCATTAGAATCCTGGTTCGGGAAGAACTTTGCTTAAAGCTTGGTTCGGGTTTATGCTGAATCGAACTTTTAGCAAAGTTCAACCGAAACAGTTCGTTCCCTCAACACTAATTATAGAAAATTGAAGAAGCTCAAGAACATTACGCAAATATAGGAATAAGCATGTAAACTTCATAATATTGGAACCCAAGGCACCAATTCCACAAAGCAGTCAAGCTACCCACTGGGTCAATACGCCACAAGGTTAAGGCAGTCGTTTTGTAGACTGGAGTTCTTCTGTATATGTGAAGTAAGGCCCCTCAAATACATTTCTAAAACTGATAAATAGCTCAGGGTAAAGGATTTTCGATTATTTTTAGTGAAACTAGGAACCCAAAATGCCCTAAATGCAAGGGTTCAGACACTGACTATAAGGCCAAACCCTATAACTTAAATCATTTGTTAGGTCACGTGTTCACGAATTAATTAATAATGTAAGGATTTTCTAAGTTCCTAGACCAAAACCAGTGTAGTTTTCCAACATATTTAAGTTATGTTATTTGATTCTTTCATTATTCTGAATTTCTTTATAGAAGTTTTGTGATTTTTTTTTAACCTACAAATTCTGTTAAATGATGGCATTTCAGTGACTGGTTTGACTAATAGTAAATATCAACCTTAAATCCAATACTTCAGTACTCTATCCGAAAAACATAGGATGCATAACATTACAGAGCGAATGCTATAATTGTACTCTCACAACATAATTTCTTCAGAAAAGGCTGCAATGTACATATAGTACATTCTACATCATCCAATGTCCTTGTGAATAATCACTAGGTGACACCAGCCACAATATTAGAGCATTGTAGACATATAAACTGAAAGCTATCCTATAAGAAAACTATCATTGGGAAAATCACCATAAACTAAGTTATGTTTGGCCATGTACTTCTTATACTTACCCAGCTCCCCGTCATCCTCTCTATCAACCCTGGAAGTTGGCTCTCCAACTCCTTCCGTCAGTCATTGGGTGCGCACTCCCATAGAGAACAGTGTGCAGGCGTGCCTACTGACTGAAGAAAAGAGTCATGCTCACAGACTGAGCGCCAAGTTCCAGGGATGACGATGAGGGAATGTGAAGCCGGGTAAGTCTGAGAAGTACAACCCCGACTCCATGTTCACTATCCTATATGCATCATAACTTAGTTAATGGTGCTTATCGGACATGATAGGTTCCCTTTAACAGGGTGATAAACCCCAATGTTGTTTAGAACAGCCAAAAGTAAGTCAGCAATAAAATCGGCTTAAAAATGTTATGAAATTAAGTATTAAAATTTAAGCAAACACAAAAACTTAAGAATTATATATACTATACACACCAACTATGAGAGTTAGGCTTTTTTTGAAACCCAGTGACTTAAAATTGTGCCCAATCTCCATTGAAACCGGATGTTAAGGTTATCCCTGGAGGCCCCAATGAATTATTACTACAGATGAGAAAACTCTACAGCAATCCTCACCTTGAACCTCATTCAGCAAAGAGTAGTAGGTCCGGTGTGACGCATCCCTAGGGTGTTGGGTACCATGAGGAACACCAAGACACTCTGAATTGGCCTAGGCATTTAAATACAAAGCTAAAGTAGTGACTCGACTCTTTATCCTGAGTGAAGAAAAGGCTATCTAGAATCCTTCGGGAGACTAACACCCAGAGGAGGAGAAAAGGTGGTGTGTTAGTATTCAGGTTATCCAGAAAGCTAAGTGACAACCAAGAATTGGTATAATTGGTAGTTGTCACGATCATCTAAGTAAGAACACCAAATATCCAACTTTACTGTATGTGCAGATAGTGCATTGTAGACTTGGACTGAAGTATACATGACAGCCCTCTAACTGTTGCCTATTGGTGCTTTACAAAACCTAGCAATAGTCTAAGGGCTCATTCAGATGGGCGTATACGTATTTTGGTCTGTAAATATGCAGTGCATTCTCCGGCCGAAATACGCCGTGGAGCTGCGGTTTCCTGCCTATTGGCAGTCATTTTTCACATGCAGAGTATATACATGCATAAAAAGCTACTCAAAATCCCATTCATTTTGTACAGAAATATGTAGTGTATATGCAGGCTTCCTGCATTTTTAGTGCATATTTACGAATGCCCATTGTCCGTATAATACGCACAAAGATAGGACATGACGCATATTTTTCACGCAATCGCACATTGTGTTAAAAAAATGTTCATGTGAACAAACCCACTGAAATCAATTGGCTCTGTTCACAGCATATTACTCACACACAAAATGCAGGCGTAATATGCAGCATATATACCTCGTGTGAATGAGCCTAACAGGCCATGTCTGGACCTAAAGGAGCAGGACAGACAAAGAGCCACAAACTCATAAAAAACACATTTAGCAGCCATAAAGTCATTATGATTCTAAACACAAAAGTGGAGACCGTTAGATGTAAATGAGCTTATCCTTAGCAATCAGGGATCAAAGTAATGAACCATTAGAGAGGTTGTGTGAGAGGCTGATGTTCAGCAAGTGTAATGAACATTGTGTAAGTCTATGTGGTGGCAAACACTGGCTCACTTGTGCTGAAACTACTACATTAGGGCATTGCGTATACAGCAGATATATATTGCATGCAAAACCTATCAATCCCGGTAGTCAAGTAGCCGGCCCAAGATTCTCCATAGTGTCCAGGGCAGGTCACAACTGTTTGGGTCATTGGATGCCCCATTCTCAATCTATACTAAGCCCTTTTAATAGTAACTTCAGGAGATCTACTCTTCCATGCATTGACCAAGAAGCGGATTCAATCACAGTGAAAGGTAGCAGGGAAGAGGTTCCCTCATATTTTCTTAAGAACTGTATACCCTTTCCTTTGCGTTGAGATCTAATCCTCCCATTGAGCCAAAACGACATAGGAGAAGCCATCTCTCAAAGGGATGTCAAAGTAGCCTAACCTGTCCATTTGGGAGCAGTAGCGGCATCGGAGCACAATTTCCTTGGGCAAAGCCCGGATAGCAGAATAGTAAGTGTTGTGTATGGTGCAACTATATTGGGTGCAATGATTGCAGTTTGAAGTCTCAGGGGGCTGAATGGTTCATAAGAAAGAAATCAGTACTATAAACGAAGGGTAATATTTGGGGGTCCTGTTACATATTATTGCAGTAGTGCCCAAAAGCTTTACGTTACACCTTAGACAGCTGCCAGGAAATTTCCATTCCCTGCTGCTTCCCTGTTGTGTTTTTGGAATGTAAGAGGAATTAATCTAATTACAAATCTCTATTAGGAAATCACATTTGATATAAAAGTATCCCATACTTTATATGAAAGAGTAAAAACTGTCTTAAGCCATGTCGCCCACAGCAAAGGAAAAAAAGGCTTAACCTCAAGGGCAAAGGTGACAGATTTGTGCCTGTCCATCACTGTAAGCATATACAGGATGTCATTGTATGTCCAATGGACAAAGTAGTACAACAGTCCCTCATTGTCCCCAAGGCCTACAGCATAGCCTTGTGGCTATTTAAATGAGCCAAGGGTCATTTGACTCGTGTCGGGGTTCCTGTTTCTTTTCCTGATAAAACCAGCATAAAAACATACGGGTTATGTAGCTGAGGGCTAGAATTAACTCTATGTTACTTATTGTGATTTAATAGGTAAACAGGGTATTTCTGGATGTCATTAAAACGTCATGTTAATTAATGAAATGTGGTAGAGCTAGTAAATCATTAACCCGACAGAAAATATACACCATAAGTAGAACGTTATCAATGTCTACACCGACGACAGGAAGAATGCTTTCTAAAGGTTTCAGTGGGATCATCTGTAATTGGAAATCCTCCTAAGTACAATACTTCATATTATTGTTCATTTACTAGCAGCAAGAAGAGATGGACTTTAGCAACCAATTTATAGCCTGTTCCTTTTCATATAAAACATAAAATTAGGCAACTTTGCAGATATCATTAATTTAAAAAAGACCACTTTGAGTCCCAAGCTCCAATGGAGACCAATGAGTTTTAATGGCTACAGACAGCAAACAAACCCTGCAGGCCTCATGTATGAAAACTACTGCAGGCAAGAACCGGAGGTGTCCATCATTGCAACAAATCTGATTAAAGGAAATATGATAGCTACTTTGAGCTCTATAAACTAAGCTTATGGGTTCACACTAGTTAACCCACTGAGTCCAGGATTGTAAGATTTATACTTACCTTCCTCATTGCTCTCCTGTTCTCAGTGCTCAAACCGGCTGCTGAATGCATTGATGTATGCGCTAAGTAGTCCTATGCTATGAATAGAATGGGAGAACTACGTAACACGTACCTCAATGAATTCAGCGCTGACAACAGGGGAACAGCGAAGAAGGTAAGCATAAAACTTACATCCCCGGACTCAGAGTATCATCTACTTTAAGGGGACTCCCCGCAGGGATGAAGAAATCCCCTGCCACAGCTGTGACAGAGGAGCACGATCTTCTCCCTATGTTTTCAATGAGGCGGGCGCTGCTACTCCCGGCCCCATTGACAACAAGGTAAAACACCTGGATATAACAGCATCCAGGGGTTTCAAATCTAAGGAATCCCCTGCTGCAGCTGTCACAGCCGCAGCAGGGGATAGTGATTTTCTCACATTGCTTTCAATGGGGTCGCACTATTTATGTGTGAATTTCACCATTGTGTGACCACACAGCAAGTATGAATTAAAAATGCGTCTGAAGGTTTGGTCACATGTTTTTTTATAAATACATTCTGCATTTTTTTTTCTCGCGCCTATACATGCGTGAAAAATTCGCTTGTCTGACTAATTATAAATGTATCTATCCAATGATTCTATCCAATGAATTGAAAACTAACCCACACTGAGCTATTCTTTACTATTCCCATCTTAATGTATACAGTATGGAAAGGTAAAGTCCCCCAGTACAAGCACTGACTCCTCGGGTGACATCAGATTGTGACGTTTTCTTGGCAGACTATTTTTTTCGGGGTGGTTTGCCATTGCCTTCCCCAGTCATCTTTTTACCCCTAGCAAGCTGGGTATTTTACCAACCTCAGAAGGATGAGTCAACCTTGAGCCGGCTACCTGAACCAAGCAGGGATTGAACCCTCAACCTTTAGGTCATGAGCTGGAGTTAGGACTGCATTTCTGCTGCCTTAACACTCTATGTCAAACAAGGCTCTTGTATACAGTATGCATAAATTCAAATCCCAGACTGGTATAGTACATAATTACTTGATGACTCAACTTATTGGGTGCAAAACCTCTGCCTGCAGTGGGGTGTACAATCTAATTTCCGCACCTTTTATACTTATTCCAGTATACCAATCCTACATGTTATTCTGTCAGCTGACTCCTGTTGCAGTGCTTTCTACTCTTGCTTGCAGGAAATATCCCATGTAACATTTATAATTGGTGGCCAATGATAACAAACCACACTCTCCAGGAGTCCTTTAAGGGGCACACTACTTAATAGTTGGAGTACTTGATAAGTATTCAGTCTCACGGCTGGAATCTGAGGCTTTTGCCTGCCTACATTTCTACCCAGCTATACGTTTAATCATCCTTCAAGATTCATTTGCAGCGTCGACTACTTTTCATCTGTTTAAGATATCAGCCGATTTATATATAATACCAATAGACATGGGGTAAACCTAAAGGGCAAATTCCCTACTCTGAGATTCTGATAAGAGTTGCATTTGGGACATGTATCCCTTTCAAATGCCACTTCCATTAACCTTCAATAGCAGCTGTGTAGGCTTTTTTCAGGGTACAGACATTTCTACACCTATTCATGTTCTCAGCAGGGGTTCAGTAAGTTTCACTTGATGCAAACACGATGTCCATCAGAAAATATAAAGCGGGACAGAACCTGATTCCCATTGGAAGCTAAGGAAAACAGCCAGGATTTATCCTGGATTAGACATCAAAGGGCAGTGATATAATGTGTTTACTATGGGATGCTCGGAAAAGGGGAACATAGTGCAGTTCAGGAAGGCTTGGCATTTGTAGGCTATTGTGTAGGTGGAAAGAGCTGGAGAAAAGTTACATTGATGCAGAAAAAGTCTCATTTATTTAGACAGAGATTGAATTTTGAAACATATGATTGTAAATAAAGAAAACATGAAACATGTTTATACTTTGTATCCATGCAGTGTGATAACTCACAGAGTTCTGATACTGCAGCAGGTTAGTCTGCAGTACTGCTGGATGTCAAACGGCTGATAAGACATTGTGATTAGAGATGAGTGAGCGTACTCGATAAGGGCAAATACTCAAGCGAGTATTGTCCTTAGCGAGTACCTGCCCGCTCGTCTCAAAAGATTTGGGTGCCGGCGGGGGAGAGCGGTGAGTTGCGGGAGGGAGCAGGGGGGAGCGAGGCAGAGAGCTAGATCTCCCCCCCCCCCGTTCCTCCCCGCTCTCCCCCGCCGGCACCTGAATCTTTTGAGACGAGTGGGTAGGTACTCGCAAAAGGCAATACTCACTTGAGTATTTGCTTTCAGTAAGTACGCTCGCTCATCTTTAATTGTGATATTACAGTGAGTTGCGCCAAATGACAAAATCTGTTACGATGTTACTCTATATTTATACTTGTTACTTAAAATCACTGATGAGGTACGGATTGGTTTAGCGTGCCCCACGTGTTTGTCTTAAGCTATTTGCGTTGCCCATCGTTTTCTATTGACTCCCCGGCTACACAAATAGCATAGGCATGCTGCGATATCTACATAGCGTGTCGCAACAGGCAAGCTATGGCTCACTACATGTGTTAGAGCATGAGCTTTGTTAAAATAATGATTTATGGTAATCACACGAAACTCAGTTGTAACTGTCCTTTTTAAGCATAATCCCCTTCTATACGGGATGATTCTTGTTAAGGCGGGTGACGTCACCGCTAGTTCTTCCCGCTCATGCAGAATGTTTAGACCGGCAGATCACTGCTGAGAATTTGTTCACTTCTTCACATTGCTATATGGAAATAAGGGAGACGGAACAATACTTCTGCAGCGCCACCTATTGGAAGGCAGCATTCCTTCAAGTCAATATTAGACTCTTTATACAAGCCTTGTGATAATAACTGGGAATTGAAAAGCAAGTAAGAATCCATATACAGACAGCTGTTTCAGAGTATTTGTCACCTTATCAGTGTGCAGTAGGTTTTGAGCTTTAGGGGCCTGTGATGGGGGTCAGGAACGCTATCTTTTCTCCTTAGGGAGAGCACGTAGAAGGTGAGTGAGTGAGGAGACTTATAAGGCCATTGATGCTCCTCTGGGTAATATGCAAATAAGGGAGATGGAACAATACCTCCGCAGTGCCACCTATTGGAAGGCAGCATTCCTGCAATTCAAATCCTATAGGAAACACTGAGCGGGGAGTGTTTATACGCAACGAGAAGTGAGCTGGCAATGATTTTTATGCTGGCTGAAAGTGAACAACGGCTTCATGTTTAGAAGTAACGATTATCTCGCACTTTCGTGTGTTTGAATGAATTTTGAGCAGCATGCAGCTGTGTGAGGGCGCGTTTTTTGTGGGACAACTTGTAGTTTTTAGTGGTACCATTTGAAAGTATGTATGTCCGTTTTGATAGTTCTTTACTAAAGTTTTTCTTGGGGACGGGGTGACCAAAAAAAGTGCAATTCTGGCATTGTGTGTTTTCTGCTAATGGCATTCACCATGTGGGATAAATAATGTATTTATACAAGTGAGTGGACTTTTATGGATGCAGTAATATGAAATGTGCTTTTTTTAACTATACATATGGAAAACGTTTTTTCTTAACTTTTCAGATTTATTTGTAATAATTCTAAAACCTTAATTTCACTTACCTTTAATTCTTTTTAAGTCCCTTAACGGGACTTTAGTTTTGGACTATATTGCATACCTATAGGCATTCTTAACAGGCAAAAATTCATGGCAGCCCCGATGGCCCCAGGCTTCCATAACACCCAAATGGCATGACCTCATCATGGAGAAGGACAAGTTTGGGACATTTAAATGGGTTTTCCAGGGTTAGAAAAACATGTCTTCTTTCATCCATACAGAGCGCCTCCCTTGTCCATATGCTTGTGTGTGGTATTGCAGCTAATTCCCATTGGAGCAAATGGGAGCTGAGCTGCAATACTAGACATAACCCATGGGCAAGTGTGATGCTGTGTTTGGAAGAAAGCAGCCATGTTTTTCTAGCCCTGGGCAACCCCTTTAAATGTCTATTATATTGAGATATTTAAATGCCATTGTCAGAATTGATAGCAGCGTTTAAATAGTTAAAAGTCCCAATCTGAGTTATCTCCAATAATGGCTGCTGTAACCAGGTGTCAGCTCGCTCTATACAAACCCCGCACACATCCACTGTACATGTACAGCAGATATCACCAAGGGGTTAAATACAACATCCCACTCCCCCATACTAGTGGATGCTCAGTATATCCGGCCACCCCAGTGCTACCTACAGAGGGCTATTGATATCTTGGCCATGATTGGCTGAGATGGAAGTACCCACATTAAACAGGAAAAATGGAGAAACATTCCAAATATATACTTGAATGAGAGGTTTTCCAAGACTGTTATTGATAGTCTAACTGTAGGATAGGCCATCAGTAGGAAATTGGTGGTCGTCTGACTGCCAGCACCTACACTAATCAGCTGATTAAAGTGCCTGCGGTGTATTAAAGACAACCATACAAACATATTTATCAAGATCATGTAAGAAAAATTTAAATCCTACCAGTTTTTCTTAAAGGAAAATCGTCCTTGCTATCTTGGAGCCCTGCTAAAGGATATTTGTATGATGGCAAGGTCCCGCTTAGTGGAGGAGAGCTTTGATCCAGTGACGTATGATGTGCTGCCCTGCAACATAAGCAACAAAATGCGTGAAATCTAAATACTGGAAGGTGATTCAAGTTCACTAGTGCCATAACTGACAGATTTAAGAGCTGGGCACAAGCTGATATCCAGAGGACCCCCTGGGTATGACCACTCCAAGAAAAAATGCAGTAGGGGCATTGCCTCTTCCATGCCTGTAGAGTCCTTTGGTGCTGGTCACCCGTTGGGTCCAGTCCGTATTCTGCAGCGGACCTCTTGCACTTGCATCCTTTTCTCACTGAAGCCCACTCAATCTACTCTCTGCCCGGAAACTGACCAGAGATTACGGGAGATTACAGAAGAGCAGACACACGCAGAGACTCCTGCAGTATGCTTTAGTCCTCCAAGCTCTATAATCTATAGTAAAGGCACAATCATCTTAGGGTGAATGCACATGGGCAGATTTGAATTGTGGAATCCAGAGCGGGCATCCACCCACGGGTTCCGCAGCAATAACCCTCCATAGTATGCTATGCAAAAGTGATTCTTCATGCACATGAGTGGAAACTGCAATTGATGAAAAATCACAGCATGTGGGACCCGCACGGACGGCTTCCATTGAAGTCAATGGAAATTGTCCGACCCGCAGCCATACTGGAATATCTATTCTGCAATGGCCATGGGACCCACATCATGACCTAGCGAGGGTGCAGGGAAATATGTACTGTGCATGTGCGCCAGCGTGACAGCTGCACCATTCGCAGTACAGATTTCAGAAGAAAAATACAGGTACGGGGGGTCACCGGCTACGGTCAGTGCTGGATTCTACTGCGTGATTCCACTGCCGGAATCTGGACCAGCCGTGTGGATGTCTCATACCATGCTGAAATAACAAACAACATCATGGCTGCACCCCCTTACACCACTTTTTAGAAAAATGTCGAAGATGACAGAAAAGAGCAAACTGTTGCAAATGTTTTAATAAGTATGGCTTGCACAAAAAGGTACAGAATTTTTCAATGTCACAATTCTGCACACAAGCCTAAATGACCCCCCCCCCCCCCACCACCACCACCACCTCCCTGCCATTACATGCCATATGAGGCCCAGGACAATCAAATTACAACTCTGGCTGGCATTTAATACTCCTTTACTGTCATACAATGTTCTATATTACAGATGTACCAAATATTGACTTGACCCTCAGTGGATTAAATACACGGTTTCAGCAAACTTTGAATTGACACTTAACAAAAAACATTCCCGCAACTCACCGCTCACCCCCACCAGCCCCCGAATCTTTTGGCGAAAATGGCAATACTCGCTCGAGTAATTTGCCTTAACGAGTACGCTCACTCATCTCTAGTTAACACTGAACGATAATCATTCAGATTCCCGTTGGATGTGGGAATGTTAATAACTTATCCGCCCATGTAAAAGGGCCCATAAAGGGGCTGTCTGACTTTTTCCATTTTTTATCTAAAGAGGCACCCCCTGTGTTAAAACAACAAACCAACTAATACTTACCTCTCCCGGCTCCCCAATGTATCTAATGCTGCAAATTTGAGTCTTCCCTGTGATGTAATGTTTACAGGCTGCAGCAACCTGTGGGACATCACAGGCTGCTGCAGTCAATGACAAAGCTCAGCTATCAAGCACTGAGCCATAGCATTGGCTTCAGCAGTCTATGACATCCCGCACACAGGCTGCTGCAGCCTGTCAACATTACACCATGGGGAAGACCCAGACCTGCAGGACTGGACACAGCAGAAGGCCGGGAGAGGTGAGCATCAGCTGGTTTATTATTTTTACCCTGTGCCTAGGGTATATAGATGTAAGTCTTAACTAAATCTCTGCCCCTCTGTGAAAAATAGCCTAGATACATGTAAAGAGCATCATTATTTTCTAACAGTACATAAACTGACAGAGCTTAAAAGTGGACAGCAAAGACCAAGAGTCTAAGTGCCATATAGGCAGTTCCTTGGGGAAATTAGCTCAACGGAGTGGAAAATCTTTTTTCGAAAAATCACATCATCTTCTCTCCTAGAAAGGAGGTTGCGGAGACATGCTAGACTCTCCTTCATCTTATGTGTTAAAGGGTTTTCTGGGACTCAAATATTGATGACCTATCCTTCCAACAGGTCATCAATATCAGATCAGTATGTGGAGGGATGACTCTTGGTGCCACCACTGATTAGCTGTTGGAAGAGGCCATAATGCTGCAGCAACATCCTTGGCCTGTGACATCTGAGGGCCCTTGTGCAGCTCAGTCCCATTCAAGTGATTTAGCTGTAATACCAGGCATTGCTACTACAACATATATAGTACTGTGCCTGCTATGTAATGAATGGGCCATAGCGTTCACCTGAATGCTGTGACCTCTTCAAAAAATTGAGCAGCAGGGGTGATGGCAGTCGAGCCTATACCAATCTGATATTGACGAACTACGGGTCATCAATATCTAAGTCCTAGAAAACCCTTTTAACCCTTTGCAATTCAATTTTGGATTCAGGGTTTCCTAGGGGGCTTTTTCTTTCTGCCATTATACAATGGCGCCATCTGCTGGCTAGAGCAAGTACTGTGGTATGGGACATGCTGGAGGGGCCCCCGACAACAGAGCGGCCAGTATTATACAATAAGAAGACCCTGCCGGACGTCTTCTGACATCGGAGCTGTACAGCCTTCAATCAGCATGTCTTCAGACGTCAGACAATGGATTGGAAAGAGGTAAGGAACATGCATTATGGCACAGCAGCAAGACAAAGGTTGTATTCTTTGCATCTCTTTTTCTACACCCCTGGTAGAGATGTTAATGTCCGGGTGTGTTTCTTCTAAGTTATATTTCTTCAAAAAAGTTATCCGAGGCATTTTTTTTCCTATAAAACTTTAAGAAAACCCTAAGATTGCCTATAACATAATAAGCCAAGTTGTCTGCAAAAATAAGACTTTGAGATAAGATGACATACGTGTACCAAAGCTTGGGGTGGCGGCCCATGGAATGATTGGTTCCGTTTGTAAAAGTATCTTTTGTTGCAGATTTACTCAGGAGGAACTCCTGGAGTTTCAGCTTTACCTCGGTGCTGGCCACGGCTCCTACAATGAAGGGTTAAAAAAAAAAAAATCACAAAACAGTGTTAAACTGATCGGAGCAAGAAACTGTTCTAGACAAAACCAGAACCATTAGGCGAAACTCACAGGACAGAAATCTACAACTCTAAATACACATTAATGACGCTGCGTATTCCCTGTGTGGAGAAGGGGTTAAATGTGATTTAGGAAGTGTGACTTCATTTTGCTTGTTTCTAGGTAACTGCTTCACACAGCATCCACTCCGCAAGAAGGAAACTCCTATAAAAGTGACAATTTAATTTAGCTTCCCACACTATTTGTTTACCCATAGGGTAGTTGTGAAATTACTTACTGCCAGCATTTCAAATTAATATTGTGGCTCCGAAGACATAAAATGCATCGAGTATGCTGTTGGAAAATGGATTAAATGCTCTCCCCTAAGGTCAATTAAACCTCAGTTTGAACTTATTGACTGCTAAATGAAAAACCTGCTGCACCTACACGGTGGGATGAGAGCAAGGAACTCAACAAAGAAAACAAAAATCAGCGTGGTTTCCAACAAAATAATGGGCACTGGTCGTCATTCTTGACCTCCTGAAATCATTACTGGCTCCTTTGAATTAATATACGGTATATTTGGACTGCAGTGTCATCAAGCAGGTAGCCCCCACCACCAAATACAAGAATGAAGAGCATCACATACACTACATGAACATACAAAGGGCTCAAGGGAAGAATGATCAAAGTTAGAGGTGAGCGAGCGTGCTCGTTTAGAGCAATTACTCGAACGAGCATCGCTTTTTTCGAGTAACTGCCTACTCGGACGAAAAGATTTTGGGGGCACCGGGGGGCGGCGGGGTGGATCAGGGGGTAGCTCTCTCCCCCCCCCCCCACCCCCCACCACTCACCCACTCACCCCTGGCGCTGCCCGAAATTTTTGGCCGATTAGGCAGTTACTCAAAAAAAGCGATGCTCGTTCGAGTAATTGCTCTAAATGAGCACGCTCACTCATCTCTAATCAAAGTCCATTTTCTTGTATTTTTGAACAGAACCTTCCACTTTGTAGATTGATGTTGTTGAATGTGTTAGTAAAGGCAAAAAAAAAATGAAAAATTGATCATAGTTCAATCCAGATTCTTGCAAAGTAAAGATATTTGCTGGAAGAACGATAAGAGTCCATTACACTTGCAGCAAGAATGATCAAGGTCCAGTCATATGACCACAGAAGCCAATAAGAGTACAATTCAATTCGATTATCCGTTCAATCAAGAACAATTCTTGGTCATTGTATGGATCATTCTCCTCTCTACAGATCTATTGATTACTGCTTCCTTGAGTTCCGATTTGACGGTATCAAGCCAATGAGTTCTTGGGTGGTCTCTCCTCCTACTTTCACTGACTATTCCCAGCATGAGCGCCTTCTCAAGTGAGTTGCTGCACATGACATGGCCAAAGTAGGATAATTTATGATTGGTGATCTTGGTTTCTTGATGCAATCCAATCCTTTGTTGGTGATTCTCACTGTGGACATTATGTGAGAGTGTTGTAATTAAAGACGTCAGTGCCCAGTATCATGACTTGTCCGTAATAAGTGCCTTGATTTACGGAGTCTCATTTATCAAAATTGTCTAAAAGAAAAACTACTTTTGTTAGGCATGAAACTTTCACATTAAAATGATCTATTTTCAGTAAACCACTTTTTATATGTGGTGGCTCCTGTCTACCTAGTGGTTTCCCTCAGTCAGTAGTCGCAAAAGAGCTCCCATATTACTACATTAGCAAGTCTGCATATGTGTCTTCTTGATGACCAGCCAAGAACATTTGAGGAAAGCAGACTAGTGACACACACTCATATTTTTTAAATGAGTGCAAAACCATTGTTTAAATCAAATTATTGATACATTCATGATCAGTTAGGATGCCAGAAAGCAAGGGTGGAAGATGACCGCCACCCTAACAAGTTGAGAGCACTATCATGTAACCAGAAATTGTAAGAAGAGTTGGCAGACATTCATGAGTCAGGAACTCAAATCAAACCTAACTTAATATTAAAGAGCCCCTATCAGGTCCTCTGACAAGTGGGACAGCTGCATACCTTTACAAACCCTGCCCCATTGACTACATTGCCATTTTTCTTGCAGTCCCCCTCTTGTTTGCCCGCTATGTCTTTCATTACACATGGAGCCCGATGCTAGTGTACTGTCAAATGGGCAGTACAGGGTCAATGGTTGATGCCCCATTTGATTAAAGGATTTGCCCAGTTACCGGACAACATCCCTTCAATAGCGTTCACTGAAGTAAAATAACAAATTAATTAGTACTTACCCCTCTTCTGCTGCTGAGATCCAGCTCTGCTGCCCCGTCGTGGTCCCAGTGTTTGTAGTGACAGCTGATACCATCCATCACTTGCTCTCCTGGAATTGGCACTCATCCTCAGCACCATGTTGCCAGGACAATCGAACAATGACGCTGCAGCCTCTCATTGGCTGCAGTGGTCACCTGATTTTCAGTGATGTCAGCTGTCACAGCAAACACCGGGACCACAGCAGGACTGCAGTGACAAAGAAGGGTAAGCATTGATGAGTTTGTTACTTTACTACTGTGAGCACTATTGAAGGGATGTTGTTCGGTAACTGGACAACCTCTTAAACTTGACAGCACAATAGTGACAAACTCCATATGTAGTGGGAGATATAGCCTGAAAAAGGGGGCTACAAGGAAAATAGCGGTGATGAAGTCAGTAGGACAGCAGTTGCAATGGTTTTCAGTATGCCAGGCTTATCAGAGGACCTGTCACTTAGTTAATGAACAGCAGATTGTTCTACATTGTGCTGAAGCAGCAGAAATGCAGTTCTAAGCTCTTGCTCACGACCTGAAAGTTGTGAGTTCAATCCCCGAATAGTGCAGGTAGCCAGCTCAAGGTTGACTCAGCCTTACATCCTTCCAAGGTCGGTAAAATGAGTACCCAGCTTGGATATGGGTAATAAATAGCTATAGGGGGTGCAGAGGTAACAGTTGCACCATGCCCTAGTGCCCAAGGAAGTCCAAAGGTGTCTCTGTTACCTAAGAAGATACCAGTATTATGAATGGTTCCAGATAGGTCATGTTACAGATTTTGCATAGGGGCCCAGGAGCTTTAAGTTATGCCTCTGCCAACTATAAACATAAAATATCCTTCCAACCAGCTCAGGGCTATAAAGGAATCTAAGAGCACCGTATATCATCTCCTAAAGTACTAAAGCTGTCCATAAACAGCTAGATATCCCAAAAACAACGCCATCTGCTTGGTACTTCTGCTATACTTATGAAGTCACCAACACAGTGGGGTAGCAATCCTTTCCTTTCTCATAACTCGGGCATTTTCAGTCAATGCCCCTTCCTTACCCAGCCGATCATGAGATAAGGCAGAACTATCCGGCAGCATTTGATCAGTTTAGTCATGATGACTTATAAAATGAATCAAGAAAATGAAATAAAAAATTGATGACAAATGAAACAATTTCTACTATATACATGATAAAAATGTGTAACACTAGATAAGTTTATTCTAACACACCTATTTAGTATGCAACCACACGAAGTATGTGCTCCGCTATGCCAGATATGAGATAAGAACGGTTCATCTTCAAAGAAAACTGCATGTATTTGTCTCCCTCTAGTGAGCAAGGACATACAAGGCTGATAGCTCAAAAATAGCTTCAGATCTTCTTGGATTCTCTCTACTGAAACATCCTGCAGATATTTGTTAACCTCTAAAAATGTTCAAGGTTGCAGAAAGATGACTAAAAATGTTTGTTGTGTCTAAAGAATCCAGTACATCCTACTGTGAGAACATCTAAAAATACAAGGGATGTGAGGAAACAGTAGGACAAGGACCTAAGGAAGTGTCCAATAGTCTAAAATTATCTCCATCTTCTTATCTGAGCCAATGATAACAAATGATATGTAGATGTAAATAACAGGTAACCAATGGAAGAATAGTGTGCAGCACTGGCGTAACTATAGAGGATGCAGGGGATGCGGTTGCACCCGGGCCCAGGAGCCTTAGGGGGCCCATAAGGCCTCTCTTCCCCATATAGGGAGTCCAGTACTATGAATAAAGTATTATAGTTGGGGGCCCTGTTACAGGTTTTGCATTGGGGCCCAGAAGCTTCAAGTTACGTCTCTGGTGTGCACATTGTAATATTTCAATATTCTGGATTTGCTGAGCTCCATGGGACAAAGTGCTCTACCCTCAGGTTTATTCTACAGAGAGTTGATTCTTGTATGTCAATCAAATGCAAAAAAAAGTTAGTAAAATCTTAATTCTGTGAAATATCTTCTCAAATAGACTATGTTATACAGTGTACATTGCCTTAAGTAATTGTAGCCGATTTGTAGACTTGAACCAAGTTACACTGAGTAATATAATTTGATTTTCAATAAAACGAGTTAAAAAAAATCTTAATTCTGTCACTTTTTGTTCATTAATTTCCATAGCAACACCCAAAATGCTTTAGGATGGACTAAATATTTCAAAAGTGAGATGTCCTGTGCCCATAACCTGTCACGAAAGGTGCAATCAGGTTGATAAAGTTGATGCCCCAACTATTATTATCTTGGCCAGCACTGCTATAGATCGGTCCTAGTAACATAGGCATTACGCATTGCACAGTAATTTTTCAACTTAACCCTTTCCAATCCAATTTTGGATTCAGGGTTTCCTAAAAGGCTTTTTGCTGTTATACAATGGTGCCATCTGCTGGCTAAAAGCAGTGTGTGTGCGCCAGAGAGGCTCCGACAGCGGAGTGGCTGGCAATAGACGGTAAGAATACCCTGTCGGACATCTTCTGACATTGGAGCTGTGCAAGCTTCAATCAGAATGTAGGAAGACGTCAGATAGCGGATTGGAAAGGGTTAATACTTTTCTTTAATTTGAAGGAGGACATCTTTAAATATAATTATGAGGGGGTCTCACTGATTATTTTAATGATCAAATATTAGCTTTCAGGGGGTAACGTGGAATCAATTGGCACATTGTAGCTCTCTTGGCCCTATAACTAGTATCACAGCAGCAGACGTGGATCCATTGTGCCTCTAAACAAATCTGACTTAGGGCCTAATCTGAAGGCTGCCATTGAGGATTCCCAGATTTCACCCTATAAACCTAGCAATCGGGATCTGGTCTTCACTGCAGGAAACTCCAGACCACTACACCAGAAATAGTCTCGGTTAAGAGACAGCTGACGCAAATTGGTCAGTAGATTTGTAACATGGTACCTGAGGGTGTAGGCCTGGACATAGTCGATGAACAGAGTCGAGGTCAGGTCTAATGGATATCTAGTGTAATGAGGTACCAGAGAGAATAGTCAGAGACACAGTCTAGGAATAAGCCAAGGTTAGGACAGGGAAATAACTTGTCTTGTTGGAAAACTGTCCGAGACTCTGCACAGGTAGCTAACAAGAATCAAAGTTAGTGAGCAAGCCGAAGTCAGGAGAGGAGAAAACAGGAGAAGAGTAAAACAAGTACAGATCAAAACCAGGAAATCAGAGAGGAACACCAGATCAACTTTCCTTTACAGTGAGACACTAATTGCTTAGCTACCCTCCAGTGCAAAAGGATGCCTTAAGTAGAACGGAACCTATCTGAATTGACCATGGACTGCAAAGCAGGGTGTACGCTAGCACTTTAAGAGGCAGATCAGCCACATGTGCGCACTCTTCAGGCAGCAGTAACAGCTGGGATGTGAGCTGAGAGGATGTAGCATCTACTACAGATAACACAGGGACTATAAGACCTGCCATGACCGATGGAGGGAGGAGCTAAGAGATGCCATCAGCCATGACCAGCAACCATAACAGCTACTAAAGTGGTGTCAGAAATCCAGACCTCCATTATTACCTAAACAAACCCATAAGGTATATGAGAATTGGTGGTTCATGGTAGACAACCTTCTTAGGCAGTCCATACATTTTTAGCCTAACACTCATTCACCTCACAGCTATCTTGTCTGACAGTTGGCCAAGTGTGCATTTGTCCTGAATGTAGGGAGGAGAAAGTTGCTTACCGAACAGAAATTGGACAATTGAAGTCAAACTGCCCGATTCTTATCTCTTTTAACATCTAGCACTGGGGGAGAATTGGGAGGCCCCCATATGCATTAGATGATTAGCTGGTCCTGCTAAAACCGGTGGGTTCAGTCAATCTACAACTAATATGTATGGCCACTAGAGATGAGCGAGCATACTCGCTAAGGGCAATTGCTCGAGCGAGCATTGCCCTTAGCGAGTACCTGCCCGCTCGAGAGACAAGGTTCAGGTGCTGGCGCGGGGGAGCAGTGAGTAGCGGCAGTCAGCAGGGGGGAGTGGGGGGAGAGAGGTAGAGAGAGAGAGATCTCCCCTCCGTTCCGCCCCGCTCTCCCCCTGCTCTCCCTGCCCGCCACCGGCACCCGAACCTTGTCTCTCGAGTGGGCAGGTACTCGCTAATGGCAATGCTCGCTCGAGCAATTGCCCTTAGCGAGTATGCTCACTCATCACTAATGGCCACTCTTCGAACAAATCTAATCTGCCTCAAAATAAAATCTGGGCATTTGTCAGTTAATTCTAGGAGATAAGTGTAATCATAAAATACTTCTTACAAGCTATCATGTTGAAATAAAGAGGAATGTGGATTTATGGGAAATTTGATCAAATGCATGAAGGTCAAGTTGCCATATGCAATTTGTTTCTGCCTGTGAACAGTCTATAGCTCTTTGTGACAATCTGTAATAGACACTGATTAGACATGCAAGGTGGAATCGAGGGAAGAAAAGAAATGAAAAGCAAATGAAGGAATCATTCTGAGGGTATAAAGTGCGTAAAGAAGTTCTACTTTTTTTTTTGCCGTGGTAATGAAAATGTACTATATCACAACGACATCATAAGTGACTACTACCCACTCAGGTAGGGCTTTTTACTTGCCTACATTAATAGAGTATATATACTGTACATTGTTGCAGCTGTCCAGAGTCGTTACCATTCACGGAGATGTGAAGGAATTGCATACTCTAGAAGTGCATAGGAGTCATTGTTTGTGGCCCCCTGCACTAGCCCCTTCTCCTCCTGAATGAAACCAAGAGCATGACAGAAGTGACATCTACAGGATACGATCAGAACTGCAAAACATACCGTATTATGAATGTTTAGTGATGTCACTGATTTTAGTGACATCATAGTGTATTTTCTAAATGTTTGCTTTCTAAATATTTTTCTGCCACCATTTTTTGTTCAACCATGTGTTCCCAGTAGTAACTAGAGATGAGCGAGCATACTCGATAAGGCAAACTACTCGAGCGAGTAGTGCCTTATTCGACTACCTGCCCGCTCATCTCTAAAGATTCAGGTGCCGGCGAGGGTGACAGGTGAGTTGCGGCAGTGAGCAGGGGGGAGCCGGGGGGGGGGGGGGAGAGGGAGAGATCTCCCCTCCGTTCCTCCCTGCTCTCCCCCACCGCTCCCCGCCCCCCGCCGGCCCCCGAATCTTTAGAGACGAGCGGGCAGGTACTCGCATAAGGCATTACTCGCTCGAGTAGTTTGCCTTATCGAGTATGCTCGCTCATCTCCAGTAGTAACTAATCAGATCACCTCTTCAATTTTCATATAAGCTGTAGAAAAATTAAAGAGGTCATCTGGATGGTGACTATCAGCACCTCCAAGACTTTTCCTCATTCATGAGGCTCAAGATACAGATATATTCTAAGCTTTGAACAGTTGCACTCAATAACCTTTTTTACATTCCCTTTAAAGGGGTATTTCCATCTCAGCAAGAAATCCCTTATCCACAGGATAGGGGATACCTTGCTAATTGGTGGTGGTCCAACTCCTGGGACCCCCAACTATCCTGAGATATCACCCCCAGTCTGTCCTAAAGTTTTTGACAGCAGTGGCAGTGCATGCATGCCACTGCTTAATCAACTTCAACTGGATCAGTTAAAAGGCCAAGTTCAAGTGCTCAGCAATCTCCGGTGGTCTCACTGAATTGAACAAGAATAATGGAGATTGCCAAGAGCTTAAACTCGGGGCGCATCTACATAGGCAATGGCGCAGTGGTGCGCATACGTGCCTACTACTCTCAAAAACTACAGGATGCACCGGGCGTGAAAACCCAGGATCAGTGGCGGTATTATTGATTGAACCTGCGATGGAGGCTTCTAAAGGAATCTTTAGTGTAGATGTGACTGGCATTTAACGGAAAAACTGGCCATGTTGCCCGCGGAAACATCAAAACTCAGAGTTAATGTCCTAACTTATTGTCGACATCCAACATACATGTATGTCAAATGTGGGCAGACTTCATATGGAGTAGGCTCAAAAACCGAGCTCCCTTCATACGAGTCGAGTGTTGACTGTCCTTGGCATATGACACTTTACCGCAGTGGCTGAAATTGGAGATAACTAAGATTGTGTCCGGTAACCATTTAGACGTCCCTGTCAATTCTAACAGTGGCATTTAAATATCCTCATAGAGGAAGGCAGTTCCCTGTATTACCTGAACATCTCGCCTGCCAAGGGATTGTGGGTGGCTGTCTGTTGGTCATGGCAGTCTGAGGCTTTGTGAAGGTTCCAATACTGCCATGGAATTGCTTATTAAGTCCTGCCAATGCCTGTCAAAATACAATACACTGCAGTACTGAAGCACTATTCTTGTAGTGCAAAATACTAGAATCTCAGGCGGAAAGCTAGCGGGAGCAATGATCCCTTGGGATCTTTTTCATGCTAGTGTGAACAGCGACTAGATCTCAACAGCTTCAAACTAGTTAGATTACATGTATAAATGGTAGAAACCAAAGAGTATTATTTATGAAGCTGAGCGCACGGCTGTTGCTCTCCTTACTTTCTTTGCCTCTTTCCTTGTTACGAGGGTGCATAAGTTGCTGCTCCCGCCGATGTCGCTCCGCTTCCTGTTCCTGTCGCTGCTGCTCCAACTTATGCTCCTTCTCTCTCTCTAGGATCTCCTGTTGCTGTTTCATTGCCAGTAATTCCTGCTGCAGCTTGTAGTAGAAAAATGAGAAAAAAAGGTATTTATAGTAGATTCATCCATAGATTTTATATACAAAGCAACAAGATTATGTACATTGGGGTATGAAGCGGAGCACTCCTTCAAGGTGTATCCCCCAAATACTGTTCTCAGGGGCTACAAATGGGTTCACCGTAAACCAGAGCCCTCTGCAAGATTGATGGGCTATCTTTACTTTGCAGTAGAGCTCTACTCAGGCTGCCTTCACACATGCATTGGGGGATTTTTGCTTGTGGAACCACTGTGGACACTCCATGGTGTTTACAATACAAACCAAGTGAATGAGATTTTTCAGATCACCTTCATACATGGCGGATTTTTTCTACTGCGGAAATGCTGGAAATTTGAAAAATACTGCAGATTATGAATCTGCAGCAGGTCTACTTATGTTGCAGAAATGCGCGGAAATGTAGCAGATTTTTTTGAAATCCACATCCCATCCAGTTAGAGGTTCAGGCTGGTGCTCTGTCCCTTTTCCTTTCTTTACACTGCAGCTCTGATTGTTTGTTTATTTACAAATAAGCGAATTTCCAACTTGCTCATGTGCACTACAAACTACAGAATAATTATGAAATACAAGCAATTACAAGACCAAATTAAAATAAGCAAGGGACTTTTAGGACTATAACATTGATGACCTATCCACGGGAAAGGTCATCATTATCAGATCAGAAGGGTCCGATTCCCCAGAACTAGCACAGCTCCATACACTATGTTGTGGCCTGGAATGGTATTACCGCTATTTCCCATTCACTTCAATGAGACTGGGCATGCACTGCCATAATGGGCCACTGCAATAGCTAATTGGCGGAGGTGCTGGGGACATTGGACCCTACTGATCTCATGTTGATGATGTCTTTAATAATGGAAGTTATACTACTAGTTGGAAGCACAGTACAGAAGCGATATACATTCAGGGAAGCACTATAATGTGCAAATTATTATACTACGTACGATTTTCATAACTTCTGATCATAAGGAAATAAATATAGTCAATAAAGGATATTATTGTCAGCCTGCCTTCTGTCTATACTGAACGCAGTCAGGCCTCATGAAGGCTACCACAGCCCATGTGGTCCCCCGTGGCTCTATGTTATGAATCAGCACAGACTCTATTGGGCGCCATTTATCTGACAGATTTGTCTAGAAGCAATGTTTCAAGGCAAAATGCTTCCTTAATACAAGATCAAATGGAGTTGGGCATGATTTTTTTTCCAGAATCCCTATGAATCTAACAGAAAAAACCTTGGTGTACTTTCATCTGATTCTGGTATAGATACATAACAGGTCGAGCCGTGATAAAGACATGGGCAAGGGAAACGAGGATCAATTGTCAACTTTCGCCATTGTTAAAACCCCCCTCCCACATCTAGCAACCAGACATTATTGGGGCCTTGCTTGTTACACAAAAGGAATAAACAATGGTGTCGGGATCAGTAATAGCGCTCCTCCAGTGCTAAATGATGATGTGATCAGTAAATGAAGAAAAAATGACTTACCCGGTACTGAGTGAGCGACCCTGGGATGGGTTAGCTCACTAGTACCTCCAATTCCGGGATAGCCTGTAGGTAAATAATTTGGACGATCCTCCTTCCCTGATCCTGTCCGGAGAGCTGCTTGGATGTCTGGGGTCCCTATTGCTAGGGAGCCCAGTATAAACGAGAATCAAAATAAAAAAATATCCAGTATAGCGCTTCACGGGATGAAGGATGGATGAAATATATCTTTTTCTACACCATAAGGTGAAGTTTTATTGCAACGCGTTTCAACCCTATAAAGGGTCTTTATCAAGCTTGATAAAGAGACCCTTTATAGGGTTGAAACGCGTTGCAATAAAACTTCACCTTATGGTGTAGAAAAAGATATATTTCATCCATCCTTCATCCCGTGAAGCGCTATACTGGATATTTTTTTATTTTGATTCTTGTTACACAAAAGGAGTTGTCCAAACTCTTTAACACTTTGAGTGCCACATCATCTGAAAGTGGGTGACGGATATATTTCTGCAGGGGCCCCGTCACCCAAAAATGGGTGACAGTTTCCTTTACTAAGAAATATTTTAATAGTAGCCCAAGTGGCAGACATCCTTTCGTCATTTGGGCCTCAACGGGAGCTCAGTCAAAAAACACTTGGCACTGAACGTGTTAATTAGGAACTAAAAAGAAATGGAAGTATTTAGACCAGGCATTTCAACAATAGCTGCATTTACGAAGCCCAACTACATGGCTGGCCTTGGCTACATTTAGCTACATACAACTTCTATGGTCGCACAGGGCATTGGCCCCCAGCTTGTGGAGGGGAGGCACTAAGTTGATGTAGGCTGGGGGTGATTGCCCCTCTTAGTTGTTGCGTCCTCCGGAAATGCAACCTCTAAAACACAAACAAAAAGGCACAACTGTGCAAAAGGAAACAAAAACTAAAGGGGAATGCTCTCCCAATCATTCCCTAACCCGGGAGGGGGCCCTGCTTACTCGGCGGACCGACCGCTCTGACAAGTGCGAGCCCGCACGCGTGCCTGGGTCACTGACAAGTCCCTATAGGGGAGCCCTGGCACAACAGAAAGCCAAAACCGAAAACCAAACAAAGCATAAAAGAACTTAGCTAGGAGCTTCAGCCAAGGTGTGTTCCTCCATCACTGTCCACAGGTAACTGAAGGATTGACCAGCACAGGAGATCATGCTGGCACTGTTTAAGTAGGAGCAAAGCTACTCAGCACCAGGTGCTGACTGACGTTACTCCTGCAACTATCATGCCCCTCAGCTCCAGGAGAAGCAAGGGCACACCCAAAACCTGGTCTGGCCTGCAAGCCTGGTGCAGGCCTCAGAATGGCTGGAACATTAGGTCTGCCTGGCTAGATAATATTCTTTCTCTGTGCGCCAGTGCCTTGTAGAGGTACATAGATCATCCTGCTCCTGGCTGAGTCTCCTTCTGCTTGATGTTCTGAGGCGCCACTGTCAGACCATCACTGCCCCCGAAACATAGTCACTTTAGTTCTGCTACTATATTTCTGTTATGTGATTGATTTTGAGCCTGTATTTATGTTATGAGCTTGGTTCTGGCCTTATATCTATGCACTGGTGTTCATTTGTGCTGTGCATATATTATTAGCTTGGTTTCTGTGCTGTATTTATGTTGTGAATTTGGTTCTGGTACTGTATTAATATACTGAGCTAGGTTTTGGTACAGGTTTTATTGTCTGAGCTGTTCTGGTGTGGGTACGCTGCAAACTTGCTGCTTTTTGCACACACTGAGTACAGGCAGATTCCTATCAGTGTAATATACCAATATAGAAGCTCTAAGGCCGGATTTCCACGAGTGGCATTTGTGCCACGTTTTTTGCAGAATGGGCATTGAATATTTTACTGTACTTTTAGCATCCACAAATCGTGCGCATTTGCGCGTGCAAAGAAACACAAAACCATGCTTGCTGACATTCATTGAAATGGGTAATTAAGTTAACTAGTTCAATATGTGCTTTTTTTGTGCGCAAGAGCTCAGGAAAATAGGGCATGTTGCATATGTTTTCGCGTGAACAACCCCATTGAAATCAACGGGTTTCATTCTCTGTGTATTGCGTGTGTAACTGCGTCTGTGTGAATAGGCCCTAACACATGCTGTTTTAGTGTGCTACTAAGTTAATGAGTTGTGCTGAATTGCGACTATGCTAATTGAGTAGCATGGCCACAGCTCAAAGTGAATGGCAATAGCTGCGTTACGCATTTAGCGTAGCATCAGGGCGTAACTATAGGGGATGTAGAGGATGCAGTTGCACCCAGGCCCAGGGGGGCCCATAAGGACAATCTTCTCCAAATAGGGAGCCCAGTAATATGAATAAAGCATTATAGTTGGGGACCCTGTTACAGATTCTACATCAGGGCCCAGAAGCTTCAACTTACGCCTCTGTGTAGCGTAGTATGCAGGCGGGGGCAGTCTGTGCTGCAGATGTAGAGCGCCATCCTTCATGGATGGTGCTGCTACATCTGTATATCTTTGTCGGGTTGGCAGACACCAATGAAAATTCCGAGCAGGGTGTCACCTTAACTAAGGAGGGCACTGCCCAACTACTTGAGGAAAGCAAGTTTCATCACCAACACAGAAAGGGGTTCTTTACTGTAAGAGCAGTTAGACTGTGGAACTCTCTGCCTGAGGAAGTGGTGATGGCAAAATCCATAGAGGAGTTTAAAAGGGGACTTGATGTCTTTCTAGAGAAGAAGGATATTATAGGTTATAAATCTTAGGTTAATTGTTAATCCGGGTTTACAGGCAGGTAGGAACTATTAGGGGTTGATCCAGGGAACAGTCTGATTGCCATTAGGGAGTCGGAAAGGAATTTTTTCCCCAAAAGGGCTAATTGGCTTCTGCTCTTGGGGTTTTTTGCCTTCCTCTGGATCAACATAGGAGGATAGACAGGCTGGACTAGATGGACATTGTCTTCATTCGGCCTAACGAACTATGTTACTATGTTACTTGATCCCATCCAGTCATTGGACTGCGCATCATATTTTGTGATACTTAATCTTTTTTCTGAACTCATCCGAGATTCTTCCCATTTTATTTACACAAACATGGTAGATAATTTATTGATTCTCCAGGCAATGTCTAGTTGTTACTTTCGAAAAGACTGAATTACAGTCATTAAAAAATGCAGTTTAAAGAATCAAATAGAAGAAAATTGGGCAATTAAACAAACAGTCTTTCCGTGTAATGGCTGTATGGGAAAACAATGTGATCATTTCATTCTGAAAGAGAGCTTAGATCCTACCAAGTTCACAGCAATGCAGACATTAACCTGTCCAGTGCCAGGGCCATGGGTGGTACACTGTGTCACATACATCCCCAGCAGCTCATATTGCAAAACCTGAGCTTTCTTGGAAATCACATTGCTTTGTAAAGAACTTAATGGAAGCAATGCCCTGGGGAACCATTCACAGTCAGTTGTAAATGTTCTTAAGAGAAACATTCCTAGTCACTCTTTTCCTCTTTGGATAACAGACAAGAAGAATGACAATGGAAGCCCTGTTAATAAGAAAAATCTACTCAACTATGCAGGAAACAGATTTGCTGAATTAAAGAAAATCTGCTGCCCCATTGCTTGCTTAGGGAGGGTGGCCCTGGGACAATTTGAGCAAAATCAAAAACAACATTAACTTTTAAGAAGTAGAGAGGCATTAATCATATACTGAGCGGTAACTCTTGTAAATGCTAAACTTTGTACGGAGAATGTATCATGTGACCGCCACATCGATGACACCAGATTCCACACGGCTTATACCATACAATGAGAAATGATTCATGGAATTATAATACGGTGGTGTCCAACCTTGGGTTGTCCAGGTGTTTCAAACTAGAATTCCCATTGGGCCTTGACAGCTGCACAACTTCCACAACTTGCCAAAAACCTACAACTCCCAGCATAATCAACCTCCAGTGGGGATACCGTTGTAGCATATAATAATCATGTGCTGCCATAGACGTCAATAGTAGTCCAACTCTTAGGCTCCGTTACCCTTTTTTTCCTTTCGTTTTCGCCCGAACATGTCAGCTGCACCTCAAGAACGTCGCAAGAATCCGCTCTTTTCTCATTGTGGACACGCTAAAAACGCTCACTGTTGCCCTCATCCACTCTTGGCTCGATTATTGCAACTCGTTGCTGATCGGCCTCCCCTACACCAGACTCTACCCTCTCCAATCCATCCTGAATGCGGCAGCCAGGCTCATCTTCCTGTCCAGCCGCTACTCGGACGCCTCTGCCCTGTGCCGGTCACTGCACTGGCTGCCTGCCAAATACAGAATACAATTTAAACTTACAACCTTCATCCACAAAGTCCTCCACAGCGCAGCGCCCCCCTATATCGCCTCCCTCCTCTCAATCCATTACCCAGCCCGGGCTCTCCGCTCTGCTAACGAAACCACACTGAGCGCCCCTTTAATTCGAACTTCTCATTCTCGCCTCCAAGACTTCTCCAGAGCAGCACCGGTCTTCTGGAACGCACTACCAAAGGCTACCCAAGCAATCCAGGACTCAGGTGTTCTCTAAAAACGTACCTCTTCAGGGAGGCATACCGCATTCCCTAAACAAAGCCCTCTGTACTCCGCCTGATAACATGCTCCCTGACCTATTGACTGCAATCCCTGCTAGCCATCATAAACCGTTCCTGCAGTCATAACGATTCTGCCGTCACACGGCTAAATGTCTGACTATTGTCTATAGAATCCCTCACTCTCCACCTCGCCATACAGTGCACATCTCCAGCCCCTTTACCTTCTGTATCACCCCACTACTTGTAGTATGTAAGCTTGTTGGGGCAGGACTCTCACCCCTATTGTTTCCATCAACTGATTACTATGTAACCGTGGTTCTGTAATGTTTGTACTTTTGTCTTTCTGTATCCCCCGTCTATGTAAGTGCTGCGGAATATGTTGGCGCTATACAAATACAGTTTATTATTATTATTTCACCCTTACCTTTTCGACACCATAATGTTCTTGTTTTTCCATCCACATGGCCGGATGAGGGCTTGTTTTTTTGCAGGACAAGTTGGATTTTGTAATGGCATCATTTAATATACCATACAATGTATTGCAAAACTTTTAAATACTGTTTTGTAGGGTTTAATCAAAAAAGCCCACAATTCTGCCTTTGTTTTTTCGGGTTTCATTTTCCCGGCTTTTATCACACAGTAAAAAGGACGTTATCTTTATTTTACAGGCCAGTATGATTGCGTCAATATCTAATATGGGACGGTATACTACAAAGTAAAAAACTAAATGCGCTTTGCGTCACCATAAGGTGAGTTCTATGACTTTTTTTTTGTATCAATTAATCCGTGTTGGGGCTTATTTTTTACAGGGCAAGATGTAGCAATGCAATTTGGATTATTTTTTTATTCCATTTTTGGGGAAGGAAGCAAAGTGCCCCCAAAACGTACTTTCAACATTGTTCATTTTATGTTGTTTCATTAATAAGGTAATGTCATGCTTTAATACTGTAGTTTGTACTTTTGCAGACGTAGCAATATCAATTCTTTGTTTGTTTTTTCAATTATTTATATTTTTATGGAGGATTTAAATATGTAATTTCACCCACTGGCTCATGGAAAACTGGGGATTAGAAACCAAGCCTGCAGAGGGGAAAACTGCTGGAAAATGCAGTGCTACTTCTTATGTGCACATAAATGAAAGCTCTTTCTGAAAAGTCTCCTGAAAGTTTAAATATGCTTTAAAAGCAAACAAACTATGTCTTATCAAACTTTACAGATACAAAGGAGAGTAGTGTAAAGCCCCATTTACACGCAACGATTATCGCTCAAAATGTGTTCAAATGATGGCTTTTAATCGATAATCGTTGCGTGTAAACCCTTCCATATTTCACGCTTCGGCTAAACTATGATTTTTAGGTCAGCTTAAAATCAATTGTTCAGTCGGAAAGAGATAGCAGGGACCACATGCTGTGTACTCCATGGGATCAGTTCATTACATTGTATTCAGCTGACAGCCCTCAGTAGCCCATGCAAAGACCACATGCTGGAATTTGCAAACAGCTGCTGGAGGCTCGTTTACACTCAAATCAAGGTAATAAACTGCTAATGGACATTAGTGTCCATTAGCAGTTTATGCAAAACAATCACAATAACTGTCGACCTTTCAATCATTTGAAAGACTGTCTTTGCGTGTAAATGGGCCTTAACTGTTTGGGCAGAGATCCAAAAGATCCACTTATCTATTTACCCACTGATCATAAATATTGTATGTATTGTGACAACTTGGGGACAAGTCAGCTCAAGAGATCACTATCTCCAGGGTAAAGGCCCATTTACACATAATGATTGTTACTCAAAATCCGCTCAAACGAATGAAACTGCGCAATAATCATTATGTCTGTTGTGCACTTGTTGTTCATTTTTCGTTTGTATCTCTAAAGAGCAACTTTGTTAGCTATCTGAGATTTGTAGTATTGTTAGCATCATTGCCTCCCATTCTCCAAATCAAAGAAGCCTGTTATAGGCAACAGTAAGGGATATAATACCTAAACTTGGGAAAACTCAGTCCACCACTTTACCGAAAGAATGGCTAAAAGAGACAGAAGAATACAGAGCAGTCTCTTTAAATAATTTAGTAGGTTTTACTGGGATGTGGTACCCATGGGACAAATTATGTTCAGCTGGTACCACGGGAGGCCAAGATTAGAAACTTAATTGCTTACTTTATTTCTTCCTCTCTCCCTCCTAGATAAGATCTAGTGATGGCGGTGTGGAGTGAAGATTCAGGGTTTTCCTCTTCTCCTCCTCCTTAGAGGCTAGTTACATGGTCCCCAATGGTTTGTCAACCAAATATATAGATGATTAGAAAAATTATTATATGCAGGGAAGTGAGATCATCGCTTTATTATTATTGTTGTGTATTACCTACTATATTGCCTATGTTGTGTAATTGCTTTATGACAGTAGGAAAAACTTAAAGAGACTCTGTCACCACCTTTTTGTACACCTCTCTGACAGTCACGCTGATTACAGTGATATCTCTGCTGTGTTGAGCTGTGCAGTAGTTTGGGAAAAACTTGCATTTAATTAATGACAGTCAGACATGGAAGACTACAAAAAGTAGTCCTTGATATTAATGAGCTGCAGGGTAGTTCCACCCACTCCACACTCCAGTCACCAATTGACTGCTGTCTGCTTATTACTGTGTGTGAAGAGATAGCAGTCAATCAGTGACTGAAGTGTGGGATGGGTGGAGCTAGCCTGCAGCTCATGAATATTGAGGACTTCTTCCTGTAGTCCTCTGTGTCTGGCTGCTTTTATTAAAAATTCAAGTTTCTCCCAAACTACAGCACAGATACATATGGAAGATGTACCAATGTAATAAGCTTGAGTGTCACAACCTTGTGCTACTCTCAGTGAGGGCTCCAAAAACATGGTGACAGATTCTCTTTGAAGTGTACCTGACATTTCATATAAGTTGTCAGAAGAAGCTGCCATGTGCACATGAGGAATAACACTATTTCTGGCCAATATATGATTTGTACCCTGTATCTATCACCATTTCCCCCTCTTCAGACTCTATTAAAAAGTGTCAGCAGCCCCACGTCCATATGGCACCTGAGAGTTTCGAACAGGTATGTTCTTGGTCATAGCTATGACCAAGAGCTTACCTGTTCGAAATACATGAGTCATGTGGACATGGATCTGCTGCCACATTCTATGGAGAATCTAATATAAATAAGTCTACATGCTTTTTCTTGCACCACACATTGACCCCTTTGCTGTAACTTTGGTGGATGATGTTGGTGTCATTAGATGGCACACACGCTCACCGCTGCCGTAAAATCATCAAATGTGAGTTTAATACATTCAGAGACCTGTCAGGCAGGTTGAAAGTTACAATGTTAGGTCTATGGGCGGCGCTGCTGTGCTTCAGGGATGTGCTAGAATGAGTGAAGCCTTGCTAAGCAACACAGCATACACTGTTAGGCTGCACTATACACTGCCCAACCAAGAGCGATAGGGAGAGAGAGAGAGAGACAGCGATAGAGAGAGAGACAGAGAGAGAGAGCAATAGAGAGACAGTGAGAGAGCAATAGAGAGGGAGACAGTGAGAGAAAGAGCGATAGAGAGACAGAGAGAGAGAGACAGCGATAGAGACAACTATAGAGAGACAGAGTGAGAGAGCAATAGAGAGACAGAGATAGTGATAGAGAGACAGAGAAACAGAGAGATAGAGCAATAGAGAGACAGAGAAACACAGAAGGAGAGCGTAGAGAGACAGAGAGAAACAGAGAGAGATAGAGCAATAGAGAGACAGAGAAACACAGAAGGAGAGCGTAGAGAGACAAAGAGAGTAATAGACAGAGAGAGCGATAGAGAGACAAATAGAGAAAGATAGCAATAGAGAGACAGAGATACAGACAGAGAAAGAGCGATGAAAAGACAGAGAGAGAACAATAGACAGAGAGAGAGAGCGATAGACAGAGTCAGCAATAGAAAGACAGAGAGAGAGAGCAAGAGACAGACAGACAGAGAGTGACAGAAAGAGAACAAAAGAGACAGACAGACAGACGAAGAGACGGAGTGATACCGAGACAGAAAGAGAGAGAGTGAGATAAACAGACAGAGAGAGAGAGAGACAGACAATGAAAGACACAGATAGAGAAAGGCAGACAGAGAGAGAGAGACAAACAGAGAGACACACAATGAGAGAGAGAGAAAGACAAACAGAGAGAAAGACAGACAAACCAAGAGAACTGTACGCTTTTTTATATTAGACATTTGCTCCAAATACAAAGTGACGCTCTAAATAATCACCAAACCGAGCAGATTTAGAAGATCACAACCACCACATTTTATGTTCATGTAGCAAACATCCGGACAATCTAGTATTTCAATAAGGAATACTGGATTTTATTCTGGTTGGTGCTGGACTTTTTCCTTTTGTTTGGACTGCTACGAATTAAAGCCAGTGTCTAGTGAGTGCACTCCGCTACAAAACACCCGGTCATATGTATGCCCACTAGGGCACATAGAACAGGGTAGACATTTCTTTCTTTCTTACTGCTATGATTCTATAATGTAGGCTTCCATACGCAATATGTAAGCCAAGGAAACAGGGCAGAATGCTCTAGTACACAGTTATAAGCAGCCCACAACATGGACCGAGGCCAATCTGGGCTGCTATTTAGAAGCAAAATCTGCTATATAATTTATTTAGAAAAACAATTCTTCAGCACACTCCTGCACTACAATCATTCTTCTATCTAATTAGTGACACACTTTAATAAGAATTAAAACTAAACGTGAACATGCATTCTTTCTGTATAGATGGAAGGTGGGAGCTTAGAGTCAGTTTTGGGAGACCCTCTGTACCCCTGTCTGACACAGGAAAGAATGTTAGTATTGTCATTAAATTGTGATGTGCAGGCAAAGGAGTAAGAGAGATAACCGAAGGAAACAAATGTAACAATGCAGAATTATTTGGCAGCCACATTGTGCTACCGCCGCGGCTCATCTGCCACTAGGGCTGCGGTCCGTAGCTGCCGAACATCTCCTCTCACTCTGTCCCCTCTGCACTGTGCTTGCTCTCTTACTGCTGCCCATGGGGCCAGCGCATATCTTTTAATTCCTTCCCCTACCAATTCCCAGCTTTCCCCTGCTATACTAGGCATCCTTCTTTCTTGGAGGATGCCTTAGCAATTGGTCAACATTATCATTGTGTCACAGCCCCAGTTCATGTATTCTGTGCTTTGACTCCTGCTCTGACTCTTAACTATTCTCCCTGACCTCAACTCTGCTTATTGCACGACACTATTGCTTACTGCCTGCTCCAATTGTCTGCCTGGACCTTGTTTCTGTACCTGTGCCTTGACCTCCTTCACTATCCTCTTGTACAGACCATCAGGTTCCATGCCTTAGCCCTGAGCACTGAATCAGCCACACAACCGGGACTAACAGTTGGGGGACCTCATGGCAAAGACCATATCCTGCTTAGAGGAGTCAAGGGTGAAAACTGGGGTTCCCCAAGTGCTGCCTGCATAAATATCTCTAAGCCAAACTGGAGTATGGCAAGGTGGGTCTACATCTGTCTATCTGACAATGGTATTCAGTCTTTGTAAAGCTAGGTGACAACTATGGGTAAATGATCATTTTTCTTAAGAGGGACGGCGCCAACACCCAGAAAACATGGGCAGTTGCTGGGCCCACTGTATCTAGGGAGCCCAATTTCCGCACCTTCTATTGCTGCTTGGAAGCTGCGGAGAATGGAGTTGTCAGTAGAAGTGTACATGTAGTTAACTCCTTCCTCTCCCTGGCTCACAGTTATCTTCTGCTATCTACATTATACACAGGGTCCGGCAGTGTGTGTAACTGTAATACTGCTCCCCTGTCGGCTCCACTTCCTTCTTCTCTGAGGTGTGGGGAGTAGGAGTTGATAGGGGTGCGGTATAACAGTTACCCAACTGATGCTTTCCTGCAGAAGGTCCTTTGGGTATCATCTGTCAGAAATCCCACTGGGTCTACTATTATTGCAAAGGTTCCCTTGGCTGTCGTCTGTCCGGAACTTTTCGGTAATTTATGTTCCCTTCTCTTCTGTTATATACATAAGGCCGGGCTCACATGAGTGGGTCAGATTCCTCATGCAGTAGGCCCACAGCTGATTTTTTTTTGATTGTTTGTATTTCCCGCGCTGTCACTTAGCGATGACATGGGTACCCGCAGCCCATATACAATGTTAACTGCGTATGGGCTGTGGGTCAGACACCTCCATTGACATCAACAGAGGCCATCCTCGGCGAAATAGAGCATGCTGAGATTTTTCTTCTGCTCACCGAATACGCAATTCGTATCTACAAGTGTGATGGAAAAATGCATACCTTTCAGTGCCTGTGTTTTAGGTGCGGTCAAGTTATGGTCAACATGGACCTGGCTGACGTAGGAATGCCACCCTGCTTCCACTTCCTGATAGTTGCTGCCATGCTGCAATAGGCACAGCGTAGACTATTCATTTAGGGCGAAATATTGTATTATCCTTTATTTCTAGGGGCACAGGGTATTTTGATCTCACAGTATTCCAAGTATATTAAGCATTATTTCAAAGATATGCACATGTATACTATAGCAAGAAGAACCCATATAATAATTCTACACATTATTTTAACCTTATAGTAAGGGCTTTTTCACACGGGTATATTTGTGCGCATATTTACGCACGCATGGCGCACAGAATAGAATCCATTAATTTCAATGGGTTCATTCACATTTTTGTATTTAGCACACATATGTCAGCCGCGCGAACAAAAAAATGCAGCAAGTTTTACTTTTCTGCACATTTGCGCACCAAAGATATCCATAGAAGATGCGTAATATGCTTCATAATTCTGCTGGGAAAAAAACACATCTGGCGCTAAATAGTTATTTCAATTGGTGCGTCTTGTTTGCCGCATGCAAATGGACATGCCTTTTGTGGGCAAAAAGTACAGAAAAATATGCCGATTTGCGCACAAAAAAGGATAGTTCATTCTGCAAAAACACTACGCTCAGGCACGCGCAAATACACATACACTTGTGTATAGGGGGCCGAAATGAGGTATAATAAAACAACAAAAGTGGAATATACTGTTGCAGAGTGTTGTGATACACCGCAATGGGGCCCACTTCAAGACTCTATCACCCGATGGCCAACATCAACCTGAAGTTAGTAATAACCTGCCTATAGTAATAAGTTTTGCTGAGTACCAGTGGCGTAACTATAGGGGATGCAGGGGATGCGGTTGCACCCAGGCCCAGGAGCCTTAGGGGGCCCATAAGGCCTCTCTTTTCTATATAGGGAGCCTAGTACTATGAATAAAGTGTTATAGTTGGGGCCCCATTACAGGTTTTGCATTGGGGCCCAGGAGCTTCAAGTTACGCCTCTGCTTTGTACATATCTACTACATATGAGAATCAGTGAATCTGATGACATTCTGTACTCAGGAAAGTGTATACTGACATCTGAGCAGATTTTGTTCCTTAAACACAAACGTGAATCTAACACTATCTAATAATAGGCTACACCTCAGGCTAGTCCGAGTAAACACGACTTCACAGCACGGCGTCCCCAGACCACACAGCTCCTGGCCGGCTGTCGTCTCGCACAGACGCTTGGTGTGTTTTCCCTTCCACTTCAATTTGCATTGGCTCCCAGATGACATTAACAGGCTCCATAACAACCGGTGTTTGAAGGCTTAGGACTATTCCCTGACCACTCAGAGCCATTACTTAACAACATAAATATTGGCTGGCAATGAGACTTTAATTATTTTGATTTACACTTGAATCCTTCAGCTCACTTTTCTTGCGTCTGACCGTTGTCACATGACTACTTTCAGTTTCAAGGAGTGAATAAACATGGCCATGAGATGTTCTGGAGGTCAAGGCATTAGCCGGCTGCAGGATCTGATCTCTTGGCTTTGGTATTTGGAGAAGATTCAATTAAGGGACTGAAGGTTCAAATGAATGAATATGATCCAGTCTGTTATTGCGTAGCGGGTGCCGCTTGCTTTGTGACTCAACGTCTGACTCTATGGACTTTTTATGGTTGTACAGTTTTGGTGGCTTTAAAGAGACATTTTCCAGGTCTAACGTTCCGGCAAATGAAATATTGAAACATGGAAATAGACTAAGTCTACATTGAAGTGAAGGTCCATATTAGAGCTGCTTAAAAATATATATATTAAAAGATCTGTTCAGCTTGGATAACCCCGATTCATTTAAAGATAAGCCTAGCCAACGATCTGCAATTCTGTCAGATTCAATGGTAAGGACAGTCCTTCATATATCAGTATTTTTGTCATCAAAACAAAGGTAACCATAATGGAACCCCAGCAGACCACACTGAAAGGGATAGTCGCCTGAGTGAACACTCAAAAGAACGATTAGGACCTATTTAGATACAACGATTATCGCTCAAAATTCGCTCAAAAGCCACCTTTTGAGCGATAATCGTTGCGTGTAAATATGCCCATCTTTCTGCCGAACAATGGTTGTCAGTTCGGCTTGAAAGCCGTCGTTCGTCAGAACAGCTGATAAGCAGGACTGCACGCTGTGCTCTGCTCAGGGACCGCTGATAACAGCTGATTGCATTGTCTCGGCTGTTCTCAGCTGTCAGCCCAGTGGCAGAACAAAAGGAATTTATTCAGAGAACAGCAGGCGGTCCTCTGTATAAATTCAGCTCCTGTCGGCTCACAGGCTACTTATTGGTACTAATAGGCATTAGTACCAATTAGTAGATTATGCAAAATGATTGCTTAAAAGCCATCTTTTGAGCGATCATATGTGTGTCTAAGGGTGCCTACTAGAGATGAGCAAACGTGCTCGGCCACGCCCCTTTTTCGCCCGAATACCGCGATTTCCGAGTACTTCCGTACTCGGGCGAAAAAATTCGGGGGGCGCCGTGGCGGCACGGGGGGTAGCAGTGGGGGGGAGAGGGAGAGAGAGAGGGCTCCCCCCTGTTCCCCGCTGCTACCCCCCGCTCCGCCACGCCTCTCCCCGCCCCCCGGCGCCCCCCGAATCTTTTCACCCGAGTACTGAAGTACTCGAAAATGGCGGTACTCGGGTGCGTAAGTACTCGAAATGAGTACGTTCGATCATCTCTAGTGCCTACCCACTGGCGATTTTTTTTCCTGCGATGCTAAATTGCGTTTTGCGTTTTTTCTGAAGAGCAATTAGCATAGAATGTGTTCTTGTCCATTTGGGGTTTTTTTTTCGTTTCGTTGCAATTTTTTACATAGAAACTGTCAGTTGCATATGTCTCCTTATTTTTCTCTTAATGCACCCATGATTGTCAATGGAAATTAACGAAAAACGCTGCGAAAAACGCTGCGTTTTTCACGCATGAAAATCGGCAACGCCAGTGGGTAGGCGCCCTTAAAGGGTTCTTTAAAGTTAACTGTCATCCGATGTAAACATGGGACCTAACAGGGCAAGTGAATGAGAAAACGAGAATTGCTCACTTGTTGGAGTTGTTTTTTAGTTCCCCTATTGTCTATATCAACCATTCAATCAGTGTCTATTTTCCCAGTGAAAACAGTTGCTTCCCAACTAGGGGCCTGCAAACCCCTATTATGTGGCTAGCCATAGTATCAGTGGCGTAACTATAGGGGATGCAGGGGATGCGGTTGCACCCGGGCCCAGGAGCCTTAGGGAGCCTATAAGGCCAGTCTTCTCCATATAGTGAGCCCAGTACTATGAATAAAGCATTATAGTTGGGGGCCCTGTTATAGATTTTGCATTGGGGCCCAGAAGCTTCAGTTATGCCTCTGGGTATGGGCACAGGTAAAGGTGGGGAGGGGGGGGGGGGCAGTTGAACTTTTGCACCCAGGCCCCTGAGCCTTTAGCTACACCCCTGCATAGTATTATTGAGTTATGACTATATGCACTGAAAATTAAGAGTACAGCAGATGTATCGTAACCACAGGACACAACCACATGAGATGGTACAATGTTAGTATCAAATATTATGCTCAAATATGTATCAGCTAACTTGTGATTCATTTTATTCTCTATACTTTCAATGTCTCTCCTCTATTCTTAAGATGAATGTGGTTCCTCATCGTTACTTAAAGTTGAATATGGCTCACAAGGTACAAAAGGCTGTGGACTTCTGGTTTAAAAGCTAAAGTTATCTCTTGATACCTTGAAAGGGGTATTCCCATCTGAACAAGTTATCCCCTACTCACTTCAATAGCAAGGTATAAAGAAAAAAAGAAAGAAAATCCGCGCTCCTTCAGGAAAAAGTTATCCTCTGGGGTCCTGCTATACACCGGGTAAGTGTATACCCTGCGTATTTGGCCAATAGGCACAGTTTTTTATTGGATTCTATCCTGTGGGCGCTGTCCTTATATATATATTTTGTTATATTTTGTTTTTTTGCTACTCACTTCAATGGGAACTACCTAAGATAGCGGAGCTCAAGTGCTCAGCATTCTCTGGTGGTCCAGTAACTTCATTGGGACTGTCCAATATTGCCAAGATATTGCTTGAACCTGGCCATAACTGGTGGACTTGAGCGAACGTTTGAAAAGTTCAGTTCAGCTGAATTTAGTCAAAAAGTTTGTTCTGGATCAGTGGTGGTGGTCTATCAATGGATGTAGCTCAGTGGTTCGCATTGTTGCCTAGCTGTACTGAGAACTGAGGTTCAAATGTGACCGAGGACAACATCTGCATGGAATTGAAAAACTCCATGAAGACAGTGTATTTAGTCAGATTTGAACCTGAAACTCCAGCACTACAATGCTACAGTGCTAACCACTGAGCCACCCTACGTGTTCCCTCTCTGAAGAAGGAGAAAAAAGATAATAACAAGAAACACACAAACTCTATGCAGATGTTGTCCTTGGTGAGCTTTGAACCCAGGACTCCAACACTGCCAGGCAACAATGCTAAACACTGAACTAAATCCATTGAAGAACTACAGCCATCAATTTATACACAGTAGTGAATCAAAGCACACAGAGCTGTAGTGTAAAGCATGGAGGAGGAATAGAGCAGCCTGACACTGAAGAGGCTGGAGGCGTGCTTTAGACTACCATCGATTTACTTTCCGGTAAAATCATGCAGCTGAGCTAAAGTCACTGATCATGGTTGTGCTATAATGGAGCACAGCTAAAAGGAGGTAAGACTTAAGAAAATAAATACCAGGTAGGCATCGCCCACAGAGTGGTGTAGAATTCCGCCTCAACACTTTAATTCTTCCATTTAAGACGAGATTTTGTTTAGGTTTACTTGGAATGGTATAGTTTAGACCACTCATATTCTTTTTTGGCATGTGCCAACCCCACTTTGTGCAAAACCAGCCCCAATACTGGTATCACATGAGTTTGTGGCTTAGCACATAAGTCACCCAGATACCTTGAGGTGCTCCTGGAGTTGGGCCTGGTGTTGCCTTGTCAGGTTTTCATGCTGTTTCTGAAATTCAGCGATGAGCAGCTGCTTCTGAATTTGCTGCTGCTGCTGGATTAACAGGAGCTCCTGCTGCAGCTGCTTCTCTCGCAACACCGGATCTAAAATAGGCATCACTGTTCGTAGATCTGTCCTCAGGTCCAGCGGTGTGACAGGGTCCAAACCTGTAGGAACCTCGGACTTGATATCTGAAATACAATACAAGCAGGAGATCATATTTAGCTTCTGCTGTCTACATATCTGAGCAATGAAAAAAATATTTTGTCAGATATTTAGATAAAAGTCGAAAAACTAAAATAAGAATTTCGTTATCATTTAGTTGCAACGTTTAACAGTATCTGAGTAGTAGGGCGACATCTAACATAAGGCCGCATTTTAGTGTTCACATCATGACTGCAACACCCATAGCCGACGCTCATCAACTGAACTCAACTTAGATCGTAGGGTTATATCGCGACATACAAATGGATTCTAAAATGCTACTGCATAGCAACTGCTTTACAAAGGCCAATGATCGTGAGCAAACATTTGCAGCGAGGCGGCAGGCTGCCCCTGCTACAATTAGTGTAAAGCTAGCTCTATTGGACAGACAGCAATATTAAAGTTGGCCAAATAATGGTTAATGGAAATCATACGCAGTGCATTTTTTTTCTTTGTTTGTATTGACCGTGCCATTGCTTAGCGATAACCCTCCATAGCTGCTATGGAAAAATGATTTTTCATGCACACAAGCGGAAACCAGTTGTGGTTTTCGCTCACGGATGAAAAATTGCAGCGTGCCCCATTTTCCTGTGGTTCCCGCACGGACAGCTTCCATTGAAGTCAATGGAAGCTGTTCGATCCGCGACCCGTCCACAATTGACATTGTGAATGGGCCGTGGATTCAGCGGGAACAGCAGAAGATTTTAAAAAAATCTGTAGTGTGCATGTGCGCCGGCCAGCGCTTCCGCACACATCCGCAGTACAGAAGAAAGAAGACCAGAACAGGTATGCAGGGTCGCCGGCTGCGAGCACGGAATCCGTGCGTGCCTGTGGACATGAGACTTAACTGAGATAGCTCAATAGGAATGTGCTGGAAACCTCCAGAAGAAGGCTCTGATGAACTATATAAGGAGATTGAGGAGATCAGTTATGGTTGTTGCTGGTGGAGAGTTTAGAGGAGACGGTTCTGCTATGCTGCTTGCAAAGCAAAGGAGCTGTTGCTAAGGACAGCTTGAGCCGAGAACAGCTACTGCCAAGGACCTCTGGTTCAACAAGCTGCTGATCACCCAACCATAGGAGCCATTTGCCTGCCACAGATGGGGACTCCAGGGGACTGTCCAGCAGGGTAGTAATCACCACTATGAAGCTCACTTGAGCTATACATAAATTAGGACACATCTGTCAGACAAGTAAGAGACCGGTCTCTGACTAGCTAGTGTATGCAAACTAACAGGGGCAATCAGGCTCACAATGACCTGATTACTCTGAACTGAGCTAAATTAGGGGAACTGTGGCTAGCATAATAAATGAACTGTGTAGTTTGTGACTAAGTTGCTTCTACCCGGAACAATTTATCGTTTGCACGAGTGAATAATGACAGAATTTGTTCGCTCAGCCATCAAGCCTGTTTATACAGGCAGATAAATAGTCACAAATTGGTCAGTTGTTTGCATTCATTGTACCAGTGAATGAGAACAACTGAATGATCAGTATTTAAAACATGACCTGTTGGGGGGCCCTGGGGACTATAGTTGAGCAACACTGATTTAGACAGAATTACCAGTAGGGGGCAGTTAGTCGACAGTTATAATTAGTCGTACTATTTGTTTGTTTCGATGATGTGATTGTTTCATCCTCTTTATCCTCAAGCAAAATGTTAATTTTTGTTTCCATGTCTCCTTATTCCGCCCCGTATCCTAAAGGAAGCAGAGCGCCTTATTCGTAACCTGTTGAACATGTATTAGAATGCTCATTCGCCTAATCATTTCCCTGTATAAACAAGGCAGCGAGTACCCGACAAATGAGCAAACGTTTGGTTGTCCGCTAATTGCATCCAAAAATATCCATTGTTCTTGACAGCACATCTACCTGTGTGAATGAGGGCTGTGCTGCAGACAGCGATGGAAGTGAATGGGGCAATCATATGAATGATTCTTCATCCTCCAAAGGGTTTGAGGGCAAAAACACATGAGCATGTTTTTCTCCGCTTATAAAGCCGTGGTAATCATGGCCTTGTAACGGGGCAAAACGAAACCACTGATTTCAATAGTTCAGTGGTTTCATTTTCACTATTGGAATTTCTCAGCTGTGAATACTATGACCAAGAAAAGATAGGATATGTCCAATGTTCCCCACATGTAGTGAATGCTACACGCAGGGAAGATCGGGCAGCACTTCTCTTCTCACATTTTTTTCCCAACTCATGCGCTCCGGCAGGGAGCCATGTATGTGAGCGCTAATCATTGTGATCAGTGATCCTCAAACACCCACATCATTATACGTAAAAGGACCCTCAAGCCTCTGTGGCACAGTTTTACTATTATGTAGTGTTAATAGGCATCTCCATTCATACTCCGCCTCGATGCAGCACCCAGTGGCCCTCCCACCAGGTGGAATGGTGTTGAGACACCTCCATCCTGAAGATAGGTGTGGGCACCAGAAGTGGTATCTACATCCACCAACATTTATGGGGTACCTAGAGTATATGACATAAATATCTAAGATACGAATAACCCTTTAGTGTAAAACCTAAACATAACAGGAAAATGATGGCTATGTTGTCAGTGTGAAGTGATAGTCCATTCAGAAAAAGCATTATGCTCCAGGAACTGTAAATGGAGGTTCTAGTACCCTATTATACTGCCTCTAGCTTGGATACAAGATGTGATACAGGTGGGCATGGAGGCTCTAGTACCCTATTATACCGCCTCTGGCTTGGATACAAGATGTGATACATGCAGGCATGGAGGCTCTAGTACCCTGTTGTACCGCCTCTAGCTTGGATACAAGATGTCATACGGACAGGCATAGAGGTTCTAGTACCCTGTTGTACCGCCTCTAGCTTGGATACAAGATGTCATACGGACAGGCATAGAGGTTCTAGTACCCTGTTGTACCACCTCTAGCTTGGATACAAGATGTCATACGGACAGGCATGGAGGCATACAATTCTGTATGGTATTCAGCGGAATATCGGTCTACAATTGCTGTAACTGAGCTTCTAGATCGTGCAAACTCCCAGACTTTTGAAGTTGGCATTCCAGATGGTCCCATACATGTTCTGGCAATCTGGAGACTAGACATGCCACAGAAGTGTGCCAATGTGGTGGAGACATTCCTGTGACCCCTTGTGTGTGCCGCTGAGCATTATCCTGCTGAAAAATGCCTCTTGGAAGTCCTGCCATGAGTGGAACACATGTGGCTGCAGGATGTCCTGAACATATCACTGAGCTGTCATTGTCCCTCGTACCACTACTAGGGGTGACCGACTGATGTATGCGATGGCACCCCAGACCATCACACCAGCAGGGAGCAGTGTGCTGCTCCACAGCAAAGGCAGGATTGAGGTGCTCACCTCTAGATCATGGCTGCCATCAGTGCTCAAACTAAACCTGGATTCATCACTGAAGACCACCCGGTCCACACTGTAACAGTTCAGTTTAGTTGTTCACAACACCAATGCAAATGGAGACAAGGATGGGTGTCAAAGGCAGTACTCGTTATGGGCACTATGAGACCAAATCTCCTTCAGCCAAGCATCTGGAAATGGTTCCGACAGACACAGGGGTGTAACGATGGTGCCATCTGTCTCTGGATGATGGACAATGAAACAGTTAGCGCTGCTTACGATGATCCTTTCTATTGGTGGTCTGTTGAGGGTGTACTTTGCTCAGTCGCCTTGTATGCATGCCCTCACTGACACATTAAATAGAAGTAGATTGATCATTGATTGAGCGATCATCTGGTGAACAATCCTTTCACAGATGCAGTCATTTCCTTTTTAGTCCATATTGGCTATTACATTCATTCAAACTGGCCATACACATACATGTTCAAAAACACCGAGTGAAGAATGGAAAGACTTTATGGGAAATTTTTTGAAGTAAGATCATTCATGGAAGAAACAGCTTTTTCTTCTGACCAGTGAATGAAAATTTCAACCATGGTCCACTGAGTGTCTTTTTGCACCTGCCGAATTCTTGGCTTGATATAAAGAGCATCGATCAACATTCATGTTGATCGACGCTCATTTATTTTCATTTACATTGGCTAAGAATCTCTTACGTGGACAAATGATCGTAAATACAGTCAACTGTCCTTATAGTCTGGTTGTACATCTACCCATTCCATTGAAAACAATGCTTTTCGAAGAACGCGAAAAGATAGGCCATGCAATGAAAACATTGCTTATTCTTCTGACTCCATTCGAAAGAATGGGGTTCATATTTGCATGAGATTTGTGAGTCTGTGTAAAACCGGAGGAACGATACCCTTTCTGACCCATAAAAAAAGTTACTCTACTTTAGTAAAGCCCAAATCCCAACCAAACAGAAAGTTTTATTGTCCCGTCCTTTAAAAAGTAGAAGACAAATCGGTCAACTTTTTACTCTGCTGAAATAATTCCTTCTAAACTGTTTGGTTTGGTTTTCCAGACTAATCATTAAATGGTGAAAAATCACTCTTAAGCTCACAAAAACTACTCTTGATTATAAATAATAGCCTTGAATTGGAAGCTAAAAGCAGGCGAGAGCTCGGCCCTCGATCCAATTCATTCAGCAGCAATCCACATTCCATTTGTCTAGACTAAATATAGCTACGTTTACACAAGAAATCAATAGTACTTGCTGAGAGCACAGCAAAGGCATGAATATTTCATCAAAGGCAGGGAGTGAGGGAATGATGGCAATCAGTAAACTGACAGCTATGTGCGGGCTGCCGGCGGCCTGCGGATGAGTCACACCAAGCTGGACAATGGCTTCCTCCCCGCAAGTCACAATCCGATTGAATGCGTCTTTCTATTTTTAACAGTAATTGTGTTGCAAGTGACAAAGCCTTATCATCTTGAAGTGAGAGATAGATTTTCTTACATCTCCTATGACAGGATAATATGCCCTGCGAGAAGCAATAATAGCAGCTCGATAGCGTTCGCCCATCGCATGTCTCCTTTGTGTTTGTACTCTGTGCCACATCACTAAATCCCCCCCCCCCTAAAAAAAAGGGGCACAGCTTTTCATACACAGCTTAATTACAATAATTAACATGGCAACCTTTGAATTAGCCGGAGGAGAACCATCTGTCTATATGTGAGAGTAGCCAAACGTTTAACCTTTGTCGCTTTCCGGCGTCTCAAACAATAAATAGGATGTAGAGAGTGGTCTTGCTTAAAATAACCTTTTGTCATGTAAACACGGCCTGATATGTCAAATGGAATCAATCCGATGACATTATCTCCAGTAATGCAGCGTTTTTGTGAAGAATTGCGCACTTGTCACTGAAGCTGGCGTTATTTCTATGCAGTCGTCGCACGGTAATATTAATCAGACCTTCGCATTGTGATCACCGCTTACATAAATTAGGTCTCGTTTTCTGGAAGCTAAGCAGCCGTACCATTTAGTTTCACTGATACATTGTAGCAAACTCACATTGTGGCTAAATACAGTCCTGTTTAGACTGGATACAATTGTCGAAAACCCTAAGGCCACATTCACATCTGCGTTCTGGAATCCATTTGGTATTCAGTTTTTCTGCTCCGATACGAGCGCGGAAAAAAGGAATCGCTGCCGGAACAGATGCATTATATGGTGGAACCAAACGGCACTAATGAATAAATAACCTGAAAGCGCTGCAGAATAAGTTGGCGCTATACAAATAATAAGTCCCTTAAAGCATACCTAAACTTTTAGGTGACTTTTCTAAGTCGAGGTGTGCATACATAAGGAGGAGGAATATTTCTGCCTATCTGGTCTGCATATGGAATTTTTCACCTGTTTTCCCCTCTGCAGGCTGTATATCTAATTCTCAGTTTTCTCTTGAGCTAGTGGATGGATACTAGCTACTATGAGAGATACCTGACAGATTAGATTGCATTCTGCTCATAGAAGCCAATGGAGAACAGAGTAGGAGGAGAAGAGTGAAAAATAAGCAGACACACAGAGATGCTGCTGCAGTTAACAATAAGTGTTTTACTATCTGACAGCTACTGGAATCAAATATATGATGCTCAGTACTGTTGTATAATGTCCCCTATGCTGTTGCTGCTTCTCTGTATATAAGGACAGTGATAAGGAAGCAGCATCTCCTCCACTTCCTGTGTGCAATGTATGGGAGATACCTTTAAGTGAAAGCCTTGGGCCTAATTCTTTTTGCTGGATTGTGTGGGTAAGCATCTAGCGACACTAAGTGTATGTTCACGCATTACGGATTTGTCTATGGCAAGTGTGCTGTATCTTTTTTACAAAAGGATCTGCGACAAAATTCTAAGGCTGACACTCGGATTTCTGCCCTGGATGTGCCATTGATGTATCATAGATCTACACGAAGATTACCAGCAGGTTGCCGCAGCCAACATACACGAATTAAATGCTGCAGATTTCGCTCTGGAAAATCACCTTCAAATGTAACAGAAATTTTCCGCACTGAATACTAAATACACTGCAGGCCTATTAATGCTGTGTATTATAGCCTTTGAAATACAAGGATTCAAACACATGGCGAATATGCAATGAAATCAGCAGCGGAAGCTACATCATTATCACTGGTCATATTATCAACTGGCATCATACCCTGCTATAGTAGATTTTTTTCCCTCTTATGTGGTCATTTGAGCAGAAGCTTCACCTTTGAATAATCTTTTTGGCTTTGGACTAGTTGAAATTGTAACTTTAGCAAAAAGTTACCCGACATTAAATCTATCACCTTTGTACCATTAACTACTTTTGGCAAATGTATGTATTGTACCTTACATATCCATTGCATATTTAGAGTTGCAAGTTTTGGGGTTATACACATAAAATACGACTCCTCATGTGGAAACCCGCTAACAATAATCTGCAAAAAGCTGAATTACATAAATATGGTAACATCTATAATGGGAATAGCGATAATTGCAATATTTGATGACAAAGTTGCCATAAGTAACTGCTTAGTAGAAGGTCTTTAGAGAGATTATGCGAGGGGCTATAAATAGAGATGAGCGAGTATACTCGCTAAGGCACATTACTCGAGCGAGTAGTGCCTTAGCCGAGTATCTCCCCGCTCGTCTCTAAAGATTCGGGGGCCGGCGCAGGTGACAGGTGAGTTGCGTCGGGGAGCGGGGGGGGGGGGGGGGAGGGAGAGATCTCCACTCCATTCCTCCCTGCTCTCCACCGCCGCTCCCCTCCCCCCGCCGGCCCCCGAATCTTTAGAGATGAGCGGGGAGATACTCGGCTAAGGCACTACTCGCTCGAGTAATGTGCCTTAGCGAGTATACTCGCTCATCTCTAGTTATAAAGTAAGCACTAAAAATAACACTAAGTACAATATGGCATGAACATGTCGGATCAAAACCGAGAGCTCAAGAGGAATGTAGGTCCTTAATCAGGCTCCGTTACCTTAAATAACAAAGGCGTTTTCTCTCCCTCCTGTTTTCTGTTCTGCAAAGTTGTAACGTTTAGTATTTTTTTTGCAAATTGATAAAAATATATGTGATTGAGACATTCACTTAGTTTTCAGCTAACCTCAGGAAAGGAAAGGGGATGTGACACCGCAGTGTTACTTCAGGCGAGGTACGCCAACTGCTTACTACTTCCTCAAAGCGCAAATTAAATAGTAAAAGAGAGGTGATAGGTAGATGGTGTTTTATAGTGTAGTACTCATCCAACATGACAGCTTTACTTCAACATGGACAGCTCAGTACCAACTACTATCATATCTAGAGGATGAATCCAAAAACGGCACATAGTGGCAATGTTATGTATAATCCCTTCTTAAAAGATAATAGTCATAGTGATCATCTGATCGTTATGGGTCTGGCTCCTGTTAACTCTTCCCAATCCCCTTTCTGACGTCTAAAGACATTGAGATAGAAGGCTGTACAGCTCCGATGCCGGAAGACATCCGGCAGGGTATTCTTACTGCATATTACTAGACGCTCTGTTGTCGGGGGCCTTTCCAGCATGTCCAATACCGCAGTACTGGCTCTAGCCAGCAGATGGTGCCATTGTATAATGGCAGAAAGAGAAACCCCCCTAGGAAACCTTGAATCCAAAATTGGATTGCAAAGGGTTAATACCCATCCAACACAATCAACTGTTATCAATGGTGGTGGTTACAGCTGGCCAGACATTCTATTATTATATGACTGCAATTCAAATGAATGACTGCCCATGTAATACATGGATGGGCCAGGTGTGCCAAAGAAGTAAAAGTTCTGGATCATAGAGAGGGATCCCTTACTCAGGACTACCAACAATGATATCAATATGTCCAAGGGAAATGATTCCAATCCACATTCCCTGTAACGAAAATAAATTACATCATAGTAACCCCAGGGCTATGATTATGCACTATGCTGCACAATAAATGCATGGCACCAGGGTACAGATATGCCCAACTTTGCCTTCCTGTGAATTTATTAAGGACTCCAATTTCGTAAAACCCGCAGCAGTCCACATCAAAACCACTGGGTGGCCACAAATAGACAAATATGATATGATATATATACATATATATCAACAGAGTATTGTGTAATCATGCTTTTTTTCCTCAAAGCTGGCTTGCGCTACTCATCTTGGTACTCATCTGTCAAGCCAAGAGAAAACAAGGATGAACACATCTATATTACAAGTACCACCTAGTATATACGTATCCCAGATTAAAGTGAACCTATTACCAGTTTCATGCTGCCCAAACCATGGGCACCTTGAACCCAGGACAGGAATGCCCAGTTAGCCCATGCTGCATTTCAGAAAAAAAATACTTAGAAGTCTGACTCACAGCTCAGCTGGATAAAAGCCTGAGTCAAACAGGAGGGCCGCGTCATGACGACTGACAGCCTTCTCCCTATACCCAAGCAGGGAGAAGACCTGTCACTCTTGATACTGCAGTCGGGAGAGCCTAGTGCAGCCTACCTCTTCAATTTGAGAGCTGAGCTCAAGGTCAAACTTTGCAGCAGAGTTACAGAATAAGGCTGGCTTCACGCGACCGAATTCCTACTGCAGAATGTGTGGTCGGCGTCTGCAGGAGGATTCGCAGCAAATCGCAGGTTTTGAAAGGTATGAACTTTCGTCTTTTCCTTCAAACTAGCGGAAACAAACTACATATTCCGCGAGTGGAGGAAAAATTTCAACATGCTCTGCATTGAAGTCAATGGAGGCCATCTGACCCGCAGCCCATCTGCAATTAACATACATGGACCAAATGCGCATATCTGTCCCGGGTTCATGCTGCCTATGGTTTTGGCAGCATCCTATTAAGAACCTAGACCCTAGGGCATAATGAGTGCATTTGTCTTTACACATGCCCTTTTAAATAAAATAGGACAATGTGAAAAAATATAATAATTGTAGAAAATGTGTTTATTTATATTTCCTTATCATATTCTATATAATTACCCCCCCGCCCAATTAACCCTTTCCAATCCACTGTCTGACCTCTGAAGACATTATGATTTAAGGCTGTACAGCTCCAATGTTGGAAGACGTCCGTCGGGGTTCTCTTACTGTATATTGCCAGCCTCTCTGCTGTTGGAGCCTATCCAACGTGTCACCTCATGCAGTACTGGGTTTAGCCAGCAGATAGCGCCGTTGTGTAACGGCAGAAAAAGAGTAAACACCCTAGGAAAACCAGGATACAAATTGGATTGGAAAGGGTTAATCTTATATCACAAGATCACACGTATACCATTAGTTAAAGTATGAAGAGAATATTAGAAAACTAAAGAGAGAGATACTTCAAATGCAAAAAGAGTAAAACTTTACAACTATAAATACAAAGATCACTTCTATTTATGCAGAATATAAAAAATGACTCTCCAAATTCCCCTTTAAAGCACTCAGGATTTATTTAATTACAGGTTCCTAGATTCTGCCTTCACAGCCTGTCCACTTGTAATACCGCTCTTGGACCACCCTCCGAAAAGCATGTTATTAATACCAATGTAATGTAATATTAATGCACAGTTATTAGCATTGGCATATACACTGTAATACTATAAGATTTCTTCATAATTCCGTGTTTGACACACAAGACATTATGTGAAAGTGTACTCCACACACGTCAGTAGCGCGCAGGGCTAGCAGCACTCAGTTTCTGGTAAGGAGGTATCCGTTTCTTAAGCAGTGTACTTTATAAATTCATGCGTTTTTAAGATGACAGATGTGATATATAATATCTCCATTCCATTCAAAGAGAATTGCACTTTACATCTCGTTTGCTCTTATTTATATAAGGTCTATATTTTGGTCTCTGGAATGTAATGTACAGAGGGGGTTCCCAGCGTTCCCTATTGTGGAGACAAATTTAAAGATGAATGTAATATTTTCTGGCAAGCTTAACTATTGGAAGGAATAAAACAGGAGGAATGTCTCCAAACTGAATGATGCTTTTCAGGTTCAGATAGGAATCCCATGTATTTAATTGCAAATAAACTATCCTTAAATGTGTAATTATATTATTCCCCTCTCTCATTCTCTAGATGGATAGATATTACACAGGCATAAGAGATGGATGGGTGGTTGGATGGATAGGAGATAGATAGAAAAATTTTGGATAGATAGATAAATAGATATGAGATAGATAGATAGATAGATAGATAGATAGATAGATAGATAGATAGATAGATAGATAGATATGAGATAGATAGATAGATAGATAGATAGATAGGAGATAGATAGATAGATAGATAGATAGATAGGAGATAGATAGATAGTTAGGAGATAGATAGATAGATATGAGATAGATAGCTAGATAGATAAATAGATAGATATGAGATAGATAGATAGATAGATAGATAGATAGATAGATATGAGATAGATAGATAGATATGAGATAGATAGATAGATAGATAGATATGAGATAGATAGATAGATAGATAGATAGATAGATAGATAGATAGATAGATAGGAGATAGATAGATAGATAGATAGATAGATAGATAGATAGATAGATAGGAGATAGATAGATAGTTAGGAGATAGATAGATAGATATGAGATAGATAGCTAGATAGATAAATAGATAGATATGAGATAGATAGATAGATGATATAGATAGATATGAGATAGATAGATAGATAGATAGATAGATAGATAGATAGATAGATAGATAGATAGATATGAGATAGATAGATAGATAGATAGATAGATAGATAGATAGATAGATAGATAGATAGATAGATGAATATGAGATAGATAGATATGAGAGATAGATATGAGATAGATAGATAGATGGATAGATATGAGATAGATAGATAGATAGATATGGGATAGATAGATAGATAGATATGAGATAGATAGATAGATATGAGATAGATAGATAGATAGATATGAGATAGATAGATAGATAGATAGATAGATAGGAGATAGATAGATAGATAGATAGATAGGAGATAGATAGATAGATATGAGATAGATAGCTAGATAGATAAATAGATAGATATGAGATAGATAGATAGATAGATAGATAGATAGATAGATAGATAGATAGGAGATAGATAGATATGAAGTGGATAGATAGATAGATAGATGATATAGATAGATAGATATGAGATAGATAGATAGATAGATAGATAGATATGAGATAGATAGATAGATAGATAGATAGATAGATGAATATGAGATAGATAGATATGAGATAGATAGATATGAGATAGATAGATAGATGGATAGATATGAGATAGATAGATAGATAGATAGATAGATATGGGATAGATAGATAGATAGATGAATAGATATTAGATAGATAGATAGATAGATAGATAGATAGATATTAGATAGATAGATAGATAGATATTAGATAGATAGATAGATAGATAGATAAATATGAGGTAGATAGATATGAGATCTATATGCATCTATAGACACTTTTGTCTAACTTTATGGCACCTCTGGCAGGCAGAGTTCAGTTGACTTAAGGCCCTTTTAAACAGGATGAATGTTGGGCAAACGATGCCTGACGCTCGTCCCCGCACATACTCGCTCTCATGCACCTGCACGTGAGCTAGTATCGCTGGCTCACATCGGGGAGGCTGCAGGAGATTTCTCTCCTCTCGCTCCCCCGCCCCTCTCCATTGACATAACATAGCGGCCATTCAGTACTGAACGGCCGCTATTTACACTGAACGATCAGCGATCTGCTCATCATCCATCATTTATGCAGCATAAATGATGGACGATGAGCATTCAATGTAAATAGCAGCCGTTCAGTAATTAATTGCCGCTATGTTATGTCAATAGAGAGGGGCGGGGGAACGAGAGGAGAGAAGTCTCCTGCAGCGTCCCCGCCCCCCCCCCCCCCCCCCTGCTGGCCGCTCTGTGATTGAGCCAGCACTACCAGCTCCGAGCAGTCACATGGGAGCGAGGACACACAGTCAGACACAATGTCGTTTGCCTGACATTCATCCCGTGTAAATGGACCCTAAGGTATGAGCCAGTCAGATAATGCTCCCCATCTGGGGGAAGACAGGCACTGGCAAGTCCGTGGGTGCTGGGAAGAAGTCCTGGAGCCTGATATTGAGGGATGCTATATGTTTGGTAGAGGCCAGATGGCTGAGGATTTAATTTGCACTATAATGTGACAAGAAATATAACTGGTTGCAGCGAGTTCTAAAACTAATGGAGTGAGATTTTCTTTGTATACTGGTTGCGGGTGATGGTATCACGACGGGTGATGGTATCACGACGGGTGATGGTATCGTGACACAGACTCAGATACGATGCAACAGACAGAAGTCCAACCAATGCACAATATTTAGGAATTTAAATTGTTAGTAACATCAAATAAGCAGTTAAACTGTTACCGTAGAATCCCCTTTGGCTAGCTATGTCTATCCATGTCCTAGGATTATTAATGCTCTATCCACAATGAGAAACAATAATATTTTATGCACAGTACATAATAACAACAGCACTTTGTGGAAAGTGTCAAGTACACTCCATAGTTAACGAGGTCGTATAGTCAAATATAATGCACAACTTCTCTTCAGTGCTACAGAACCCAACGAGGTGCTTTAGAAAAGCTGGTTTCCATGTCCAAGTACAATGTCTCTTTAAATATTACATTCTATAACCCAGATTCATGCTCGTTGAATATCACAGTTATCTTATAGCAGGCCTGCTAACACATCGTCCCTAGCGGTGTGCACACCTAGTAGTGTTACTGAGGCTGGCCTCATGACTTGTTGCCAGTGAACTCCTCGATGTACTCTTTGATCTGGATCCATGGTGGGGTAGTGCCATCCCAATCTTTCTAGTTGCTCAGGTCCGTGCCCGCTGCTTCCCACTCTCTCTCAGTCAGGAGTCCCAGCTCCCTCTGCCTTCCCTTCTCTGGCAGCAGTAGCTGATGGTGCTCTCACAGCACCTACTGCTCCTATAACAGTCCATGTGCTTCTCTTGTGGCGCAGCAGGAAATAGTCCTTTTACAGTGCTGACATCTCACTAGAATGATCCCAGAGAGCATGCTCCGTTCCGTTTGGAGTGGCCATCTTGGTGCTCCATTAGTAAGCCCAATACACCCTTTAGGGGAGTCCCTTACATTCTAACCATGTTACCCTGGAAATGACAATCCCATGAGAAAACTTTGCCCCCAAGCTGTGAAAATATATAAAGGTTTTTCAGAAGATTACAGAACATCAAGCAATTCGAAAATGCTCACTGAGTGTCTGATGGATCCTGTTGTATAGCGGCAGCTGTTCTTATTCATACTGGCCAATTATTGTCACAATCACTGGCATACAAGCAAACTGTGACCATCGTTGGAGAGAATAAACCTTTGAGCATGCTTGGCGAGTATTTCTTAACAACCTTTTTATATATGTATATAGATCCGTCATAGGTTGCTAGAAGCTGTATGCGGCAGTCTTGGGAGCCAAGCGTACTTCATACCCGTTGGCTATCGGTTGTTTTTGACAACGCACCCCACTAAAAAAAAAAAAGCCCTCAAATGGTTCTGTCCAAGGAAAAATAAAAAAGTTGTAGCTCTTGGAACATGGAGATGAAAAAACAAGAACGAATAACCCAAAAAGTGGCTGGTCATTAAAGGGTTAAAAAGTGCACAGTGGTAAGTACAAGCGACCTTACTCTTCACCTGCATTGCTCTTATATCCTCAAGTAGTACATATGTGCATGTTGAGCACACTGCCAGCTGTTCGCATTTTTGATTGAAGGAAATAAAAAAAAAAAACTAAAAAAAACTTTTTAATGTTTTAAAGTGTGATAATAACTAACAATTTCATACAACTGGATTCAATTTAATGATTTATAACCTTACATGACAAACATGTAGACTAGACTGCAAAATTAATAGATTTTGGAGAAATACGGAATATTGTGTTATTGGTTTTCATAGTTACAGAACACACATTGTAACTTTTTCTCTACAGTATGGAAACCATCCACGTCAGACATCAACTCTGTCATACAGCTGACACTCTGCTGCTACAGTCGGGGTTAGAGCTAACTCAAATCCCATCCCTTTAACCCCTCAAATGCTGTGCCAAATGCTGACTATGGCATCCGAGTGGTTTTACAGAGGGAAGGGGGTTTCTTCAATGCTGAAGGACAAACAGGCATAATACGCTTCAATAAAGAAGTACTGCAGCATATTATTGAAGCAAACAAAGGGGTCCAAAATAGAGGGAACTAAATAAAAAGATAGAAAAATGTAAAAAAAAACCCATGTTTTTCTCCTTTGATTTTTTTATATTGTGGCGCTGTTACAATGCTAATGTAAACTGATTGGGGTACGTATTGTATCCCCCTATCACTAGGGTTATCTCTACTTATATATCTGGCATATTTGTGACTTTGGGCAATTGTATTCAGAGATTTGTTTGGACCCTAAGGCCTTAGTCAGACGGGCGTTTTTAGCCGCGATTTGCGCATGCGTCCGGGGATTTTATAAAACCATTGCTTTGCAATGGTATCGGACACATGAGCACTTTTTATGCGCTCGTCTGATAAATTATAGAACAGAAATCGCAGATCGCACCTATCTGCGATCTGCGATTCCTGTTCTCTTCTCTATATGCGCTCAATGGAGCCGGCGGCAGCAGCGCCGACCCCATTGAGAACATATAGAAGACAAATCATTCTTCTCTGCCACAGCTGTAACAGCTGTGGCAGAGAAGAACGATGTTTGCCCATTGAATTCAATGGAACCGGCAATACAGCCGCTCCATTGAAAGCAATGGGCTGCCGGCGTGCGCGGGGTGAATTGTCGGGAAGGGCTTAAATATATAAGCCCTTCCCTGCAATTCATCCTAAAATGTGTTAAAATAAAAAAAAAATTGTATACTCACCTTTCCGCTGCAGCCGGAGTCCAGCCGCGGCCGCTGTCAGTTCTCCTGAACTGCTTCTCGGCACTATTCAGCCGGCGGGGCTTTAAAATCCCCGCCTGCTGAATGATCTGCCTCTGATTGGTCACAGCCCTGACCAATCAGAGGCAGGTTTCACTCACACACCCATTCATGAATTCATGAATGGGTGAGTGACTGCTGCCTCTCAGCGCTGAGCCAATCAGGGGCAGGTCTGACTCACATCCATTCATGAATTCATGAATGGGTGTGAGTGAGACATGCCTCTGATTGGCTCAGCGCTGAGCCAATCAGGGGGCAGGTCTGACTCACACCCCCTTCACACCCACTGCAGGACGGCCGCGCAGAGCTCCGGCTGCTGGGAGAAGGTGAGTATATATATATTTTTTATTTTTACACATTTTAGGATGAATTGCAGGGAAGGGCTTATATATTTAAGCCCTTCCCAACAATTCATCCCGGGCTCGCCCGCAGCGCATTGCTTTAAATGGAGCCGGCTCTATTGCCGTCTCCATTGAATGCAATGCGCTGGACAGCTCCGGCCCGTTTCTAATAAAACGCGGCTAGGAGCAGATTTTCGTGCGATTTGCGGGCGACTTGCGCGCACCGGTCACGCGATTTGCGGATGCGCATCCGTCATGCGATCTGCAAATCGCGTGAAAAAACGCCCGTGTGACTAAGGCCTTACAGTATCAGGCACATTTTTACCAGTCACCTGGTTGTCCTAATAGGTTTTGGATCAGTAGTTATTAGTCCCTGTCCTTTCTACCTGTTTGCACACTGAATTGCTAATGTATTAAATGACAAAATTGTAGGTTGTTTTTTTTTTTCATTCCTCCCTCAAAAATTAACAAACGCTATTTAATACACTCTATGAACCCCAAATGGGGCCATTAAAAAATACGAATCCAGCCTTTTTAACACTGGCGATGCGTTTTTGGGCTGGCCGCATCACAGCTCAAAAATGCATGAACAGGAAAAAGCTGCGATCGAGTCGTGGCTAAAATTAGCGTTCTCTTGTCCATTCACGCGGCCGGGTGCTGTGTATTAGCGAAAGAATTCCCTCAGTCAGGATAAATCTTCAGAATTACCTTCAATGCTTAAATACAGGCAGCTTTCATATTTTCGCAGCGTTGGACACTGCTAAACTGCCTTTCTCTCCCTTTTTCTGCAGCTCCCATAGGAGTCTATGGGAGCTGCAGCATATATAGGACGAAAGATAGGGCAAGACCTATCTTATCAGGCCGCATATAGAACCAGCCACCGTATTCGATCACCAATGTCCTATCTTACCTGGCATGATGTTTTTACATGGCTACAAATTGGCCATCTGAACGAATACGTTGTAAACCAATGCTTTAGATGGTCACGATTTTTATCGCGACTAAACTAGCCGTGTTAAAACACTTGTGTGAATAAGGCCTCAATCTACAAAAAATGAGCCATTAGTTGGCATTATCAATGAGAAATTAAAAAGATATAGGATAGGTACAAGGATAGGACTTTGTAGGATCTGCCACAAGCCGATTGTTAGCTTTGCCAGCGGGGGCCAACCTGCTAAACTACGATATGTCCAGCTAGTTCCTTCCATTCCCTTACTAGTCTCTCTTACTATATACTGTACATACACACATTAGGTATATATTCTAACATTGCTAATGACTTGTGATGATTCATCTCATGTAGCTTCCCTATTGTCTCCAAATAACGTATAGATTTTTGCCAAGTGATTAGTTTGCACAATGTAGGACCGTGGCGTTAATTGTGTTCCCGCAGTTTTCGGCCCATGACAGTAATGCACATTGCTGCTTCTCATTATGTAGCGCACCCTTCCTGTTAAATTACAGCGGCTCAGATTCACGACCAACAAAGACCATCAGGAATTAAAGCCACCTTCCGCAGAGCACAAAGGTATAAACCCACATTACGGCAGCAGCTAAGTATAATGATTAATGCTTTCATATACCTGTAATTTCTAGCACAGTATGTTCTTAATGGTTTGGCGGAGAACTCAAGAGTCAAGAGGTTTTCTAACTATTTTCTTTTTGCTTTTTACTGATTTTTTTTTTACATACTTCTTCTTCTAATGGCATGGGAAACTACAACTGCAATATACGTCTGATGTGAAGAACTGCATTTTATTTGCTAGACTTAAAGCTGCAGTAATGATGGTACTAGGGATATATTAAATTCATCATTTGCGTAAAATAACTTGGCTATTTTTGATCATGGGAAGAACAGACCAGTAAAGTTATTTTAAGCAAAGCAACAGACACTATAAAGTATATACGAGCATTTGTGTATCTGCATATTCCAACCATATTAATTGCGTCTTACACCGCACAATTTTAAAGGATTCCACACATTTTATTGAAATGTTCTATTCCTTAAGAAATGATAAAATGCTTATAAAGCGTGTGAATAGTGATGTCCAAACAGGAAAAACGTGTTATCAAGAGCAGATTAGAACATATTGACCTGAGATAAGGTGGACACTAGAGATGAGCGAGTATACTCGCTAAGGCACATTGCTCGAGCGAGTAGTGCCTTAGCCAAGTATCTCCCCGCTCGTTTTCCACTAAGGTCAAGGCTGATTCACAAATAACTTACTAGACCTTATTAATGATAGTATGACTGGTGAGTGTCACTAACGGCAACAAAGTTTTTAATGAAACTAAAAGTGGACATGTACATGTTGTGTATAGATGGTGGGTGGAACCTCATGCCCACAGTACCCCTGTCAATACTGTCTATGCTTTGTTAGTGTAGTATTTAAGTGGATTTCCCCACATTTTTCAAAAAGTTGCAAATGGCAAGAAATGAACTGAAATGAAAAACTAAGCAGTAATTACCACTTTAGTTTCCCACTGCTCCAGCGTAATATGCTCACCTCCCAGTTCTGTAAGCTCTGGTAGTGATTTCCGGTGTGCTGTTCCTCTTCCACGCAACTTACGCTCCAAAAGTAATCGTGTATTGAAAACAAGCAGAATTTTTTAAATCAGAGGTGACTCATCTGGCGTGAATAACCACTTCCCCAAAGGAATGGCTGTCACACTATTGTCTGGGTTTGCCTTGAGACTCAAGATGAGAACTTCTGCCGAAGTTCCCCATCCTTACTGGATAGCCACGGAGTGGAACGCGTCTATGGAATTTCCGCAGGGGCAATATATCGCGGACAAGCAAAGAGGTAGATCAATTAGAGGATAAAAAGTTCAGGGATACAGTATAAGACAATCAATCTGTATAGAACGGGGTCAAAAAGATGGAACTGTCATTCATGTTCCTGGGCAAATGTTTGCTGTGGTGCTAAAAACGTGTGCTCCAGGAACATAAATGACGTCAAAATGCCCCAAAATGTCGGAAAAACACCCGCTTTTGTGGCAGGTAAATCAAACTACTCCACCTTTAATCACCTCATTAAGCTAATGGTATGATATAAATTGAGCGTTTTCCATGCTCAGATTATGCTCGATAAAGAAGGACACTACCTTCGAAACGCAGAAGCTGTAAGTGTGGACTCTATCTACAACACCTGTGATAATTTCAAGGCATAGCTAGCATTTCTGGCGGGTTCTTGGAGCTTGAACCCACCCCAAAATGTAAGTGATAGTCCCATCTATTTGACACCCTTCTATACAGATTGATTGTCTTATACTGTACCCCTGGAGCGCGGGAACTTTTTATCCTCTGATCGACCTATCTCTTTCACACAACTGGTGCAGCCAATCACTGACTTCAGCAGTCAGGTATGCATGAATGGCACATGACTGCTGAGTCAGTGTTTGTTTCTGGGACCGGAGTGGTAGAATACTTACGGGATGAGTACTACTTAGTTTTTAATTTTAGTCCATTTCTTGCCCCTAGCAACTTTTTTGAAAAGTCCCCCCAAAAACTTTTTAAAGTAACTTTTTATGTCATGGTTAGAGATGAGCGAGCGTACTCGGTAAGGACAGATACTTAAGTGAGTATCATCCTCACCGAGTACCTACCTGCTCGCCCGCAAAGATTCGGGTGCCGGCGGGAGGGGAGCGGCGGGGGAAAGCGGGGGGGAACGGAAGGGAGATATCTCTCCCCCCATTCCCTCCTGCTCACTCCCGCAACACAGCGCTCATCCCCGCCGGCACCCGAATCTTTGCAGGCGAGCAGGCAGGTACTCGGTAAGGATGATACTCGCTCAAGTATCTGTCCTTACCGAGTACACTCGCTCATCTCTAGTCATGGTCCTACTATACAGTATGGTTCTGATACTCTTAAAGGTATTCCAAATATGAAGGCATGGAGCCTAGAGACCTCAGTGCAGTCTCTGGGCGTCATCTTGATAATGGAGTACTTCTTGGTACGAACATTTTGATCAAGAGATATCTGACGAAACTGTACAGAAACCGGAGTAACCAGAAAGTACGGAACTATTTCCAGAATAATCATTTGATTTGATTTATAGCCCAATGATTTCATATCCAGATTTTTCGTTTTTCTTTACAAGCCTATTTAGTTATGATATTTTGAACATAAGAATATTAACAGCGCTTCACTCCGAACACACGTTGCGCTGGATGTTTAATGTGCAGCAATTACCATCCAAATATAATGAAAATGAATTCTATAGGGAACTATTTATTTCTCTTTCAGCAGTCGCAGTGATTCTGGTCTTTCCAATACTCATGAATTGCAGGATTCCTGGAATGTTTTCCTTTTTTTTTTCTTCAATAAAATTTACCGCAGGCATATAAACAGAGTTGAGAGCCAAACCTGGAGAGGAATCAGGTTTTAGTGCTACAGTAAAACAGTCAAGAAAATTGAGTACAGCATACAGATTTTGTCCTGGTATTCAGCATTATGGTGCGGGATTAGTGAGGATCAAAGACCGGGAACAAGTGACTGCTCACTACAGGTTACAGAGAGGCGGCCCCAATATATCAAGGTTAGCCTAGTGTCCTTCAAGATCTTGGACGGTGAACTTTTTTTCAGATCTACAAACGTTCTGACACTTTACCTTAGTTGAGGTTTATAGGATCTTGGCTCACACAGCCGATCTGATTGTCAACTATATTGGAGAATGCAGGAGAACTCAGCTCCAAGAATACTGACTATTTTCCAGTTCCATTTAGTGCCTTAGTGATAAGTGTTTGTGTCAGGTTTACACAATTATAGCTTACGATGGCCTGAACATGAATTTTCTGTTGAGAATGAGGTCTGCAGCAGCTTTCGTATGTATTACAGTGTCATCCATGGTGGTCACATAGAGGGCCAACCACAATAACCACATGCCGGGTCAGCCACAAATCACACAGTGCCCCCCACCGCCATTTATAGCCAGCCTGATCACAAGTAAGGTCCTAATATTCAGAAGTAAGAACTCTTGTTGGAAGGGAGGTGAGTGGAGTTTATTGCAGAGCAATTATACGAATAGTATTTGCATACATATCCACAGAGAACTTCAATTAACATAAACTATATGATACTCATTCTGCACTATTTATTCTTTTAAAGGGATTGTACCAGAATGTAAAAGTTATCCCCTATCCATAGGATAGAGGATAAATTGTTGATCAGTGGTGGTCTCATTGCTGAGACCCTCCCCAATCCTAAGAACAAGGGTCCCATGTCCCCCTGTTCTTGCCAAATGCTTCTGCCACCCACTGTGAATGGTGGGCTGACTGAGCATGTGCAGTTGGCACTCCATTCTTTTTAATGAACTGCCAGAATTAGCCGAGTGCTTGCTACTCGGCCATCTCTACAATCCACAATGAATGGAGCCCCAGCGCTCTTGCCTGACCAGGACTCCATTCATTCTCCAACTCAATGCGTGGGGTGCAGTAAACCTGCAGTGAGGAGGACACGAGACCCGCATTCTCTGGATCAGTGGAGGTCTCAGCAGTGATAGGGGATATCTAATAATGTTATCGTTCAGTGTTTGGCACTATTACAATCGCCGTTTAAATGACCAATTATTTTTAGTCTTGCAGAAACCGAATGACAAACAAGAAGCGAACAATTCTCATTTGTCGTTCAGGCGTATGGACTGAATGATTATTGTTCACTTTTGTTCGTTTTAACGTGTTTTTTTTAAGGAAAATCGTTTCATTTAAACACACCTTTACTGCATCATAAACTGCCACAAAAGCTGTGTTTTAACGGGAAAACACCTTTAACATTAGATGGGGATTTATAATATTGGGAATGAAACTGATACTACTTTCAAAACAAAGGTCCATGTAAGTCAATACAGCTTGGGTCGTAATGTTTTATCAGTCGTTTCCCCTAAGTGAAATCTCACAGCAGTGCTAAAGGGGTCTAGATACTCTATAAAGCCCTGTGGATCCTTTGTTCTGGAATGAGGTGGTATCCTCCACTGAAGGACTCCATCAATTAGACCATTTATCTAAGTCCCGTCAAGAGATACACTCCACTGGCACTTACTGATGGAACAATTTAGAGTGGCCCATAGCAATATCGCAAAATATACAATCTGTGTTGGAACAGCCCTGCGAATTGCTTCCACGACTTGAAGCAACAGTTATTTTTCTAACTCGTCATTGGTAAAAAGTCGGAAAATTCATAATTTTTGAGCACAACCTTGTCATATACACAAGAACCTGAAACTCTGTCCCAAATAAAAGTTTGTTAAAAGGAAAAAAATTAGAGGGTGTCTTGCTTTGTAGTTAAAAGTTGAGTTTTTTTGGGCCACCCTACGAACATAGAGACCTTCTTCAATGCAATGCATATACACAAGTTTGTGAGATTTGAGGATTATGACCTAAAAAAAATTAAAAAATCAGATGCTGATAACCAAGAAGGATGGAATGGAAACAAATTAGGAAACCTTATTGACATTGCCAACTAAAAATAGAGAAACATCATAATTACAAATACCTTGTAACGAAGTCTCTTATCAAACACATTCTAAAATCGTCTTGTAGCGCATCACAAAATATTAAAACTAATAACACGTTCTCTAGATGTCTTCTCCGCCGTCACGCTTTATTGCCTATTGTTACAAGACTTAATAATGATATACTATTAAAGAGTGATTCACTGCTTCTAGGAATTAGTATAAAATAAGTGGGCCGAGTAAGCTGGCCTCTAGTATCCGCACACAAACATAGAGCTGTCTGCATGATTTGTACAGCATGCCAATCCCACAAACAGAAAGGGACTCGCATACTTTTCTGCACAGTGACTTTTGTGCTGAATTCAGACATAGAAAAAGTATTTATGGCGTGATTGTTTTATTTTTAGCCATCTATTGTTATTTTTATAGACAGATGTTCTCATCATTTTGCCCTAAAGTTGCTACGGATTTTGGAATGTGGACCCACTGGGTTACCAACCAGCCTGGTTTTTATACCAGACTGGGTGACTGGCAGCTGACGCCAGCAGATAGGAGTAGTTACAAAAGGGTAACTGGCCCTAAGGTAAGCAGGGAGATGGAAGGGGCCCGGCCTATGAGCAGGGTAATCGCCCCGATAAGGGTGGCCCCGCGCTGGAACCTAGCGCCTGACTAGCCCTGACAGAAAACAGGGATGACGTACAGAAACGAAGACACTGCCCAAAACTAACTTACTACAGAGATGAGAATGAACACAGACAGAAAGGAAATGGACACACATACAGATACAGGACACAAGGCAAAGGTACAAATAGGACAACCAGACAAAGGTCAAAATAGACTTAAACAGTCCAGAGACAGAAGACCTAGCAGTGGAGTGCCCAGAGGAAACACCAATACTGAGGCAACCAGGAAGTGCATCACCTCCGCCTAAATAGGGAAGTGATTGCCCATTAATCCCACAGATGATCTGAGAGGCAGAGGGCTGGTTAACCCACTCAGTGCTGGATGAAAACAGTCATAGGTTCCAAATGCACAGGAATAGTAGAATGATGCTAGGGACTGCCCACAGTCGCAAGAGGGCGGCAGAGGTGAGTAGCAGACCTCACATAAATGCTGTTTAAATGAGTGATTTTCTACATATAATGATTATCCACAATGGTTCTAGCACACACTGTACACTAGTACTAATACCCACAGAAAGCCAATGGGGCTGATTTGCTTAGATGGGCGTTGCACATACACATGCTAAGTAAGCCATGTGCCCAGCTATGAGTGACAAATGTATTAACCCCTTATTGCCACAGGATGTAAGTTTATGTCCTGGCAGGGTGGTAGTTAATGAAACAGGATGTTAACTTACATCCTGTGGATGGAATGGGCTCAGAAATGAGCCCACGCCATTTTGTATCGTGACTGATACCCGACCTCCAGCTGTCACATCGGAGATTGATGAGAACACCGATCCCCACTCTTAACCCCTTACATGCCGTAATCAATGTACATCGCATCATGTAAAGGGTTTACAGAGGAAGTGCGCTCCCTCTGTGTCCTCATCGGCCCTCCACAATGGCCCTCCGCAATGTAATCACAGTGGGCAGATGGGTTGCCATGGTAACCAGACACCATACACTATCCGCTTGCCATGGCAGCCCATGGTCCATGCCTTTCATGACTTATGATCGCTATTGTCCCCACAGTGCCATAGAAAGTTAAAAAAATATAAAAATAGCGTAAAAAAAGTTTTTAAAAAATTAGCATGTCATTGTGTCCTAATGGCCAAAATAGAGCATGTCCTTAAGGGATTAAGCATTGTCTGGTGACCTCTTCAAAATTGTGACTTTTAGACACCTTAATTCTGGTGTCCAGGGATGCAAAAATAGGCTCCAGCGAACCTCTATATGTAACAATATTTAGAAATATGCTCTTCAGCTGCCTCTTTGGACATAGACACAATAGAAGCAGACCAATTGACTTGTATGGGAGACTGTTCTGAGCATGCTCTGCGACCTTTGCAGGTCATTGTGCAGAAAAGGGAAAGAGGTGAGCAGTGACTATCACTATTGTGAATGGTGGATCCTGTGTTATCTATTAAACACAGGTGTTCCTTTTCATTGTAATCCCAGCTGTGGTGATCATGAGATGACTGCTGAAAAGTTTTCTCTACAGAACAGGAAGTGTCAGACTAGTATTAGGTTTAGTGGTCAAAGTGAAAACTGCAGAATTGTAGGATTTGTTTTTTAAATTTAGATTGTGAAAGCTAATCTTTAAAAAAAAACTATTAAAATTCTTTAAAAATATGTTTAGCATAAAAGCTTTATTTCTACGATGGGTCATTTTCTGATGAGACACGCATCACACTGTTTTAAAAGGGTATGACGCAGCCTCTTTGATTTGTTGATCTATGCTGGTCCCAGAGTTTGGAATTCCACTGACTAAAGATAGATGTATATTTTTGGGAAACTCATTAAAAGGGGAATCCCAACCTTCCATAGAAGCATTTCTAGGAGCTGCTCTATAAAGTCACTGTTCTGATTACAGACAAACCACGGTATACATTGCATGCATTTTTCTTCGAGGCAGTGGTGCATGCTTTCGGCTCTATGTGTTAATGTAGCCTTAGCACTGCTGATTCCCTATACTCCGATGCCATATAGTCCTGCTATTAGACTGCTGCAAGTCTATGCACTTATACACAGGTACAGTGATGGAATTATATTACACATCCCCTGAATTTTCTTCTTTGCCCATGCTGCAATAATAAAAGGCTTGCAGGTGATAAGGAATTGTCACCTTGTAGCTTTGGTAGGAGAATGTTTTAAGTCCTGTGCTTTCAATGTAAATTCTCTTAGCTATTTTAAGCTACAGCTAAGAGCTAAAGCAGGAAACCGAAATTTATTCTAAGCTCTAGTCATGTCAACGCTGCAAAACAAAGGTTCAATTTATAGGCTATCTAGTTGCGTAAAGTCAATCACTCGGTGTTAGGTGCAAGTTCCAAGAATGTTATTTGCACTTATGTGGCTATTCGAAAGTTGGCCACCTCATACAGAAAGCTCTACAGATATACCTTTTGTGTGTGTCACACATGGAAATTATAGAGGACAAGACTGATGTGTCCAATGTAAAGGATGAAAATAACATGCTGGTATATTAACTGCAAATATTTTGCATATATGTGTGAATATGTGTGTATATATATATATATATATATATATATATATATATATATATATATATATATACATACACATATACACACACACACATATATATATCACATATTTGCTACTGTAGCTATTGATATATTTGCCAACAATGTGAAAAAAATGTTGGTGGCCCATATGGCACTCCCCACAAAATGAGTGCATAAAATACCATACAAGTTACGTACAAATAGTAAAACTTCAAAAGTGTACACAAATGCTCTTAGTGTAGAGGGAGAAGGATATTTTATCTAACATCCTAGCTAGAGATGAGCAAGCACCAAAATGCTCGGGTGCTCATCGCTCGAGTCGAGCTTTTTAGAATGCTCGAGAGCTCGTCTTGAGTAACGAACGCCATTGAAGTTAATGGGAGACTCGAGCATTTGCCATGCAGACCCATGCTCGGTAGCTGCCTGCATTGTAGCCAGGGGTTTATCTATAGAGGATGCAGGGGATGCGTTTGCACCTGGGCCCAGGAGCCTTAGGGGGCCCATAAGGCTTTCTTCTCCATATAGGGAGCCCAGTACTATGAATAAAGCATTATAATTGGGGGCCCTGTTACAGCTTTTGTATTGGGGCCCAGAAGATTCAAGTTACGCCTCTGATTGTAGCTGCAATCTCTCTCTCCCCCTCCCTCTCTCTCCCCCTCCTTCTCCTTCCCTCTCCTAGAGCTCCATCTTCACGAGCAGCCAAGCACCGCTATGTGCTCAGCTTGAGTGACGAGTACTTCGAGTATGCTAATGCTCGGACGAGCAGGCTCGCTCATCTCTAATCCTAGCGGACGATTTTTACGCATGAAGAAAATGGGTACCACAATATAGAGAGAAAGTAAGGTGCTACAAAATAACATGCAACATATCAAAATCTTGATTACACAAGAATTATGCAGATAGATAATATCCAACAAAGACTATAGGAAGACAATTCCACCCAAATCATTGCCTCCTAGTGCAGCTTTATCAGGGAAGACTGTATGAAAATCATCAATCCCACTATTTATACAAAGAAAAAAGGACAATTACATAGTCAAGCTCTTGAACTTTGCTATCACCGGCAATCCAATTGTGTGTTACATCAGAGCTGGATGTAAAAACGCCTCATTGGATTGGACAAAATTTATTATCCAAAAAGGATGGATATACATACAATATACTAACGTGGAGAAGACAAAGTATTTAGAAGGAAACCAAGTCTAACCATAACCTACTAATGCAATGAGACCCTAACAAAAGGGTAGTACTCGCACTGATGAAGATGACCTGCGGCAACCCTGACTCTCCTTAATGAGAAAAAGGGATAAAATGTGCTACCATTAATAACATCACATGCGATATAGATGTTAAGCAACACGCTAAGACCAGATGAAATACCAATGCAGAAATAACAATAGGTCAGGAGAAAGCTGTTACAACACCCTAAATATCATTAACACTAAACAGACTTACCTGACAGTGGAGCAGGACAGGAGCTGAAACACCTTCAGACTAGAAGTATAACCGGCGTCCTCCATGAGGAGGAGCCAGAATAAATTTGTACAGGCACATGCTGATTGGCCGGCTGGGACACATACCTCCCAGTTGACTAATCCATCCACAAACCAGCAGAGAAGTGCTTAACTTCCAATGCCAGGGTGACATGACCATGCACTGGTCTGTGTATCACGTGGACTGGGGCTGGTGCCGTAACCTCACAGCCGGCGAACCATGACAGAGTGCGTCTAGAAAAGTGGACTTCGCATGATTACATGTAAACGCTCATATCTCAAAACAATTGATCATGCCAACATCAACAATGAAGTATGTCAACACTAACAAAATGCACTTGAGCACTAGAAAGATATATAGAAGTCATGTCAGGTGCAGATTTTCGTTTTTAGACATTACTGTTATTGCGATGGTCATGAATGTTATTGATGGTCCTTACGTGTGTGAGTTTTTAATTGCTTTTTAGGTTTCCTCTCTTTTTGGTGTTCGAACAATCCTTTGATATGGTGTTTGTAGTTGGATTGGGTAACCTACAACAACAGGTACACATCTCAACACTGCTCATACTAAAGTCTGAAGAATCCCGTGTATCCTGTTATGCTATCCCATCACCATATTCATTAAGCAAATGACAACATCTTATATTGTCATATCTTGCATCAATAGTCTCTCCCCGGATGAAAAGAGATTTAGACCCTTATTAGGCTGCTCCGGCAGTGGGCACGGTCTTCATAATTGAGATTCCACAGATGATTCCTGAGTTTTGTGTTTTTTTCAGTCCTCACGCAGCCACTGCCACCGTACACCTGGATATAACATTTATAGCTTAACAAGGCTTACATGTAATTCCCATGAACCTAAGAAGATCACGTTTCATTGCATGTTCATGGATTCAGTCTCTGGTGAATAGATATAATGAGTAAGTTAAGAAGAGACACGGTTATGTTAGGTGGAGGCAAATAGAGAAGAAGAATAAAATCCAACTGGAGGAAAAATCAAATGCGAAATGAATATATTTAAGATGATGACTAATTTAAAATGCCTCCAATTACAAATCTGAAATATTCATGATTTATTTATAGCCAGCGTAGTAAATTGATGGAAATGCACATCTGACATTCTCATATATCTCTTGAATATGCCAAAAGTTGTACATCGCGGTCTGGAGATGTCATTTCAATCAGTGATTTGCAGCAGCACCAGCAACTGTTTTAGTACCTGCATTTCATATATGTATGTGTATATATGTGTGTATATATGTGTGCGTATATATGTGTGTGTATATATGTGTGCATATGTGTGTGTATATATGAGTGTATATATGTGTATGTATATATATGTGTATGTATATATATATATGTGTGTATATATGTGTGTGTATATATGAGTGTATATATGTGTGTGTGTATGTGTGTGTATATATGTGTGTTTATAAATATATATATATATGTGTGTGTATGTGTGTGTATATGTGTGTGTATATGTGTGTGTATATATGAGTGTATATATGTGTGTGTATATATATATATATATACATATACACACACATTTATACATACACATATATACATACACATATATACACACACACATATATATACATACACATATATATACATACACATATATACACATATATATATACATACACATATATACACACACATATCTACACACATACACACATATATACACACACATATATACACACACATATATACACACACATATATACACACACATATACACACACACATACACACACATATATAAACACACATATATATATACATACACATATATACACAAACACACATATATATATACATACACATATATACACATATATATATATACATACACATATATACACACACATATATACATACACATATATACACACACATATATACACACACATATATACACACACATACACACACATATATACACACACATATACACACACATATATACACACACATACACACACATATATACACACACATATACACACACACACATATACACACACACATATATATATACACACATATTCATAATTCCAGTGAATAATTTTCTGGAGCAAAAAAATAAACTATATATATATTGTTTATTATTTTTTTGCTTCACTGGAATTATGAATAATAGTTCAACTTGTCTGGTATTGTGATAAGTGCAAATTAGTCTCACTATTCTGTGCCTTTTCATATGTGTAGATTTGCACACATCTGTTCCATTATGCCTGAGGAAGAATGCTGAGAGGTTCGAAAGCTCTCATTAACATCATGTATTTTTGGTAGCCATTAAGCCCTTATACCCATGGCTGGGTCGTATTCCAACTGCAAAATATCACAGTCAAATCAGACCCGGTGCCCCCCAGAGACCCATACTCACCTGTACGGATCCGCCATGAGTGTCTTGGCCAATGCTGGGCTATGACGCGGATTCCCACGATACTTCCGCAGTGCTCAATGCGTGGGATGGACAGATTCCACTGACTGCAATGGAAGCCATCCATGCGATTTTCCGCACAGAATAGAACATGCTGCCATTCTCCCCCGCAAGCGGAAAATCGCTCTTGATTTCCACTCGTGGGCAGGGGAGAATCATTTAACATAGCATGTCTACAGACGGACATTGCTGCGGAATTCACGGCAGGTGTCTGGCTGCGAATTCCGCAGCGATAATCCATCCGTGGACATTGGGCCTAAAAAGTATTATATCTACGAGATTACTTGGTTTCTCTTACTGAGAACAATCCCATGCAGCCTTATTTTCCGATTAGTCCTACATTGAAAAATAGTGTTCATGACAAGAACATTAAAAGGGTTATCTAGGAACACACTTTTGTTTTTCGTTTTGTCGGCGCCTGGTCCTCCCTGGTCTCCACTTCCAAGTGCAGGATACTAGTGAGGATGTCAACGGCACCATGGCCATGTGAACCCTGCAGCCAACCACAGCTCCCTTCAGCTGGTGATTAGCTGCCACCGTAACATGACCTGGGGTTGTGTCTTCATCGCATCATCACTCTGCTCTTGGAAGCGAAGATCAAGGACAAAACTGCAGGGGAGCGGGAAGGCAAGAATGTGTTCTGTTATATTTGTAGAGCAGAGTTTTAAAAAAAAGTATGTCCCCCATTCAGTTAGGGAGAGACCATTTAAAGGGGCATTTCAACCAGAGAGCTCATGGAATACCCAAAGAAGACTCCCGATTATTGGGAGAACAGGGCCAAACCAAGGCAGACACATATGGTAAGAGAGAATGTAAATTATTTGTCACCTATGGGTTTCTCCACTGATATGTATAGGAGCTACTGTAGATTGTGGATAGGCCATACATATCTGAAGTGACTTTCAGGGGTACATGTTCTCCTTGCAGAAATCGAGCTGGTGTAGAAAGTCCTACAGACAATGTTGTCTGGGAAAAAAGTATGTAAATTAGGTCTTCTTCCTTATGGAGGATAAATAATTTCCATATCTGCATAGACTATCCCCCTTTAACTTCTTACATCCCCCATCCCCCACACGAAGGCATACATGTGTGCCCTGGGTGAGATACAGGTGCTATAAAAGGACACATAGGTCCATCTTATGCATGGTGCGAACTAAGAAGCTGAGCCCGTGCCATTCGTAGCTGGAGCCGGTTGTGACTGACAGCTAGCCTCCCGCTTGACTGGTGAGAACACTGATCCCATCTGTTAACCCCTTACATGCCATGATCAGCGTTGATTGTGGCATGTAGGAGGTTAACAGAGGGATGGTGCTCTCTCTGTGATATCATCGGTCCTCCGCCATAAAATTATGTAGGGTCGATTGGGTTGCCATGGCAATTGGATACCAGTTAATGGAATTTGGGTCTGCCATGGCCTGCTGTGGGCAGAAATAGTCAGAAAACACTGCTCTACAAAACTGTATCATCTGAGCAATCTTGAGAGGTTCAAGTCCCCGGCAGGGGCATAAAAGAATACAATAAAAAGCTTAAAAAAAACCCTTTTTTGTACATTTTTCTCCTTTTTGGTATTAAAAAGCCCCCATGTTTGATATCTATGACAACAAAACACACCTCTTATCCCACAAAGCAAATGCTCTAAAACAAATGAATTTAAAAAAGCAGCTAAACTGCTTTTTTTGTTCAATTTGCCTCCCAAAAAAAGTGATCAAAAAAGTAATATGTACCCCTAAATAGTGCCAATAAAAACTAGAGCTTGTCACAGAAAAAATAAGCCCCTTTATCCATTGTGCAAATGCATGCATAAATGCACTTACTCCTGTGTGACCCCATCCTAAGGGGTTAAAACCTATTCTATTAGGTTATTTGAGGTGGCTCATTATAGAAGCCGCGCTCCCTTCTGCATACATGAGTAGTAGGGAGCGCTAACAATTACTGATGGATTGTAGCAAGCACGGTTAGAGCTTCTGTGGGTATACGAACGGCATGGAATCCGTGGCACGTCCACAGTTGGCTGGCCTTTACAACAACTAAACAATTAGTTTCCATTAATCTATTTTCATAGTCCAATTAAAACTGAACACAAACCCTGAATGCAGGCTTGAATTGTATCAAACTCGACTGGGAGATAAACTAAAATTTACTATTTGAAATTCTTTATTCTTGCTGATGATTTCAATATTATTTTTCCTAATTAATTCGGTTGATGTGACTCCCATGTTTCTATTAATATTCCGGTAACACAAAAGCAATAATTAGTTTTGGGCTTTGTGCCTAATGATGGTTCATGTTGAGAATAACAACTTTATTTTTAAAATGTCTCTCTCTGGTAAAATGTGAATCATCTTAGTAAAATATTTTTAGCAAGTGGTGAACAATTTGCCTAAGTTATTATTATCTACATATTATCCTATAATTAATAAACATAATTAAAGCTAAAACCTAAGTACAAAGCCTTAACACTTGCTCTATCTCCGTACTTGACTGCTTGCGGCGAGGATTTTAAAGTGAACTTATCACTATAAACCGGGCAGCTGTAAACGTATATTAGATGGGGGACTTGTGATTTGTATAGCACCAACTTATTCCGCAGCACTTTCAGGTAATTTATTTATCCCCCCCCCCCCCCCACCCAGCAAGCTGGGCACTCATTTTACTGACCTTGGAAGGATAGAAGGCTGAGTCAAACTTGAGCCGGCTACCTGAACCAAGCGGGGATTGAACTCACAACCTTCAGGTCGTGAGTGAGCGCTTAGGACAGTATTTCTGCTGCTTTCTCACTTCTGCTGCCCTCCAATAACATATTATGTAATCACACAGATAGAGAAATTGCAGCTGTATCCACCTCCTCCCTGCCTATTATTTACTGTTTCGAGCTCCTTCACACGGGTGTATTTGTGTGCAAAACGTGCCTGCGCAATATGCAGAGAATAGAACACATTGATTTCAATGGGTTCGTTCTCATGCGGGAATTTTCCGTGCGCATTTTGAGCCGCACAAAAAAAGGACAGAACATGCTCTATCTTTGGCCTCATTCACATGAGTGATGCGGCCGAAAATCACATTGAAGAAGAATAGTCGCGATCGAGTCCCAAGATTAACTACCGCTTTCTCGTCCATCCACACGGGCGTATAGCATGAAAAACACGCTGCAGCGCAGCATTCCATCGATCGGCAGAAATCCTTGGAATGACTTCTAACGCTTAAATAGAGCCAGCTGTCTTCTTTTCCGAGCACCAGATGCAGGTAAACTCTCTCCCCCTCCCTTTTTTTTCAGCTCCCATAAGAGTCTATAGGAGCCTCCAGTAATTTTCGGCAAAAGATAGGGCAAGGCCTATCTTTTGACAAAGCATGATAAATCGGGGACGGAAAATGATTGCACCTGAAAATCGCCCATGTGAATGAATGCCCTGGAATCCTATGCTTCACATAGTTGCGATTTTTGGCTGACGTTTTATCGCAGCAAAATAGCCACCTACAAACGCTCATGTGAATAAGGCCCTTCTGTGTATTTGTGCACCAAAGGCCCCCATAGAAGTCAATGGGGGGTGCACAAATACACAGGGAGATGTGTGAAACACTGCGTCATTCCGCTGGAAAAAGAACCCATCTGGAACTAATTTGCCATTTCAACTGTTTTCTGTTTGCCGCATGCAAATGAACATGCACTGCAGGAAAGTGTGATACGCATGCAAAAAAAAAGCCGCATTCGCAGTGCAAAAAAGTTGTACAATTGTGCTTACTGCTTACGCCTTTGTGAAGTCGGCCTTACTCTAGACGGGTCCTTGTGCACTGAAGAAGTGTATACTGTAAAGCTGCCCGTAGACTTGAGAAAATTGTTTTGACTGACCAAAATTTTTCTACCAGACATTTCCCATTTTTGATAACTTTTCAAACAATGGTCATACAAATAGAAATAACTCTAATCAGACATTTTGGACAATGTTTATCTCATGTATATGGGCAGCTTTACTAAAATTCCCCAAAATATGATATGTTAGTTACTTTCATTCTTTAATTAGTTTTTGTGTGCCGTTATGTAGGGATATCTTGACCTCTTCTTCTAAAAGGTGTTTTGCTCAGATGTATTTCCTGAAAATAACGAGATTCTGCACAAACATGTTTTAATTACTTCCATTACAGACTTGTCTCAGTACGGGCTTTAAAGGCACAACGCTAAGATACACCATCAATGTCCAATGCTGTGCTTATTAGTAAAAAGTAGCAGCAGTACTATGAAAGCATGCCGTCAGGGGCGTAGCTAAAGGCTCATGAGCCCAGGTGCAAATGTTTATCTTGGGGCCACTCAATTTCTCTTAACCCCAATGCCACCACTTTGTCTCTTGGTAGCTCTCGAGTTTGCATAGTTGACCATTGATTTTATCTTAAAGGGGTTGTCTGGGACTTTTATAATTGGGATAGGTCATCAATAGTTGATCGGCAGAGGCCACTGCTTGGGATCAGCTGATCGCCAAGCCTGATATCAGTACGGACAGTGCTGGAAGCAGATAGCGCTGTCTATATTGCAGTGGCCGGTTTAGTACTGCAGGTTTGAATTAGATAGTAGCTTTGTCTGTAGTACCCAACTGAGCTACCGCAATGTTGACAGTGCCGTCTGCTTCTATATACTGACAGTGGGCTGGGCAATCAGCTGATCAATGTGTATCCAAGCGGAGGAACCCACCGATCACTTATTGATGATGACCTATCCTGAGGACAGGTCCTCAATAGTAAACAACCCCTTTAATATTCTAACGGTTCCCTGCTGTATACAGCCTGACCGTAGGCATTTCATAAGTTGCGCAACCAACCACCATCAAGTTATGCCATATGCAAAGCTGGCATAGATTTGATATGAGCTACTATTAAATGTTATGTAATATCTAGCTGCGTTTTATATCCATGCGGTGCCTTTAGTAGCAATTAAACCTATTAAAGGTTCCAAGTCATGCAATAAGTGACACTGATAAACACTTTCCTCCACGCTATTCGTGTCGCAGTGATCTCGCACCGGGCTCAGATTATTCTGAACGGAATCACCTATAAATAGTATCTAGTTGTCCGCTCTGGTTAATGTCACCCAAGTATTTGTATCCTGTGTGACAAGGTGGATCCCTTAGAAGACGAGTCACAATCGCCCCAGAGCTTGCATCTTCACACTGGCTTGTGCGAATACAGAAAGCATTGCTGCTAGTCCATGCATACATTTAAACATGATTCTGTCCCCCTCCGAGCGTCTTATCTAAGACTTGTTTTGGTAGCAGGCAGGAATTTGTGGTTTTTCTTAATAGCAACCACAAATAACCCAAATATGACAGAATGGCTGCCGGCTATAAATAGTCATTCCGGTGTACAGTTATATTAGGAGGTAGCTTGGATGGCATGATAATACCTAAGAGACTAATCTTAGACGTGCAATGGCATGAGATGAAAATAATTGTCTAAGAATAGCTGACCCAGGGGAGCCGGCTTGCTAAAGATATCCATAGACATAAGCTGCTTACGTTTTAATTTATTTAAGAATAATCTTTAACAAGCTTTTCCTTGAAAAGAATTTGTCGTTTTTCCATTGAGCGAACAATATTGATTTATTGCGCCCATGTTCTTTTCTCGGGCCGTGGTGTTTGTAAATGTCAAACTACTGTGGAACAGCGGTTAGCCATGCATAATTAATGAATTTCTGGGGAGCTTAATGAGGGAGCTATCGGTTTTAATTGTATGATCCAAATATTTGTTAGTGGGCATGTTGGCGCGCTGGCATTTCTGTCACCCACCTGCATCACAACGCCCTTCCAGTGTGGTAGGAACTATATAGGGCTATTCAAAAAGAAGGAGCGGATTTGGGGATTTAATTACAAACAAACTACAAAAGAAAGGTCCACAATCCTCATATCACTGAGAAGGGGAAGGTTCAAAGTTTTTTTATGATATGCCAGTACTGTCCACGGGCGAGTTGCCATTGCAAGATCTGCGGCGATAAATCGCACACATGATACGTTTTCCATAGCAGAACTATGGATAGCGCAGCCCGGATCATAGTGATTTTCAGCTCGCGCGATTAGAATTGCAGCATGCTGTGATTTGCCGCGGTGAGCCTATCATTAATATAGGCTCATCATAGAGACCTGTCAGTGCTCTCCCCTCCTCCCTTGCGTCGACATTCCGTCCCGCCGTGGACAGGCAGCCTTAGTTGCACTTTCTGCCACATTGCGGTGTTGGGTTCTCGTTTGGAGTTTATGGTCCCTGAAGTGCGTAGGCATATGCAACCAAGTTCAACCCATTTTCCGTGCCACTCGTAAATTAGCTTGTTTTTTAGTATCAACGCCGGATTTCATGTTGCACTTGAAAAATGGATTCACACTTAACAAACTGAAGCACAAAATACGATTTCTCCTGCGGTTTCGCCATTTTCATATAAACTGTGAACAATCAGAAATAGCGGTGTGGCAGAACATGGAACTCAGGGTGCGGGCAGACGAGCGCATAAACTGCGCGTTTTTGCGACCAAACGTATATACGTGACCATCTGAGGCAATGGTTTCGAATGTATTCGTTCGCACGGGCGATTTTACGGCGCGTAAAAACGGCAACCCGAAAAAAAAAACGGAACATATGTGACCGAAATACGCGCCAACGCATATTCGATGGCCGAAAAGCTTTCTAGCTCTGGTCGTGATCGGTGAAAAACGTTCTCTCGGGCGATTATACGTTGCGCTCGGAAATCCTACTGCCAAAGCCCTAAACTAAGCCCTAGCTGCAGAAAAAAAAAAACATAGATCACCTAAGAAGCGCTGTCAGCTCCGCTGCGTCTTCTCCCCGGTCCCTGTCAAGTTGTCTTCTGGCCGGGGATTGGAAATTTCCGCCCTCCAGGAACTGCTGCCTCCTTATTGGCTGAGTGCCATGGCGCTCAGCCAATCAGAGCCAGTGCTTGATGAACCAATCACATCCATTCAAAATCTGCATCCACAATGCGCAGTATAAAGAACCCATTCACAACAAAGGGTTCCTTCACATGTGTTTTGTTCCCCCGCACATTCCGAGCATGGAAAAAAAAAACACGACATGCCTTGCTTTTCTGCGCAATTGCGCACGGAATGCCGAAGTCTGCCCAAAATCATGCTGTGAACTGTGCCATTTCACAAACTTAACAGAAAACATGTAGGCCTAGCAAATCAGCTAACCCGCCTCCAGAGTCAGCTGACCTGCTTACAAGTAGGCTTCGCTGCCTACTAAGTATTTGGTCCGGCCTACTCCAACATGGCGCTGCTGGGACCATGTTGGTGCGAGCGGTCTAGGCAGCGCAAAAAAGTACAGTACAATGCGCCGATCCAGGCTCCATACCATGTGAGGGCTTAGTCACACGGGCGTTTATTGCCGCGATTTGCGCATGCGCATGCGTCCGGCGATTTTTTAAAACCATTGCTTTGCAATGGTATCGGACACATGAGCGCTTTTTATGCGCTCGTCCGATAAATTAGAGAACAGAAATCGCAGATCGCACCTATCTGCGATCTGCGATTCCTGTTCTCTTCTCTATATGCGCTCAATGGGGCCGGCGGCAGCAGCGCCGACCCCATTGAGAACATACAGAAGACAAATCATTCTTCTCTGCCACAGCTGTAACAGCTGTGGCAGAGAAGAACAATGTTTGCCCATTAAATTCAATGGAGCGGCAATACAGCCGACTCCATTGAAAGCAATGGGCTGCCGGCGTGCGCGGGATGAGTTGTCGGGGAGGGGTTAAATATATAACCCCTGCCCTGCAATGCATCCTTAAATGTGAAAAAATAAAAAAAAAGGATGTACTCACCAGCTCCCGGCAGCTGGAGATCCCGGCGGCCGGCCTGCAGTGGGTGTGAAGGGGTGTGACTCAGACTGGCCCCTGATTGGCTCAGCCTGAGCCAATCAGAGGCTGATCTCAGTCACACCCATTCATGAATTCATGAATGGGTGTGACTGAGACTTGCTTCTGATTGGCTCAGCGCTGAGCCAATCAGGGGCCAGTCTGAGTCACACCTCCTTCACACCCAGGCCGCCGGGATCTCCAGCTGCCGGGAGCTGGTGAGTACATCCTTTTTTTTTATTTTTTCACATTTAAGGATGCATTGCAGGAAAGGGGTTATATATTTAACCCCTCCCCGACAATTCATCCCACACTCGCCCGCAGCGCTTGCATTCAATGGAGCCGCTGTATTGCCGGCTCCATTGAATGCAATGCGCTGGACAGCTCCGGCCCGTTTCTAATGAAACGCGGCTAGGAGCAGATTTTCGGGCGATTTTTCGGCGCCGGTCACGCGATTTGCGCATGCGCATCCGTCATGCGATGCGCAAATCGCGTGAAAAAACGCCCGTGTGACTAAGGCCTAAGGCCTCAGGCCTGATCGTGCACTATGAATAGCATATATACATCCCGTGACAGTGAACATATATATATACTTACTCTCATGTGAGGCCACCCTTAAAAAGGTGAGATCCGCGCTGTAAAACTACAGTGCTTCACACAGCGTATTTACGTGCGCAATAAACAGAGAATAGAGCCCATTGATTTGAATGAGTTCATTCACATTACCTTTTTTGTGCACGCATTTCTTGCACATGCAGAAAATCGAAGTCTATGGGGAGTGTGCAAATGTGCACGCAATACACGAGGGGATGCGTGAAATACAGCGCAAAACCACTGGGGAAAACACATCTGAATTTAATTAGGCTAAATAGCACATTTGTTTTCATTGGTTTCATTCTTCTGTCGCTTTTTCATGTGTGCAAAAAAAAATGACATGCTCTATTTTTGTGCGCATTTGCACACCTAAGGCACCATAGAAATCTATGGGGGTGTACATCTGATCCCCACACAATTGCGCAATGACCTGTGCAATTTCGCAGGGATATCGATAGCACCGGGGACTAATTAGGTCGCACAGCTTTTTTAAATTATGGAGTGGGTGTGCCCCGCGTTGATGTGAACAGACAGCGGCAGCGCAATAAGTAGAGTAAACAGTGCAGATGCGCGCTATTATAAGCGTTTCCGCGCTTACGTTCATCTGAAGGAGCCCTAAAATGTTGCACATGTTCCACAGTCAAATCCACTATGGAAAATCTGCAGCATTTTCGCAATGTGTAAACATATCCTTAGGGCTCATTCACACGCACGTATTTCAGAATAGGCTGCATATTCATAGACTGAAATTCACTTATTCGATGTATATTTCGGCCCATCTGGTGTTTTATTTTGTGCGTGTTTCCCAAGCAAAAGAAATGCAAGAAAGACCATTGATTTCATGCGCAAATATACAGTGAATATGCCTGCATCATTTATAATCGCTGCGTATTTGCGCATTACCATTGACTTCAATGGGCTATTTCGGTGCGTAATACATAAAAATAGGACAACTGAGTTTTATTACACAAGACCGAAAGTCACATGAAAAATACACTTGTCTGAATACCCCAAAGCAAATCAAATGGGATTCAGCACTGAGTAGTAAGGCCCATTTAGATTCAACGATTATCACTCAAAATTCGCTCAAAGGCAATCTTTTGAGCGATAGCCATTGTGTGCATTTACAGGGCAAGATGATTGCTCAAAATTCTCTCAAGTGGCAGTTTGAGTATCAGTTTTGAGCGTTCACTTTGCATAAGCAAAGCTTAGCTGCCACTAATTACATATGTTCACCGTACAATGATGGAGTATTGCCTCGTACCTGCCTATATTGCTGCTTCGGAAAGATCTGGAACTTTATGTCCAACTCGTATTGATGCGTGGGAAATAGTAAGCTACTGTAGATATATAATCCCTCTTATTGACTCACTGTTCCAGTATTTCACAATCCATATTATATGAAGGTAAAAGGTGACATGACGATAACAATAATAACTCAGCCAACCTCTACAGAAGAGCACAATGCTAGCAAAAATAACCGAAAATGGAACCGCTGAAGTACACTTGAGTTCATAGAAAATGTAGAATACTCCAGCAGAAAAGGAACTGACATCTCATTGTATCAGAGGATACTGTAACTTAAAATAATCACTTTATTTATAAAAATGATGATTGCAAAGAACAGTATGAGCATGAGTAAGCACAACCGGGGACCGAACAAAAGGCCATTGTCCTCTCTTGTCTAATGGAAGGTTAGCGGAAAGAATATCATCATAGTAAAACAATGTCTTCATCCCAGAAATCATGCAGAACCCACTTTAAATACCGCTGATAAATCAGATTTAATGTGATTTAGTTTCTTCTTTTCTCTATAAAACATACAGCTTGATCAAATCAGCCGAGTTTAAGATAATATAAAGATGAGATAATGTGGATATAATGTGGATATTGACTCTACAAACCATGCCAGGGTTCAAGTTGGTATTGATGGGGTTCTTCAGGACGGATGCTGACCTCTGGATGGGACCTCCACTGAAGGGGTCGTGAAGGAGACTAGCTGCAAAACTGGTTCCTACGAATGAGACGCTATGCCAATGTAAGTAATAAAGGCGAGGCAACGCTTGCAGAACAGCCACAACGCCTTTACTGTGCCGATAAGAGGGAGTGGTCTCAGAGGTCCGACCACCAATTGTCAAACTAAGGATAAGTCATCCATTTTCAATCCCCAGTAAACCCTTTCAAGTGCAATAATCCAGTGCCCCATGGAACTTATGATGAGATAGCTGCACAGCCAACTATCTAACCAATGTAATTGTTGAAGATAATGTAGCTTAACCCTTTCATGATTAAGGTTCATTGATGCCCCCGTGTCCAGGTCACATTCTGCAGTTCTAGCATGCCCAATTTCAAAGAACCATAACATCGTAAGGATATGCCCCTTTCTCACCGTGAACACGCTAAAACGCTCACTGTTACCCTCATCGACTCTTGGCTTGATTATTGAAACTCACTGCTGATCAGCCTCCCCCGCGCCAGACTCTCCCCCCTTCAATCCATCCTGCATGCGGCAGCCAGGCGCATCTTCCTATCTAGCTGCTACTCGGATGCCTCTGCCCTGTGCCGGTCACTGCACTGGCTGCCCGTCAAATACAGAATACAATTTAAACTCACCACCCTCACCCATAAAGCTCTCCACAGCACTGTGCCGCCCTACATTGCCTCCCTCATCTCAATCCACCAACAAGCCCGGGCCATCTGCTCTGCCAATGAAATCAGAATTAGTGCCCCTTTAACTCGAACATCTCATTTCCGCCTCTAAGACTTCTTCACAGCAGCACCAGTCCTCTGGAACGCGCTACCCAAAACTATCCGGGCAATCCATGACTCACAAAAACTGTAAAAACGCACCTCTTCAGGGAGGCATACCATATCCCCTAAACCAAACCCCTCTGTACTCCACCTGATAACGTGCTCCCTGTCCTACTGACTGCTAGCCGTCATCAACCACCCCCTGCAGTCATACCGATTCAGTCACTATAAGGCTTAAGTCTGACCATTGTCTATGTGCATAGCACTCATCACTCTCCACCTCCCCATACCAGGCACATCTCCAGCCCCTTTACCTTCTGTATCACCCCACTACTTGTAGTATGTAAGCTTGTTGGAGCAGGACCCTCACCCCTACTGTTTTGATCAACTGATTACTACATGTAACCATGGTTTTGTTTGTTTCTCCTGCTTTGTAGGCACTGCGGAATATGTGGGCGTTATATAAATAAAGATTATTATTATATGTTTACATCGATAGGACTGTGTGAGGGCTCATTTTTTGCAATGTGTTATTAGTACCATTTTTGGGTAACTGCTTTATCGCTTCATATTCAATTTTTATCTTGGAGACAGGACAACAAAAAAGTGCAATTCTGGCATTACGTATCTTTTCTGATTGTGTTCACCATGTGAGATTAGTAATGTGATATTTTAATAAATTGGACCTTCACAGATGCATCAATACCAGTTCTACATTTTCAGTTGTTTTTTTATGTGACAACTAGGAAAATGTTATTTTTAAGCTTTTTATATTTTTTATTCTGTGTAGTAATTTAAAAAGTTTTTTTTTTAGTTATGCTTACTTTCTTATAGTCCCCGGTGAGACTTGAATTTATGATTGTTTGATTGCTTATACTGTATAACAGGCTGCCTATTAAGTACATACTATAGACACGTTTCAATAGGCAAACAATCATAGAGGCCCTGGGGGTCTTCAAAAGACTTCAGGCTGCCATGACACCCAGACAGCAACCTTGTGATCTTATCATGGCGGGGAATTTACAGCAGCATTTAAAGGGTTAACAGGCATGATCGGAGTTATCACTGCTGCTGCAGGCAGGTGTCAGCTGTTGCTACCTGTTGTCTTTGCAGTGGGCTCACCGCCGTATATAGCCATATGTATGTCAGGCAGAGGTTAATCCTCTATATAGTAACACATCATGGTAAAGTATACAGTATGTACTAATGAGTAATGGGTGAGATATTTCCTTAAAAAAAGGATTAGACAACCCATTTGAAAACAGAAGCTGCCCTGGAGATTGGCTGATCTGCTGATATCATTGAGTTAAGCTGTTGTAACTGAAGAGACAATGTTGCAAAAAATAATAAACTGCAATATAATATATAGAGTCTGACAGAGAAGGAGCTGATCTCCTTTATTGGCTTTCCACTCTTGCTAATAATGGAGAACAGGTGAATTCTTGTAATAACCCACAAACAGCAATGTACTATAGAGGCAGACCATGCGGCTGCTATGGGGCCCATGGAGAGAGGGGGCCTAACTTTGTTTGGTTCCACTCCCTTTTCTTGGTGACTGGAAGGAGTGCAGGTCTCCCTTCTCCAGAGGAATTGAATTGCTAAAAGATAAGGGGGTTGGGAATTGTCTTAAATGTCATAGAAAGGGAGTGAAGGGAAAAACAAGCACTAGACCTTTTTGTCCTGAGTACCAAAATCCAACACCTCAATAAGGGGCTCATTTTGATCTTCGCTATGGGACTTGTGTACGCCACAGCCCACTAATGTTTAGTTCCAATAGCCTCAGTCCCAAGAACAGGCCCAGTGGGCCACCAAAATGTTTTAGGGCCATGGCTTCTGTTTTCAGTTATGATGGCTCAGTCTTGAAAAAGATCTTACCCAACCATGATGGATCCCATTTAGAGATGAGCGAGTGTTAAGGCAAATTACTCGAGCGAGTATTGCCACTTTCGAGTACATGCCCGCTCGTGCCAAAAGATTCGGGGGCCAGCAGAGTGGCGGCAGGGAAGAGCGGGAAGGAACAGGGGGAAGATCTCTCCCCCCCCCCCCGCTCACCCATGCTCACTCCCGCAACTCACCGCTCACCCCCGCCGGCCCCCGAATCTTTTCTCATGAGCGGGCATGTACTCGAAAATGGCAATACTCACTCGAGTATTTTGCCTTAACGAGTACGCTCGCTCATCTCTAATCCCATTCACATATAGTAGGGTTCGCCAGGTTTCCTGTTGATGTTCTGATATTTTCGATGGCAAGAAAAGTGCCCTGCCAACAAAAATAGTGAAAGCCTGACCAAAAGGGAATAAACCACTAATGTGAACAGAGCTTAAGAAAAAGATTCCTTATTCTGACAATCAGTAGATTCAAGGTACATTGTCCAAACCAAAGAAAATCTCCGATTATACTCACTTCTCACTAAAGAAAAGCTGAAACAGAACTACAAAAATAGGGAAGTTCTAGAAAAGTATAATAAGAATACTACTATAAATACTAAACACGCAACCCAGAAGTGACTACACTGTATGTGCTCAGCATACTGCCAAAACCTTGTACCTAGCTTACACAAAACATAAGAGGAAGTCAACCAGACGTCTGTATGCACTCCTACAAGTACGCCGACACTAAATATACATGCACCCACTTACTAGGTTCAAACGGTAGATATGTTCAATGTCGTCTCTCACATTTCTGAGCTGTTTTTGTCTTATTTCATTGCTGCAGATTAACCCTTTCCAATCCACTGGCTGATGTCTGAAGACATTATGATTTAAGGCTGTACAGCTCTGATATTGGAAGATGTCCGTCAGGGTTCTCTTACTGTATATTGCCAGCCTCTCTGCTGTCGGAGCCTATCTAATGTGTCACCTCATGCAGTACTGGCTTTAGCCAGCAGATAGCGCTGTTGTATAACAGCAGAAAAAGAGCAAGACCCCTAGGAAAACCAGAATAGAAATTGGATTGGAAAGGGTTAAACATAAAGAACCGCCGAATTATGGTAGGTTTTGCCACAAGCGTGAACAGTATACCAATGTATTATAAAGGAAAGGGACGAACAAGATACCAGGCGGATTCAGTTACATAGAAATGACCTAATTCTTTAGCAAAGTCTATGAATTCTGCAATACCTCTGCTGAGGGTAAACCACACTTGATGTGAGAGTGTTTTTGTCTTCCACAAGGTCAACTTGTATATCTACAATGAAGAATGGTATTGGCATTGGTAGGTTTGTAACAATAACTATATAAGAGTGGCTTCACATGAGTGCGCAAAAATGATTGCCTCAGTGCAACGTACCATTGCCTACCAAGCCTACCATTGGCTCCTATGGGGGTCTTTGCCGCACAATACGCAGAAAGGTAGAACAAGTCCTATTTTTTTCCATGCACACAAAATGCATGCAAAACACGCTCATGAGGACAAATCCATTTACTTCAATGGGTTCTAGTCTCTGCATACTGTGTGCATATATTGTTATGTGTGCAAAAGCATGCACAAATACGGTCATGTGAAGAAGCCCCAAACCCTATGAGATGTGATTACAGGTATACATTGTATATAAACAGGCACGGCCCTTTTCTTATACATTTTCCAGTATTGTCTCTTCACTTCATATAGCATTGTACACAATAGTTTTAGACTCTATCAAGCTGATTGACGGGAAAACATAATATAATGAAAAAATAAGGCTTCCTGGCCATATGCCTAGTTGCAGCTAAATTCAAAGGGGTTTGCCGAGATTTATAAATTTGATGACCTACCCTCAGGATAGGTCATCACTATTTTATTGGTAGGTGTTCAATACCCAGTATCTTTGCCAATCAGTTGCTTGTCACAGCCACTGTTTATCGGTGTTAACACAGCCTTGTGTATCAACCTTTGCTTCATTCGAGCTTGCAGTACCGTTTTAAGCCACTACACCATGTATGGAGCTGGGCTAATGGGAAGAGTGTCTCTATACAATCTATTAAAAAATAGCACTCTTGCAAGTCATTCAGAGGTCTTGTAACAATGACTGGGAACATAAACCAGAGCTGGAGTATTTTCCAGAAGCAAAAGATAACTATTAGAGATGAGCGAGCGTACTCGGAAAAGCACTACTCGCTCGAGTAATTTGCTTTATCCAAGTATCGCTGTGCTCGTCCCTGAAGATTCGGGTGCCGCTGTGGCTGACAGGTGAGTCGCAGCGGGGAGCAGGGGAGAGCGGGCGGGAGAGAGGGAGAGAAAGATCTCCCCTCCGTTCCTCCCCGCTCTCCCCTGCAGCTCCCCGCTCCGTGCCGGCACCCGAATCTTCAGGGACGAGCACAGCGATACTCGGATAAAGCAAATTACTCGAGCGAGTAGTGCTTATCCGAGTACGCTCGCTCATCTCTAATAACTATAGATAACTATGTACAGACAGGCAGTTTCAGGGTGTGTGTGTGTGTGTGTATATATTCATATATTATATATATATATATATATATATGTAAAATGTATATATATATATATATATATATATATATATATATATATATATATATATATATTTGCGGTAGTGCACTGTCCTAAATAGTTGTAGCCTTATATCTCTCACATATGTGTACTATTTAATTCTGCACCTTTCTGGTTCACATTGCTAGGATTAAAGGATAAAGACTGCTCTGTGCTAATTATATACGGAAGGGATACTTCCGCATATTCTGATCACTGAGACAGTTTTCCATATTTTCCTCCATGCAATGTGATCCTGCGACCTAATTATTTGTTGCTCTCCACTTTATTTATAAAATATACACACGCACACACACATATATATATATATAAAATGGACTTAATGGACTCCTAAATGCACTACTGAAAATTGCACTACTGTAGTACAGTGTTTTTAAAAAAAAGAAATAATTCTTTATTCTGCAGTACCTACAAAGCTGGGCACTCATTTTACCAACCTTGGAAGGCTAAGTCAACCTTGAGCCGCTACCTGAACCAAGCAGAGATTGAACTTACAACCTTCAGGCTGTGAGTGAGAGCTCAGAACTGCATTTCTGCAGCCCTAACACTCTGTGAAACTGTAATACTGGTTTCCATCTCTGAAAAGCTAAGGCAAACACTAAGAGCTCTTTTACAGGGAACAATTGTCATCCAAACAAGCCAGCCCTCATTCATTTTCTGCAGGCATAAAAATCATCGTTGGCTCATTCACTAATCTATCAGTTTAAATAGCGCTCAGTCTCTTACACAGTGAATGCGAATGACTGAACGATTCTCGTTTAAACAAGCCAACAATGTATCTGCCTGTATAAACAGGCTGCCCGAGCGAACTCTGACATCATTGGCTTGTTCAAACAATGTATCGTTTGGTGTAAACGGACCCTTAATGGCATATTTACTATTCACATAGTTTTCTGGTACAAATTGTGCCATAAAACCGTCTTATATTCTTTGTGCCACGATTGCTTTGGACACTTTCGGGCATTGTTTTCGGCTTGACAAAAAGGGGCATGGCCTAAAATGCTAAATAAAATGGGCCAAATTTGCATAAATCATGGCACAATTTCGGCGCAATTTTTGGCTTCAACGAAGCCAACTATTAGGTGGTCTAATTTTAGACTAGACAGTCTTAAAAATCCTAAAGATTTAACATTCAGCAAAGCTACTGTGATAAATCTGGTGCATTTTAAGACTGTCTTGTCCAAGTTTGCACCGTCTAACTTTTAGATAGTATTACTAAATAAGCCCCACATATTTCTGCCGCTGTACCTCCAATGCATGAAAACATAGCACTGTAACATACAAAGTAGCATAGTACGTAAGGCCAAAAAAAGACATGTGTCCATTCAGTTCAGCCTATTACCCCCCAATGCTGATCCAGAGGAAGGTAGAATATTGTCTTATTATACGTACGACACATATAGACTAATCTTACTTTTCACATATTAATTCGCTCTTCAGTATCTGTAAAGCTGCGTGGTATGTTGTTCATTTTTACCTCTTTAGTGTAACATTGACGTGTAGGTGTTTCTAATTATATGACTCCAAGATTACAGATTCTAACCAGCCGCTTGATAGGAAAAGCCTTTTCAGTAAAAAATTGAAGAAGGCAAAGCAGTAATTATGGGAGTGGCATTAGCAATGTATGTTGTACGTGTCAAAATGTACAACGAGCAAATGTTTGGAAGCTTATCTTCTTTACAAGGCACACCCCTAACTACTCAGAGTAATACTCCACAATTTATCTGCTTGAAATTGCAACCTTTGGTCCTGATGATATAATATTTCTAAAAAAAAATTTGCATTTAAAGGTTCAAGTAAAAAATTAGAATCTTTCTAAAGGCCTATTTAGACACAACAATTATCGCTCAAAATTCACTCAAACCCGTCTTTTGAGCGATAACCGTTGTGTCCAAATGCACGAACGTCGTGCGGTTTTCAGGCACGATTCGTTTCTTGCTCAATTCTAGTTTTCTAGAATTGAGCAATGAACTTTTATCAGTGGTGCAGGCTGTTATCACAGTCGGCAGTGCTGATGAGATTTTTTCAGCTGGTGTCCTGATGGTAGTTCACAGCGGGATGCGAGCTGTAAGCACGGAGAACAATGCAGCTGTTTGATTACGCAAAAACAGCTGTATTGTTCGCCGAGTGATAGCAGTGGTGTTCCGCTCCACCTGCATAGCTGTTTAGTAGCTACTTAGCTACTATAGACTATGCAAAGATGATCGCTCAAAACTGTCACTCAAACTGTCGTTTGAGCGATTTTTGAGCGATCATCTATCAGTGTAAATGGGGTCTAATGCATTTCTCTACTCTTGCATACAAATTTACAGGCCGTCTACCAGCAGACAAAGCCTTTTATTTTAGATACCTTATACTGTGTAGCTAAGGGTACTTGTACATGGACCAATAGGCGCCTGAATAATCCCTCAGATGAGTGATTACAAGCAACTGGCGGTCCGTATAAACACGGCACCCAACGGGATATTGAGTGAAAAGTCGCTCAGTAGTTGCTAGTCGTTCCGTTTCAGCTTACTGAAACGGAACGACTAGTAGGCAACCTCTCGCTCAGTATAAACAGGTGGTCGTTCATTTTTGAATGATTGCCTGCATACAGTGAATGGAGGAGGGTGGCCGGAAGAGATCTCCGGTGCGCTCTGCCTTCATTCAATGAACCACCGTCGCTCATGTATGAAGGCACAGGAGCAATAGTCATTGGAATGGCTGTTGTGCACTTAAGTGCTCAACAGTCGGCCCATTTAACCCTTTCCAATCCACTGTCTGACCACTGAAGACATTATCATTTAAGGCTGTACAGCTCAAATGTTGGAAGACGTCCGTCGGGGTTCTCTTACTGTATATTGCCAGCCTCTCTGCTGTCTGAGCCTATCCCACGTGTCTCCTCATGCAGTACTGGCTTTAGCCAGCATATAGCACCGTTGTATAACGGCAGAAAAAGAGTAAGCCCCCTAGGAAAACCAGGATACCAATTGGATTGGAAAGGGTTAAAACCACCCTTAGGCTATCACTCTGTGGTATGTGTAACCCAGGGGATAGACACCATATCTATACAGGGTACATACCCTTTCCTCAGACTGTGTTTTTTTAATTGTTGTATCACAGTATATAACACCCTTGAGGGTTTTTAGATGTAGTTTTTGTGTATGGGGTACTTGGCATACAAACAGTGAGAAACACTGACCAATAGGATGCCCTAATACAGAAAAGTTGGTGGGTGTAGCAGTAAGGGCGCATATTGGCTCATGAGTTGCATTGTACATTTGTTCACAGCCTTAAAGGCACTTTCCACTTTGGACAACCCCCCCCCCCCCCTTGTTACTGGGGTATTTAATAATAAGCTGATCACAAAGTCTTCTCCTGCGTGGTCTTCCAGTCATCAGCTGTAATCTGTTGAGAGACCTTGAAGTAAGTGTTTATTTTCCCTGCAGCACCCCCATAGGGTAAATTAAGCATTACACGGCGTCCATTCAAATCAATGGGTTGCCTGTATAGTGCAAGAGAGGACAGGTCCTCAAGAGTGAGAGATGCTCACTGTAGCCAGACTCCACTATGGCCAAGAGATGAGGATCCCTGAACTGAGGACCCCACCTATTAACTCTAAATGACCTCATATGATATATGAGATTGGTTTTCTAAACTGAACACCCCTTTTAAGGATAGAACATATGAACCCTCTCAGAGCTTCTTTTTGACTAAGAGGACTGATGGATGTGGTCAAATATAGTAAACTGGGCCGAAGAATGCATATTCATATGTCTATTCATTATGAGTATGTAATCATAATACAGAACAAACTATCTTCTCTACTACCCAAATTAGGGCTTTTGGGGCCAATTAATGGGTATACCAACTAGTTTTTCTTTACTATGGTATATCATAAATGCCCTAAAAAAGACAGGCAACAGATTTACAAATATTTGTAGCTGTTAATATAGAACAAGTAGATAATAAAAAAAAAATTCTTTAATCTGAAGCCTTCTTCAGATCTGTATTTTATGTCCATGTAATTCATGGACAGCACACGGATTCGTTATAGCCTATAAGGCTTATTACATGGGCGACATTTCACACCCACTGGTAGCCAATTTAAAAAAAATGCTGCATGTTCTATTCTTGTCCATATGACAATAGGGTGGATGGGTGTCCATGTGCTGCCCAATTCTCACTTAAAGGGGTACTCCCGTGATTCAGAGTGAAAGCTATATGCTTCATAAAGCATTAACAGGTAATTTTGCAATATAATGTTGTAACTTGTTTTACAAAGCTGCTGTGATATTGCTTTTTCTACGGCTTCCCCCCATTAGTTCTCCATTGGTATCCAATGGTTATGACTAGAGATGAGCGAACGCGTTCGTCCGAGCTTGCTATTCGTGCGAATATTAGGGTGTTCGGGATGTTCGTTATTCGTAACGAACACCATGCGGTGTTCTGGTAAATTAAACTTTCTTCCCTGAGACGTTAGCGCTTTTTTTTGGCCAATATAAAGACAGGGAAGGCATTACAACTTCCCCCTGCAACGTTTAAGCCCTATACCACCCCCCTGCTGTGAGTGGCTGGGGAGATAAGGTGTCCGCCTGATATGAAAGTCTGCCCCTCCCGCTGCTCGCTATGGATGCATTCTATATGCGCTCAATGGGGCCAGCGGCAGCAGCGCTGACCCCATTGAGAACATATAGAAGACAAATCCTTCTTCTCTGGCACAGCTGTAACAGCTGTAGCAGAGAAGAACGATGTTTGCCCATTGAATTCAATGGAACCGGCAATACAGCCGACTCCACTGAATGCAATGGGCTGCCGGCGATCGCAGGATGAATGGTCGGAAAGGGGTTAAATATATAACCCCTTTCCTGCAATTCATCCAGAAATGTGTTACACTAAAAATATATACCGGCGTTTAAGGCGACGGGGCGTATAAGACGACCCCCCAACTGTCACCTTATACGCCGGTAATACAGTGGAGCAAAGAATAAAAAGCATTACTTACGTTTTTAGATGATCTGCGGTGCTCCTGCAGGCTGTCACTCCCTCCTGGTCCACGGCAGACAAGCTTTCTCCACGAAAGACTTTAAATCCCTGCCTCCAGAAGCACATGTGCCTTCAGCCAATCACAGCCAATGACAATGATGTCATTGAATGGCTGTGATTGGCTGTGTTTCTGGAGGCGGGGATTTCAAGGCTTGAAATCCCCGCCTCCAGAAACACAGCCAATCACAGCCATTCAATGACATCATTGTCATTGGCTGTGATTGGCTGAAGGCACATGTGCTTCTGGAGGCAGGGATTTAAAGTCTTTCGTGGAGAAAGCTTGTCTGCCGTGGACCAGGAGGGAGTGACAGCCTGCAGGAGCGCCGCAGATCATCTAAAAACGTAAGTAATGCTTTTTATTCTTTGCTCCACTGTATTACCGGCGTATAAGGTGACAGTTGGGGGGTCGTCTTATACGCCCGGTCGCCTTATACGCCGGTATATATTTTTAGTGTAACACATTTCTGGATGAATTGCAGGAAAGGGGTTATATATTTAACCCCTTTCCGACCATTCATCCTGCGATCGCCGGCAGCCCATTGCATTCAGTGGAGTCGGCTGTATTGCCGGTTCCATTGAATTCAATGGGCAAACATCGTTCTTCTCTGCTACAGCTGTTACAGCTGTGCCAGAGGAGGACGATCTTTATGCTGACAGTGGGGGGGGGGGGGGGGCACTCTTGCCGCTATTGTGGCTTAATAGTGGGACCTGTGAACTTGAGATGCAGCCCACCATGTAGCCCCTCGCCTGCCCTATCCGTCACTGTGTCATTCCCATCACTTTCCTGAATTGCCCAGATTTTCACACATGAAAACCTTAGCGAGCATCGGCGAAATACAAAAATGTTCCGGTCGCCCATTGACTTCAATGGGGTTCGTTGTTCGAAACGAACCCTCGAGCATCACGGGAAGTTCGTTACGAATAACGAACACCCGAACATTTTGGTGTTCGCTCATCTCTAGTTATGACCTGTATGGTCCTCTGTTTTACTGGTCAGGCATGCTAAGAGCCTTTAATTTTTGCAATGCTAACACAGGTTGTACAGTTGTGAATGCACATTTTTCAGTAACTGGCAATGGGGCATTGTTGGAGATGTGGTTTTTGCGCTACCCTGCGTACATTTTAAATAACAATGTGGAAATCTGATGCTGGCTGGAAAGCAGTGGTGCAAAAAACGCACTGGAATTCAGTTGGATGAATTGGATTTGGAATAATAGCAATAAATGGAAACGTTAGGAAAATTTGGAAAATTTTGCCCAGTCCTTTAAGGACCGTTAACACATTTTTGAGCACAAATGTTAATACAAATATTTGTTCTCCCATTCCTTAGACTGTGTAATAGGCCAACACGATTGTTGATCATTGACTTACAGCAAACGTTTTCGCTGATCATCTATACATCTCCCCATGTGAACCAAGTGACGGGTAAATGGCCTATGAGGATGAACAACAGTTACAATTGTTCATCCATATAAGTGATTCTTCATCTATGTAAAATCTAAGTCAACGAGCACCAATGGACACGCCTGTTGATTGGCACTCATTCCATTGGCCCAAGAACCCGACCCATGCAAATTACCCTTATTTAGATTGCCGGTGCTATACAATGATGTATAATCAGAGAGTCCTTCAGGTGTTTTTTGCCCTAGCATGGTGCTTTGCTTGCAGTGTGAAAGGGATTAAATACCAGTAGCCGTTTCCTGGCGCATACGGTAAATGAACACTGCAAAACACGTTGTAAAACTACCCTAAAAAGTAATATTGTAATAACCCACCAAGATTTATATTTACGTAGCCATGAATTTAATCACTTTTCCCACAGTGTATAATATTTGAAGGTAAAGGAAACTCCTGAAATACCACTTAGATGGCCCTAGTGCTTCCCTATTATACTTCAACTCTTCCCGACTTTACAGGCAGGCTAATTACGTATAGATCTGCAGTGCTAGAGTCGATGTAAGAGGTGAGCGGTTCTCATGGATTATCCAGAAGTGTGCTGAGAATGTATTCCTAGATCAATGATAGAGTCAGAATGAAGCCAAACTAAAGTTTGCAAAGAACTTTGACAACCAACGAAACCGATTTCAACAATCCATAGACATAGTTCAAAGGACCTTCTGTAAACATAAATATTGGGCTCAGTCGAATATTCATATTATCTATTTTATGATTTATGGGTGCAAAAGGGTAGCAGTCAGAGCTGGGAAAATATATAACATGTTGGAGTCTGTGGAGAACAATCTAATACTTATCGGAAGAAAAGCTGCTAATTGTGTAAGATTACCACCAGGTAGTTAGGGTAGGGCTACATGGCCACTTTGGTTGTGGCATGGGTCGCACAACCAGTTATAGCAGTGTAGCCTTCTAATCTGCTAATCTAGTAGAAGTCAATGTGGATTACTCACAGGTAGCCACAACCATGACCAGCAAATCGCAAAAAAGTTGAATGTTTTGCAGTCTGCAAGTTTTTGCTAGTAATACAAACTGCATTGACTTCTACTGGAGTAGATTGCAAGGCTGCACTGTAATTTTTGGTCTCACAACCTGTATCACAGCCAAGGTTCTTGTGTTCCCTAGCCTTACTCCTAATAGTTCACTTCGGGCAGTTTGAGTCTAAACTTTAACAATATGAGGAAGTCTCCTTCTATGGCTCAGTGATTAGCACTGTTGCTTTGCACTGCTGGGGGCTTAGGTTCAAATCTGAAAATATCTGCACAGAGTTTGTATGTTTTCTCTGTATTTCATAATAATCAACTTCATTTATACAGCACCTACAAACTCTATGCAGATGTTGCCCTTGGTGAGATTTGAACCTACAACTCCATTGCTGTAAAACTATAGTCCTAACCACTGAGCCACCATGATTCTCCTTCCTCCCTCTCCTCAATAAATGTATGCACTATATAAATAAAGGTGATGATTATGAAGAATAAACCAACTCAAACACCGGCAGAACATACAAGCTCCATGCAGATGTTCACATTTAGCTCTAGGACCCCAGTGCAGCAAGGCAAGAGTACTAACCACTGAGCCACCATGATTCACCTTCCTTGCTCTCCTCAATAAATGTATGCACTATATAAATAAAGGTGGTGATAATGAAGAATAAACCTACTCAAACACCAGCAGAACATACAAGCTCCATGCAGATGTTCACATTTAGCTCTAGGACCCCAGTGCAGCAAGGCAAGAGTACTAACCACTGAGCCACCATGCATCCTCTGCCTTCTCCTCAATAAATGCAAGCACTATATACCACCTCCTCTTTCTTTCCTTCATGTTCGCCCAGGACAAACTGCCTGAGGTTCAGGTTTGATGCAAATTGAACTTTTAGCAAAGTTTGACCCAAAACAGGGTTTGACTGGTTTAGTTCGCTCAACACTTCCAATAGGTCAATAAACTGGGGAAGACCTGTCAGGCGATACTTCAGTGTTCTTGGAACACTCAAAATGTATTAAGTTACTTGCTATGAAATAAGTATATTGGGGAACATTTATTACTGCTGCTGTGTCAGAATTCTGGCGTAAGTTGCGCAGTTTTTTGGTTCAAATCAATTTAGACAAATTTACTATTTGCCAAAAAGAACAGATGTTACAACTCTCATTCCACTTTCAGAAGTGTCCAGAAAAGGGGGTGTGGCTTGAATGAAGCGAGGGCTTTAAAGACATTTATTGTATGACAGGTGACTTTATAAAGAGTCGCAAACATTTGTGGCAATCTCCCTTCAGTAACTGGAGGGTTTACAAAGTGACTCCATATTTTTTAGGCATATTTAAAGATGCAACATATTTATCAGCATCCTGCAGCGTTTGATAAATCAGTCGCATCTTTAAATTGGAGAAGGGAAGAAAAGTTGCAACAAAACAGGCATCAAAAATTCCCCTGATGATAGATACTCTGTGAACATTCCTTAACCTTCTTATGTACCGTGTTTCCCTGAAAATAAGACAGTGTCTTATATTAATTTTTGTTCAAAAAGGTTTAACTTTTTTACATGTATTACTTAAATTGACTTTTTTAATTAACTGTTAGCAGGGCTTAATTTTGGAATAGGGCTTATATTTCAAGCATCCTCAAAAAGCCTAAAAAATCATTTTGCATCCTCAAAAATTCTGGAAAATCATGCTATGTCTTATTTTCAGGGAAACAGGGTATATAGGGGCAGATTCACTGATCCTAATATTTAGACAGCATAAACTTAGACCAGGCAATCTAAAGATGTGCCAGATTTATCATAGAAAGCCACGATGTATGCGATATAAAGGTTGGTATATAAAATAAGAATACTTGGTCTGGGTGAGAATGTGTGTAAGTAACCGTATCAGTGATCGAAAGCAGAGGGGGGTCATAAATGGTACATACTCTGATTGGGTCACCGTTACTAGTGGGGTACCACAGGGGGCAGTACTGGGCACTATTCTTTTTAATATAGTTATTAATGACCTGGTAGAAGGATTCGGCAGTAAAATATCAATATCTGCAGATGATACGGAACTATGTAAAGTAATTAACATGAGAGGATGCAAGGAGATTGCAAGAGGATCTGGATAAGTTGGGGACAGAAAAGTGGCAGATGAGATTTAACACTGATAAATGTAAGGTTCTGCACATGGGCAGAGGAAATACATGTCACCGTTACACACTAAATGGGAAACTACTGGGTAACACTGACACTGACATGGGAAAGGATTTGGGGGTTTTAGTTAACTGTAAGCTTAACTGGAGCAGCCAGTGTCAGGCAGCTGCTGCCAAGGCTAATAGGATCATGTGGTGCATCAAAAGAGGTCTAGGGGTGCATGATGAGAACATTGTTCTTCCTCTTTACAAGTCACTGGTCAGACCACACATGGAATATTGTGGACAGTTTGGGGCACTGGTACTCAAGGAGGGCATATCAGAGCTTGAGTGGGTACAAAGGTGGTCAACTAAGTTAATAAATGAAAAGGCTAAACAACAATGCCCTGAGAGGTTGTCAAAATCAGGGTTATTTAGTTTATAAAAAAGATGGCTGAGGGGCAACCTAATAACTATGTATAAATATATCAGGGGACAATACAGAGATCTCTCCCATCATCTGTTTATACCCAGGACTGTGACTGTAACAAGGGGGCATCCTCTGTCTAGAGGAAAGAAGGTTTCTACACCAACATAGAAGGGGGTTCTTTACTGTAAGAGCAGAGAGACTGTGGAACTCTCTGCCTGAGGACGTGATGATAGTGAATTCAATAAAAGAGTACAAGAGGGGCCTGGACACCTTTCTTGAGTGATATAATATTATATCTTATAATCACTAATTACTTTAGAAGGGTCAGTGATCCGGTGATTATTCTGATTGCCAGATTGGAGTCAGGAAGAAATGTTTTTCCCTTACATGAGGAAAATTGACTTCTTCCTCTGGATCAACATTGGGGGTAATAGGCTAAAATAGATGGACATTTGGAAAGGATTTGGGAATTTTAGTTAACTGTAAGCTTAACTGGAGCAACCTGTGTCAGGCAGCTGCTGCCAAGGCAAATAGGGTCATGTGGTGCATCAAAAGAAGTCTAGGGGCACATGATAAGAACACTGTTCTTCCCGTATACAAGTCACTGGTCAGACCACACATGGACTATTGTGTCCAGTGTTGGACATCTCAGAGCTTGAGTGGGTACAAAGGTGGGCAACTAAGTTAATAAATAAAAAGGGTAAACAACAATGCCCTGAGAGGTTGTTAAATTATTTAGTTTAGAAAAAAGATGGCTGAGGGGCGACCTGATAACTATGTATAAATATATCAGGGGACAATACAGAGATCCATCCTATCATCTGTTTATACCCCGGACTGTAACTGTAAGAAGAGGGCGCCCTCTACATCTAGAGGAAAGAAGGTTTCTACACCAACATAGAAGGGGGTTCTTTACTGTAACAGCAGTAAGACTGTGGAACTCTCTACCGGAAGATGTAGTGATGGCGAATTTGATAGTAGTTTAAAAGGGGCCTGGACGTCTTTCTTGAGTGTTACAATATTATATGTTGAAATCACTAATTACTTCAGAACGGTCGGTGATCCAGGGATAATTCCATTAGCCAAATTGGAGTCAGGAAGGGTTTTTTTGTTCTCTTAAATGGGGAAAATTGGCTTTTACTTCATTGGGGTTTTGGAGGCTGAACTAGATGGACATATGACTCGTTTTGGCCTAACTGCTATGTTACTATGTGCACTGAAGAAATCAATGATTGAGCAAGGGATGAACCTCCATGAAAGAGTGAGGATTGTAAAATGTGGTACGCGATCAGATGCCCGATGACAATATTCACCGACAGTAAACACAACTCCGACTGCAAAAAGGAAAATCCACAAGAAGGGATTCACAGAGAAAGCCGAGTATTTGTGAGTAGTTCCGGATATCAGATGTTAGAATGCAACCTCTTGTTGCACACCGTGTACCTACCTCCCTAGCTAACAGTGTAACTACATGCATATATATATATATATATATACACACATGCAGGTGGTCATTGCGTTATTTACAGAAGCACAATGACATGAAAAATGAAATCCCATTAATACTAATAGTATGTATGCATCTCACATACAGGTGTAGCAATCGTTAACATGACTATGGCATCGTGATAACTTACATCAGTAGTACATTGTGGTTGAGTTATCATAAGGCATTAACTGTCAAGGTAACATTTGCTACATCTGTATATCACTAAGACTTTTAACGCAAAGAACTCATGTTACTCTTATATTATAATAGTAGCCATCAATACCAGCAATGAGGCGTTAGGCTCTCCACGTACCTCAATTTCATATTATTAGAGGCAGGTGAAACGGGTATAAATTCATCTACAAGGGCAACTATGATACTATGATGTGAAGCCTTCATTGTATATGCTATATACGCTACAATCATCATAAACACAAGAGTGGAAGGGTCCTTTCATTCAAAGTAATAGACAGATACTCTATGGTGGTGAATTACCGCTAAATCGACTCCCTAACTGACACAGTCGCTATCAAGAGCCCCTTAAAGTACTTCTATCAGTGTGCAAATACCAATTAAAAGTGCAAGCACTAACTTGAACCCACCTGCAGCCCTTACGGGGTTATACACTGACTACTTCTATAGGCAACTGATATGTTTCGGCATTACTAGGCCCACACCAACCATCCCTATTTGTAGTCATTATAAAGTGTATGAACAACTCATACAGACTAGTAAAGTTCTTAGAATCATTTGTCCATTGCAAGAGATACACTAATTTAATATTAATTAATTGTTGAATGCCATATACATAGAGATGGTAGCAGAGATGAGATTAATATGGCGCTGCACTGTTTGAATGCTCAGTCCTATGAAAATCATATATAACACGTTATCAAAAATATAGGTATGTAACGGAAACCATCTATCAGTATAGCAAATACGTAATAGACATTAATTTGCATTATGGATATAGTAACATTGCTTTGCATATATACAGAGATGGGAAGTAAGTGCAACATGTTGACACTCTGTAACTCTACACACGTATTTATAAATAAATATGTGTGTATGTATGTATATATATATAGAGATGTATATGTGTGTATATGTATATATATATATGCATATATATGTGTGTGTGTATATATATATATCTCTATATAGATAGATAGATATATATATATATATATATATATATATAGATATATACAGATATATCTATATATATTAACATACGTGTATATCTACAATTTGTATCGATACGTTGCATAAAGCTCGTTGCTTTGCATGCACCATGAATTAATTTCATTCTTCCATAGATCCTAATCCCCTCTAAATGTCAACACTAATCAGAAGTTGTGAGATGCTGAGGGTTATCACAGAGCATGCAGTTGTGTGTTCTTACCTGGGCTGATCATACTATGCATTCTGTGCTGTGCCAGGAGCTTGTCACGACCAGATACCCCATCTGAGGAAAAACATGATTCACTCTCATAAATTGTCTGCAGCATATTCCAGTCACTGTGTGTAGTTCAGACACATGAAAGCTTCATCACTCTTCTGCATGGAAGCGACCCCTCAGCAGCGTTAACTCCTCCGCAAGGGGAGGAGGAGGCACACATACACTTTGACAATTATTCCATTTTTCTCCCCATATTTACTGTGCTAACTACCCTTCTGGACCTTGCTGCTGCTTGTACAAGGAAGCTGTCGGAGCCCGGCAGATCCCTTAGAATCACAGCCAGTGCCTTGCCCTGAGAGCAGGTGCAACAGGAGGCTGGAGCCTCAGGGTTCTCTCTGTCTCAGTAATGAAAGACAGCATGAAATAAGAGGATGAAAGCGTGAAAATAGAGCTGAGGATGGATAAATATGTCCGCTATACTGAGAGAGGAACAATGACACAGCTAGTAGCACCCTAAGGAAGTGCGAGCCCTGTCCTGTATCTAAGCCTCTTCCTCCCTGCATGTGCTTCCTCTCCCTCACCCTCTGCCTCTCGCAGTGCCTGGCTTCTACAGTAAAGTTGGCTAAAGCTGGTGATAACTCATTTGCATGTGAATCAACAACAGCGTGGCCTACTGGGTCCAAAAATAGAACAATGGCCGGCCCGAGCCAAAAATAGGTCAAGCAGGGCCGAGTGATCGGAGCCTACATTAATGTATTTAAAAATATCCCAGCAAACACAGCTGTCCGGTCCGTCTTATGAGGAACACTGTCAGTCCTCTAAGGTTCAGAGTAATCATTAACATTTTACAAGCAAATCATCCTACTTGTCAAACCAGAAGAGCAGATACTGACATAGCCTATAAGCTATATATATCTGGAGATATAATATGGAGTGGAGCTTGTACCTCCTGGGCCTTAAACGCTGTACGAGAAACCCCCAAACTATTGGGACTGCACAGATGACCGCTATATCTCCAAAGGTCAGTCAACAGGGCGGCCAGAACCAAGTGATAAGCAGATGGTCTATAGTGGGGCAGATATTACCCGAAAGACGCTCTAGTAGTTAATGCCCTGTTTGGAAAATCGTTCAAACGAGCGAAAACCGAACGATAAGTGTTCATTTAAACGCAGCTAACGACGAACGGGAATCGTGCGCTACTTGTTCGGCATTCAGGCGTACAAAATCGGCGCCGGCTCGTGCAGTTTAAACACCGACTGTTCAGTGATTTATATAGGAATGGGAAATCCTGAACGATTAGTGCAGTCTAAAATGCTGCCTGAGCGCAAACGAGCCAGTGATGACATCACTAGCTCGTTAGCTCGGGCAAATGAGAATTGTTTGATTCTTGTGCCTTTTAAAAGGGGCATAAGAGAGGAGCAGTGTTAGGGCTACTTTAGACAAGCGTATTCGCAAATACGCTCGTTTCAGCACAGTGAATGAGATTGATTTGCGCACATATCAGCGCATAGTTCTGTACGTTTTTGTGCACGCAACGCCTGTTCATTTGCGCACATGACACACCCCCTGCCCTGATTTAATAGGCTGTTTAGCCTAGCGAGGTTCAGATATGTTCTATTCTTCATAGAACTGTGCAGCGTATTGCGCTTTTGCGCACCTCCTATAGACTTCTATGGGGACTTTGCTGCACAAATATGCAGAAAGATAGAGCAAGTCCAATTTTTTTTGCACGCAACCAAAATGCACGCGAAAGGAATCGTTAATGAGAACTAACCCTTTGACATCAATGGGTTCTATTCTCAGCATATTGCGCACACAATGCACGGCACAAATATGTCCGTCTGAAGAAGCCCTAATAAATAAACAGTGTAGAGGTAAACAATTAAAGGGCATTTCCTAAACAATAGGGTGCAGTTAAAAATACCGCCCAGCGCTATATCTCAATCCTGGCGTCCAATATTGAAATAACAATAGCGTGCTTTTATAGGAAGGCATGGAACCGCTACACGATGATATGGCGCATAAGCCCCTCGGGGCCCCCGAACATGGATTTCAGTTTTGTGTTGTAGCCGTGTAAGAGAGTGAAAACCCAATTGCAAAGTTGAGGAATAGCATGTGAGAAGCAGAAATCTGCTTCTGCTGGTCTCTAGTATCCGTGGAACCATTAGTTTGGCTGAAGCAAGGAAAGCGTACTCAAAGTGGCCCCTGTTAGCATTGATTGCACTGGATGCAGATAGCGCTGTCAACATTACAGCATCTTGGTTTAATACTACAGGCACAGCTCCTATTAAAATTTAAAACCGGGCCGCTGCAATACAGACCCCAACTATCGATGATCTATCCTGAAGACATAGGTCATCGATAGTAAAAGTCCCAGACAACCTCTTCAATTTGCATTTTTCTGACACATCTTTATTGTTTTCACATATGATATTGTTATATGATTTCTCAAAAACTGTAGGTATATTTATTAAAAATGTCCAAAAAAGCCACAGTTGTAGCATACAAGCACATGTATTAGCATAAGAGATGAGCGAGCATGCTCGGATAAGGCAGTTACTTGAGCGAGCATCGTTCTCGTCCGAGCAGGCTCGGGGGGCCCTTGGGTAGCGGGGGGGAAGGGGGAGTTCTGGGGGAATCAGGACATCTGGAGCACTCGGACGCCATAAATATATGCTTGCACGCTATAGTACAGGCAGATGTAGTACGCACCAGAGAGTGTTACAGGAAGATTGCAACTGCCATTTGGGTCATGTAACCAGCCCTATGGCACAACCTTTAGCTACTTGACCTTTGGCTCGAAATGAAAAGTCAAGAAGAAGATTGTTGTTCCTTCTCGGGGAAGTTCCGTACAATCAGGATTGACGGAAATGCTGTTAGTGGCTACCCTCGTGTTCTCCCGCTGCTATCGAGAGCACCTGTCTCACAACCTTGATACCGAGGACCTGAGCTCTATCCAGTTGCCCTTGAAAGTGGATCTCCACAACTTGTTCTTTTGTTTTGCAACACTTATTGAACTAGTGATAAGTGCCTCCGATTTCCCCGACTATAGCTACAATTTTAAGAAGAGACTACCTGACAATCTGTTAATAAATCTACATTGAAGCAGCAGCAACATGTCCAGCCCAATGATTGCTACTTATAGAAAACTGATGTCTGCCTTGATGACTGTGTGTGACTGGGCCTACTCTTATCGCTATGGGTCATCTTCCAAAACCCGAGTGGTAATCCCAGACCCAGAGCCCTGGGAGTCTTCTTTAATGCTGTCTGTGCCGGCTAGATCTTAAGAAAAGGCACAAGTTGAAGTAAGACCAGTTGGCACCTAGGGCAACCCCCCCTTCCCCTTTCACATCAAGCCATAATGCAGTATGAATAAGTTTTTAATATTTATCTAAAACCCAACCTAAAACCTAAAGAAGAGTAAAGTATAAAGGAAATACTTAAAGGGGTTGTCCCGCGAAAGCAAGTGGGGGTATACACTTCTGTATGGCCATATTAATGCACTTTGTAATATACATCGTGCATTAAATATGAGCCAAACAGAAGTTATTCACTTACCTGTTCCGTTGCTAGCGTCCTCGTCTCCATGGTGCCGTCTAATTTCAGCGTCTAATCTCCCGATTAGACGCGCTTGCGCAGTCCGGTCTTCTCCCTTCTGAATGGGGCCGCTCGTACCGGAGAGCTGCTCCTCGTAGCTCCGCCCCGTCACGTGTGCCGATTCCGGCCAATCAGGAGGCTGGAATCGGCAATGGAACGCACAGAGCCCACGGTGCACCATGGGAGAAGACCTGCGGTCCACCGTGGGTGAAGATCCCGGCGGCCATCTTAGCAAGGTAAGTAAGAAGTCGCTGCAGCGCGGGGATTCGGGTAAGTACTATCCGTTTGTTTGTTTTTTACCCCTGCATCGGGTTTGTCTCGCGCCGAACGGGGGGCCTATTGAAAAAAAAAAAAACCCGTTTCGGCGCGGGACAACCCCTTTAATTTTTTTTTATGCAGTCCTGACATTTCTTGGCAAAAAAAAGCATTAAAACTACACATTTGAAGACTCTATCCTTCTTTTATAATAACAGTATTTTGTAAGAGAATGTATATTTCCAGTTATTTACCTGCAATTTACAATAACAATAAGATTGACGGGGGAGGCTTAAAGCAAATAGGAAATTCTTTTCCTAAGATAAGGTTGTATGGCTTTTACTAGAAAACCCTATAGTAATTCTCAGTTTGAAATCTGCAAGAATGGATCCCCCAAACAACACAGTTCTGTCAGCAAGTCACATTACAAATTATGGGCTGTGTGCATAAAACCATGGATGCAATGCTCCTCTCCCCCACACAAATTGCACAGCTAAGTATGTGACAAAAAACCTATGGTTAGAACATGTCATCATCTTGTCTTCTCACTCACAGGCAGTCACCTCTAATAAGGTACCGCCGGTTAGACTCAAACCAATGGAAGCAGAATGTGCAGACCTCTACTTGTGATCTGGCCTCGTATAAAATCCTGGACCGTTTATGCTAATGTTATGTGTACTCTCTCTAGGAAATGATATGACATGTAAATGACTCATGATTGTATATTGCAAAGAACTTTCAACCTTCCATGGCGTTGGAGTGAAAACGCAACAAGCTGGCCAATGTTTCGAAAAATAACACATTAATAAGCAAGTTTATTCTTTTATACAAATGTAGAATTGAAAGAGGCTGTCCCCTGATAATAAGCTGATCACAGGGTCAGTGAATTACATAGAAGAGATGGAGCACCATGGTAAAAATGTACATGGGCATCCATGTAATGGAGGGGTTTGGAGGGGGGGGGGGGGTATTGAGAATCTGTGTTGAGTTTTGTTTTATTCTGATATTGTATTGAATCAAACAATCATAGAATGGTAGAGATGGAAGGGACCTCCAGGGTCCAACGGGTCCAACTCCTGCTTCACTAAGTCATCCCAGACAGATATTTGTCCAGGCTTTGTTTGAACACTTCCATTGAAGGAGAACTCACCACTTCCCGTGGTAACCTGTTCCACTCATTGATTACCCTCACTGACTAATATCTAATCTGTGTTTCCTCCCTTTCAGTTTTATTCTATTGCTTCTAGTCTTTCCTTGTGAAAGACTACAGGCAATGAGATGAAATAAGATGGGAACAGAGGACCTAGTTGAAGCAGGAAAGGAATCGGAAGACAGACTGTGCAAAGCAACAATTGGTCCTTCAGACTGGGGCCTCCATGCAAGTGCGTTTTCAAGCTGAAACCATTTAAATGGTGAGTCTGTTCTGGTCATATTGGACTGTAGAGTCTTTAGTGCAGCCAGAGGCCGGCTCCTCTGTTCCCTGTACCTTCATGCAAAGGGTAAAGAGACCGAGTTGTAAACTTTTGATTTCTGTTCACTATAAAGGCAATTATCATTACTTTGCGATGGCTATGTTTTCTGGCTTGGTGACATACCCCCAGACCCTTCAATGCACACCAAGCAACCAGACCTACTTCAATACATGGCCTTCTACCGAATCGGTTAAGGAGGAAAAATGGCCCATCACCAGTGTGAGCAGAGAAGAAAGGGAGCCGTTGGGTCCATCCTGCCTGTCAGAGTTTGACCCTGCAATCCCCACTTCCCCTAGCCCGTTATATCCAGTTTTGATACCCAGGTTGGTTACCCATTACATGGCCTTAAGGATATCTTTGGGCTAATTTTCCATCCCCTTGTTTGCTTGGAATGTAGTTTCTCATTGGAGGAGGTCCTGCATATGTTTTCATACCCAACAAAAAGGATCAGGGTTGCTTCCCTCCAAGTACCCCATAGTAGTTACATATTGCCTCTATGATTTGTATGCAACAGGTGAGAGATAGCGGGCAATAAAAAGTCCATCCTAGTTAGGGGTAGTAATACACACTGAATCCAAATTCACCCTGAAGGATAGCTTCTTTAATATACTTTCAGTATACTCTATAGTTTCCATTGACACTAAGCGGCTTCTGGTAAATGCTAACACCAGCCCAGGATTCCAGTCTGAAGTTCTTTCTGCCTGTGGACACAGCCCATGTCCATACCCAGCACTCCGGTGGTCTGCATTGGCAGCTCACACCAGTACAGGGCCCTCATGCTCAGCCAGAAGCTGCTGTGTCACAGCAAAGCCCGGGAACAGGGCTTGTCTTTTAGGGCAGCCTCACACGACTATATGCGCAAAATACATGCGGTAGCGCAACGTTTTTGTGCTGTGAAGGAGTCTTTTTTGCGTGCGTTTTAGCGCATTTTCTTGTACTCTTTTTGTCGGGCACCTTCACATAGGATTGGGACAAATTAGTGCCATGATTTTAAAGCCTTTCTAGCTAAATTAGCACCTGAGGTGTTCGATTCCCCATAAAATTGGGACTCCTATGGGGCCTTTGGTGCACACATGTGCACAAAGATAGAGCATGTCGTGGGTTTTTTTTTGGCGCACCCCTTTCAACCCCTTGCACAGGGTGTAAGCAGCTGTCTTTCTTTAAGAGAAATCAGTGTCTGAAGCTGCAGAACGTACCTATCAATGTGCATAAATAGCCCTTCAGTACTGGAAAGGGTGATATGGAGGTTCCGCTCTCTTGTGCCAGTAGCTAACAGTGTCAGTAAAAAAAATATTCGGTAAGGCTAGGTGCACAATAACCGCAAGTGCAAGTTGTGTGCAAGAGGCTTGACCCCAACCTTCATTGGACAGCACTTGGACACCGATATAGTGATATATACAAATGATCCACATTGGCATGCCCAATTTCTGGTCCATGAAATGGACAGAAATAGGTCATGGCATGAGTTTTTTTTCATGCAGACCATCATCCATAAGGTAGTGTGCACGAGGCCTAAGGGTAATTTCACACATTTTTAGGGTCTTCTATACTACTCAATGCCATCCAGATAACAAGCGCTGATTAACTAGATCAGTACTTGTTCAGATGGCCTTCTCACAGGTCAATTCAGACTGTAGAGGGACGAACAATTGTTCATAGGCTCGTTCATCCCTGACAGCATCACATCCCTGTTTAGCTGTGGAGATATGGTGCCGAATGCGATTACCTTGGTGTGGCATAAAAGGTACAATCTTCCCACAAATGTGTATTTGCTCACTTGTCGGGCAATTGGTGGCACTTTCATATAGGCAGATTATTGGGTGAATTAACATTTGGAGGAACTCTTGTTCACAATCATCTGCCCATGTAAAAAGCCACAAGAGTGGTTGGGCAGATAATCTTCCGTGGTAATGAGCAACAAACAACAATGAGAATGTCAGGCGGTGCTCATTAATAATGTCAACATGGGCAGATAGCTGCACAAAAGGCAAGATCAGCCAACAGACGAGAGTTTGCTCATTCACTGACTGATCGTGTCCACAGTCATGTGAGCCAATGATCGAGGAAAAGATCATTCAGCAAATATTTGTGCCTAATCAGAAGCCCATGTAAAAGGGCCTTTAAGGTGTTTAAATGACAGGCCAAGGAAGTGTGCCAATCTGAAGGAGGCTTTCATGGGAAACCCTTGCTGACCAACTGTTATATGTAACGGCTCACTAGATCATCACACAAGCAGCTGGGGCAGTGTGTTGCTCCTCAGCAAGGGCAGTATTGAAGCACTCATCACAAGGCTTCCATACTTCAACATGACCATCGCTGGCTCCCAAATAGAACCTGGATTAATCACTAAAGACAATAGAATACAGTCCATAGCAGTCCAGGATTCTCATTCATGGTACCACTGCAAACTAAGGCAACAGTGTTGGCTTGATGATGATAAAATATATAATGGGTATCATGATATCAAATATACTTTTGCTAAGCACGTGGAAATGGTCCAGCTAGTGGAAGAGATCTATAATGAAGGCAGCACCTGTGTCTGGATGGTGGACAATGAAATTGTTGAATCTACTTGTGCTTGTTAGCAGACCAAGCCCTGCTCTCTTCTGGTGGTCGGTGTCCGGAGACTGTTCTCCTTGTATGTGTGTCCTCATGTAACCACTCCTCTTGACATCTCCTAACAGCTTGGTCAAAATAGTTTAGATGGCGGGCAAATCATTGAAATGACCATTCTACTTCTCTAATTCCAATGATTCGTCCCCTATTTAAAGTCTGTTAAATGGGCAACATGTCTTCAAATGCATCGTAGAGGCATGTCTAGAAGTCAGCAATCTCTCAATAAGAAGTACTCTACACAAAGGTTGCCTCTGAGAGCCTTTCTATAGGGCAACGGGGAAGCTCTTTTACAACCTCTGGTGGTTAGACTCAATGTCTATCTAATCAGTCCACAACTGTAATCATTTACATATCTACCTGAGAAATAACTGTGTGCTGAGCTTTGTAGCCATTCGCCATTACTATCTGAGTGCATTAATTTTTTGGTCAATGAGTATATGTCTGTAGCTCAGATACTAATAGGAACACAAGATCAGCGTTTACTAGGAATTATGGAATTCTAACTACAAACGTAACGCAAGCTCACTGCATAGGTTTCTCCAGCTTCCAAAAAATCGGACTCTTTGGACCTACCACCTCACTACTAGAAACTTCTTATGTCAATGTATGTGACCACAACAGGATCTATATGACACACATGCGCTATATTATATACAGATATTTAATAAATAATATTTAGTCTACCATAACTACTAGAGATGAGCGAGTGTACTCGCTAAGGCAAACTACTCGAGCGAGTAGTGCCTTATGTGAGTACCTGCCCGCTCGTCTCTAAAGATTCGGGTGCGGGGCGGGGAGCGTCGGGGGAGAGCGGGGAGGAATGGGGGGGGGGGGGGAGATCTCTCTCTCACTCTCCCCCCCCCCCCCCGCTCCTCCCTGCTCACTCCCGCAACTACCCGCATGTTTAGAGACGAGCGGGCAGTAGGGCGAAGAACTGAGTCACTATGCTTGGTCTTTCTTCTCTGGGGAAGAAGAAGAAGAAACAAAGAGAGCATACAAACTCCATGCAGGTGTTGTCTTTGGTCAAACTTGAACCTAGGAGCCCAGTACTATGAGGCTAATGAATGAGCTGCCATGCTTGTTCTTCCTTCCTACTCCTCCAGAAAGGAAAAAGAAAGAGGAAGGATGAGAAGGAGGACAAAAAGCCAGAGATGACGGAGAATAATAAGAAAATATTTAACTTCTTTTCTATTTTTCCCTCTAATAAACCTTGAGAGAAGGAAGAACCAGGAGAATGAAATCACTGGTGGCTTAGTGGCTAGCAATGTTGCCTTGTAGCGCTGGGGTTCTAAGTTTACATGTTACTATTAAAAAAAACATCTGCGTAGAGTTTGTATTTTCTATTCGTGTTTATTATTCTTCTTCTTCTCTGTCCTCTCTTTCTCTGGAGTAGGGAGAAGGGAAAAGTAAGAAAGAAAAAATGTGGTGACTCTAGTTTCTGATGAAGGGCAACTTCTGGATGGAGTTTTTATGTTCTCTTTGTGTTTATTGTTCTTCCTCGGGGTGTGAAAGAACAAGTATGGTGGCTCCATTGTTAGAACTGCTGCTTTGCAGTGCTGGAGCCCTCGGTTCAAATTTGACTAAGGACAACATTAAGATAGAGGTTTTCAAGGTTCATCCAGATGTTACCCTTGTTGGAATTTGAACCTAGGACCTCAACATTGAAGACAATAGTGCAAACCACTGAGCCGCATTGTTTGGAGAGGAACTACTGACGCCTTTTGGACCTTCTGGAGGGCAAATTAGTGCATCCAATTTTTACTCCAATTGACTTTTAAGGGAGTCGGAATCGTCTCATCCCGATTCATGATTATTTTTTGGGAATCGGGTTAGGCACTACTGACCCGAATATTTGAATAATCGCTCAACACTAATGTTGGTGCCATTTACAGGTGGAGCATAGCTTAACTTGACTCAATGCATTAGGAAAGTGTTCTGTGCCACAGTTTATTTGACCTTTCAATAGATTTTCAGTTGCCTTGTTGTGTTAATATACCAATAGATTTGAAATGGCTTAAAGCCCCTACAATTTAGGAGGAGCTCTGTTCATTCTGTAGGAAAATGACATTACAGTTTTGGACAAATAGAGCTTCTTTTACTTTAAAAGCCAGTTGCTCGGGTTCTATCAGTGCTACAGCCATGCTTTTGGTGGCATTTTAAAACCACAGAATGGAATGTGGTGCCACACAAAAAGTCTTTGTAAAACGAAGAAAAAAGTGTTTATATCGTATAAAAGTAGTAAAACAAATTATGTTATGTGTTGTTGTCATAATCGTACTGACCCATAGTGTACATTTAACATAATATTTATAACACATGGTGAACGTCATAAAATTAAAACCCATAAAACAATAGGGAAATTGCTTTTTTTCCCATTGCGCCCCAGTAAAAAAATTAATAAAAGTTTCTCAATACATTATATGTACCTGAAATTGGTTCTTACAAAAACTAGAACTTGTGCTGCAAAATACAAGGTCTCACACAGCTACATTGCTGAAAAATAAATAAGTTATGACCACTGGAACACAAAAGGGGAAATGATTTACTGGTTTTAAGGCTAAAATTAGTTATGTCACTGAGGGGTTAAAAATACACTTAAGGCGACTAAGTTCTGTGCCAAATATAGTTATACAAGACATAAATTCAAAATCTACAATAAATAAGTGACATTTTCAGGAGGGTTTTTCCAATTTTAACTGGACTGTTAGAGGGTTAAGATAACTTGTTGCAGAAAGTTATCACAGTCAAGTTAACCCATGCTACATCTTTAAGAAATGGCAATTAATAAATAAACTTTTTGGCCCAAGTGGAATATCTACACTAACCTCCCCTGTCCACGGACGTGATTCTCCGCTCGCGGACGGCAATTGGTAGCATGCTGCCAATTGCTGCGATTCTCCAGGGTCAGCCTATCTGTCAGATAGGCTGACTGGCGGAGATTCTTTTGCCGGCGGTAGCTCCAGCAGCGGATATTCGCCGTGGGACTTCACAGCGCCCATGGACAGGGGGCCTAAGACCCAGAACTTAAGGAAGTTCTCCCATTAAATGAAGTTATGCCTTATCTACAGGATAGGGGATAACTATCTGATTGGTTAACCACTGATCATGAGAATTGGAATTCCAAAGGTTCCCAATGGAATGGAATAATGGTCACAGGCGCATCACTGCACCATTTATTTTAATGATTCTGCCGGAAATAGTTGAGTTCCAGCATTCGGCTATTTCCGGCAGTCCCATTAAAATAAATACAGCAGCAGTTTGTACAAATGACTTAAGTTTCCATCATTCAGGAACCTTCAACTCCCATTCTTGTGGTTGGTAGCAGTCCTAGCGGTCAGACTCTTACTGGTCAGATAGTTATCCCGTCGATAAGTGACAACATAACTTTGTGGGACACCCCCTTTAACTGCCATGCTACACCTTTCTTTATGAAGCCAATAATACTTGGTTGCTGATAATACTTTATCTGAAATGCTCATTGAAGCTCATGATGCCACTTGTAGCTTCAGTCTGGGATTCACTATTGAGTTCACAAGATTTTGCCAAGCTACTTAGTCACCTATTTGAATGGGTTTTCTGATATATACAGTAGGATCGATGACATATGCCATGTGTATCCAGCAGGGTCCGGCCATTTGGACCATCATCAATCCTGGGGATGAAGTGGCCATCAATGCAGAGGACCATTACATTGTAACCAGAAACAGTGTTGCTCTTATCCAGGGCTAATTTGCCCTACTAGTCAAAGTCTCACTTAAGTGCAATGCATTATTGTTGTTAGAACTTTGCAAATCTCTAAAACTATGGACAGCTTTAGCGGGAAAAAAATATTTTCCTACCAATGATAATGACAGACCCTCTGATATGCAACTTGCTCCTAGTTACAGACTTTTTTTTCATATGGATGTGTCCCTCCAAGTAATACCTGCTGAATGGTAGGTCTCTGTAGTCAGGATGCTGCTGCCTACACTAGCTCTCATGTATCAGTCCAATTTAACTTACATACTGCTTTCTCCTTCTACGGTCGATAAGGGATATCTTCTGCCTTGTACTGATAAATAGTGATGCTGAGGAGTGCGTAATTATTAATCCCATGCAGAGTCTGCCATGAGTGCTCTTCTCTCTCTGTACACTGCCAAGTGTGTGCTTTCCTCCTTGTCTATATTCTGATATAGAAAAGCTTGTGTGATCTGCTTTCCCAGAATACTAGGATGCCTTTCCTCCTCTCCTTACTCTGAAATGCCCTTTGTAATCTCCATCCCTCCCTCCTGCAATCTTTTACATTAAGAGAATGGAGGGAGAGAAGAGAGGGAGCAACACAGTCAAAAGCAGTGTGCTGTCAGATACATGTGACAGGTAGCAGAGCAATCAGCTGTGTACAAGAGTTGCACAGACTCTGCAACAGCAAAATGGTAGGAAATTTTTTAATATAGCTATTTAGAATGTTGCATCATTTTGTATTTAACGAAGCAAATGAAGAATAAACAAAATTTCACTACAGAGGTGTGAACTGGTAGTGGTGGGTGGCTCAGTAGTAATTCAACACTTAGCAGGATCATAGGCATCCATTCACTCAGCACCCAGAGATTCTCATCGTAACAGAAACATATTTTGTGTCAAAAATAGTTGCAAGGATGCAGAGGTATTAGACGAGGCACCGGAAAAGACTACTTCTGGAGCCACATTGCAGTGTTTCTTAACTAAACTTGAAGAAAAGCACAGTCTCTTACAAGTCGTTGTGTAAAGGCCCTTTTACTCGTAATGATTAACACTCAAAATTTGTTCAAATGGTCAAAAGGGAGCGATATATGTAATCGCAGGCAGTCATGCACTATTCATGCAATTGTCGTTCAGCGCTGGTTTTTAGCCGGAATAAAATCCATCGTTAAGCCACTAAGAATTTGTTCCATTTGAATGGAGTTCATTCAGTCTTTTCAGTGACTTAAGGATGGTTTTGTTTGCTTTGCATACACAATGAGTGCAGTGTTGACTCATGCCAGGAGAGAACAATGTACTCATTGTGTATGCAAGGGGGAAAGATAATGGAATCTGCTGGCCAGATAATCTCTTGGGAAAAACACACACCAGCTGCTATTGAAGTTTACTTTAGCTAATGACGGAAAATACAGATTATTAGTTGCGAGTAATTTTATTCAAAAATGTTGTCAGTTCGTCCAATCGTGCGGTTGTTTGAGTGATAATCGTTGCATGTAAAAGGGTCTTAACAGTGTAGTGACCCAGAATGGTTACTACATGATAATAATTCAGACATTTCTGGAACTATTAATCATATGTGTTTAAATCTGCTATATACTGTGTTTTGTGTTCTGCCTTGAAAGTGGTGGCTTAAGTAAAGCATAGTTTAGGAGCAGTTAAACAACACAGGGACTCAGCTCTTTTCAGCTTCATCCAATCAGTACTAAGCTGATAGGAGACGCAAAGGTTATATAAGTTTATATAATATTTTAGAAAGTTCAGAATGAGAAGAGAGCAGAAAGTAGTGTATCACCCTGCCATCTAAATTAGCTGGTTCAAGGGGACAGTTCCTAATAGCCATTTCTGGATTTGACTTCCGAAGGAAAAAGGGTGCACAGTGAATATTCTGGAGCCATGGTGAAAAACTCATACGAGCAGTACAGAGCAGAAAAGGTAGCACTTGCTTAAGCTACCATCCACAGGACTCGGCTACAAAGGTTTGCGCTTTCAGCAATTTGATGCTGAACCATTGTACTTCTGGATCAAGTAAACATGGTATACGCTATTACCCTCATCCAGACTCTCTAGACTCTTCTTTTCATGGGGGAGCATTACACTGCATTGCAGCAACATTCCAAGGAGAAGAGACCAGCCATTCACCATCACCCCCACCTTTGACTGTAATGCAGTCATTTGGGTAATGCTTCACTTAGTAATGGCAAGGGTGGGGTTAATACCATCAACCCAAACCATCACCCCCATTTCGGCATACAACAACAGCAACTTTTCCCTTCCAAGTGGCAGCAAAGTAGGTTGGTGGGCACTGGAATTACCAGGGAGAAGACACCTGGGTAGAACCAAATGGACCATGTTGCAAGACATTGGGCACCGGCGGTATGTGTCATGCAAAACATTTGGTACTAGGTCATGGTTTCCATTTATAACGGAAGCAACAATGCGGATGTCAACAAAGGCCTAGTCTATGTAAAGTATTTGCCTTTTGAACTGTGACTATGTTGGCGATGTGTAAATAGCTAATATTAAGATATAGCATTTCTATATAAGAACAGAGCTGCAACTGGAAACGTCTATCTGCCCTACGAATCCATCAGCAGAACACATACTGCTATTTATGGCATTCTGTATTCAGTTTGTTACACCACAAAGACACTGTTAGAAATTCTCAAAAAGGTGGTCCAATTAGAACAACCCTTGTCCACAGGGAAATAGCTTGGAGGGGCTGGTGATGCATGTGCTTCAAGTGCTGGATAACATAGGAGATGTCAACAAGTCACCCTACCTTGGTCAGGGTATTTAGGTCACTATAAGGAGGTTGGTGCAGAAGCTTCCTCTCTGACCTCTGTGTATTTGGAACAGAAATCTCCGCGCCAACCTCCCATGTAGTGGCCGGCGCTTGTAACTGCAGGCACGGTTCCCATTGACTTTAATGAGAGGCGTGCCTGCAGTTACAAGCACTGGCCACTACACAGAGGTCTGCTCTGACCTCTATGTTATTGCGGCACTGATGGCATGCGCCTGCTCAGCTGATCGGTCGGGGTCTCGAGTAACAGACCCCAGCCAATCAACTAATTGGCTGGGGTGTGTCAATAGTATTTGATAGGTCATTGATAGTATTTCCCTGGAAAACCCCTTTAATGCTCTCTATTTTGTTAATGGCATACAGATTTTACACTGAATCCATGTAAAATATTGGAGATACTCAAATGAAAACTTTTTTTTTTTCTAGAAGTAAACTAAGACCAAGTTGAGGGTAAAAAGTTATGTAAAGTGTAAGGCATTATGTATGTAGGAACGAATGCTGTCTCCTGGGATTTTGCTTTAATATAAATATACATGTTCTTCTTCCAAAATAAGAATAGTAAATAGAGAAAAGGAACTGTCATCTATGTCAAGTCTAAAATATCACTGGAAGCTTTTGCTCATAAAGTGGTTTGAGTATCGCCCACGCACTGCCATCCTGGTATTCTATTTTCGTTGCTTGCTTCTCTAGCTCCGCTGCAGTTGGCTGATGCACTGTACGCTTGATGTCTTGCAGTTTCAGTTTTTAACCGTGGCTGAGAATAGATGACTACTGCTGGTGTTTCTGTGTGTGTTTTCACTATGCAATTATTATTGCATTGAAAATTACACACCATAATTGCAGATGAGGTCATGAAAATTAATTGGAAACGTCTACATTGACGAAAGGTTACAGCGGCGTAGGACGATGTTGGGGTCGAAATTATGGCTCGTGGGATGAGTGTGCATGGTTCAGTGACTGCCATTTTCATGTCAGTTAGATTGCTACTCACTTTACCTCAGTGTGTCTTCTTTTAATTACATTACAAATTATGTAAGGTGTAATTATAATGTCTGTCAATAAGCACTAATTAGTCATCCTCGTGGTTCTTAAAGGAAATGCTAAGCATCAAAAGTAAGAAGGTAACTTAAATATGTGCACTTTACGATCAATTCATAGTAGATGATTCGGAGACCTTTCTACCTATACTGTATTCTTTAAAGTAGCACACTCCTTGATAATGCATTGGTAATTAGTTACTTAACCCTTTCCAATCCACTGTCTGACGTCTAAAGACATTATGATTTAAGGCTGGACAGCTCCGATGTTGGAAGATGTCTGTCGGGGTTCTCTTACTGTATATTGCCAGCCTCTCTGCTGTTAGAGCCTATCCAAAGTGTTCCCTTATGCAGTACTGGCTTAGGCCTCGGTCACATGGGCGTTTTTTCCCGCAATTTGCATCCGCAAATCGCCGAAAAATCTGCACCTAGCAGCATTTTCAGCAAAAGGACACGATCAAACGAGCGCTGCCCGCTATCCTCTGCCACAGCTGTGGCAGAGGAGAATGATGTTCACCCATGGAATTCAATGGGCTGCCGGCAAGCACGATATGAATTTTCGGGGAAGGGCTTAAAATTTAAGCCCTTCCCTGAAAAGCATCCTGAAAATGTGTAAAAAAAAAAATGTATACTCACCTTTTTGCTGCAGCCGGAGTTCAGCTGCGTCCGGCCGGCAGTTCTCCTGAACTGCTTTCTGTAGTATTCAGCAGGCAGGGATTTAAAATCCCCGCCTGCTGAATGGGCTGCCTCTGATTGGTCACAGCCCTCAGCCAATCAGAGGCAGCACTCACTCACCCATTCATGAATTCATGAATGGGTAAGTGAGTGCTGCCTCTGATTGGCTGAGCGCAGGGACCAATCAGAGGCAGCTCTCAGCTGTCATTCAATAGCAGAGGAGAACGATCTTTAGTATATGTTCTCAATGGGGTCGGCGCTGCTGCCGCCGTCCCCATTGAGCGCATATATAGAACACCGATTTGCGCAGAATGCAGATAGGCGCGTTCTGCGAATCATTGTGTCCTATAATTTATTGCACATCCGCATAAAAACGGACATGTGACTGCTCCCATTGCAAAGCATTGGGTCTATATATCCGCGAAAAAACGCCCGTGTGACCGAGGCCTTAGCCAGCATATAGCGCCATTGTATAACAGCAGAAAAAGAGTAAGCCCCCTAGGAAAAACAGAATACAAATTGGATTGGAAAGGGCTAAAGTATGTAGGATAACCATTTGTAATACATTACAGATGTCAGCAGTCGTAATTAGGATCAATAACTTGATATAGCCACTGGCTTTATTTTGTATAAAGACTTGATTGTCTAATTTTGGAAAATTTTAGCCTTCTTCTTCTTTAACAAATTGCTTTTACTATGTAAAGAATAAAATAATGAGGGGTCTAGTCCACAAGAGCATAACCTAGAGCTGTTAAAAGACCTACTTTAAGCTGGGGGAATGGCGCAGTTCAAGAATTCATGCCGAGTGATGTCATCTTTCTATGCAATAACATAGAAACATAGTATGCAAGGCTGAAAAATGTTGATTCAGAGGAAAGCAAAAAAATAAGCCCTATTAGGTAGAAGCCAATTTTCCTAATTTTAAGGAAAAAAAATTTCTTCCCGACTTCAAATCTGGCAATCAGAATACTCTCTGGATAAACAACCGTTCTTAAGTGATCTAGTGACTATAAAATGTAATAATATTGCTCTCCTGAAAGGCATACAACCCCCTCTTGAACTCTTTCAGTGAGTTCGCCATCACCTCGTCCTGCATAGTCTCACTGCTCTTACAGTAAAGAACCCCCTTCTATGTTGGTGTAGAAACCTTCTTTTCTTTGGATGTAGAGGACGCCCCCTCAATGCAGTCATAGTCCTGGGTATAAATAGGTGATGGTAGAGATCTCTGTATTAATCACTGATACTTTTATACATAAATACATATCATAATGCATGGTAAAGGGTCGAGCAAACAGGTCCAAGCCCACTTCCACTTGTTCCGTGCTAGAAGGTTGTTATAAGAGAATCTGCTATAATGTCAATGCTGCTCAAACTCTAAAAGGAGTGAAAAAGACTGATATATAGTTTTGTGGAAAATGTCCAATTTATTGATTGAAACCCCTGATAACTCAGGGCTTATGGGTCCAGTGGGCAGTTCTATCAGCCATGTCTTTATGTAAGCTCATACAAAGAAGGCTGTTAATCATTGTGTGAGACTATCCACTGACTCCTAAGGTCACAAATATGGGTTTCAATCAATAATTTGCAAGTGATACTAAATAATTTCACACAAAATTATATCTCAATCTTGCCTATAAATCGGATAGGCAACATATTCAACACCGGATAGGGTAATATATTCAACATGACAGTTTGCCTTCTAACCAGCAACATCTCAGTGGCCCACTTTCTTCTATGTTTAACCCGCAGTTCCCTGGTGCAAGCGCCAAGTCATGACTGACTCCTAGGGTGACGTCACATCATGACTGTTTTTGCCTTCTCCAGTCATCTTTTACCCCCAGCAAGCTGGGTATTCATTTTACCAACCTCAGAAGGATGGAAGGCTGAGTCAAGCTTGAGCTGGCTACCTGAACCACGCAGAGTTTGAACCTACAACCTTCAGGTTATGAGCATAAGCTTAGGACTGCATTTCTACTGCCTTAACACTATGCACCACACAAGGCTCTGCAGCAATGATTATATATATATATGGTGATATGCAGGCTTCCAAAGCTACCTAAAGCTTTTTCCCTAGCCTGATGAAGAGGCATTTCCTAGCCTGGAAGGCTCGTATATATATATATATACGAGCCTTCCAGGCTAGGAAATGCCTCTTCATCAGGCTAGGGAAAAAGCTTTAGGTAGCTTTGGAAGCCTGCATATCACCTCTATAATACTTTTGTCTTCTTTGTACCAGGGTATTTAATATTACAGTCTACCACAGTACCACACTATTTTTTCCATACTCCCTGCAGCAATGAAATACACTGTAGAATGTCTGCATTAGTTTAGCTCTCATTTACCCAACATTAAACTCGAACAGTATAGATGCAGTTGGATCAAAGGCAATAATATCATTATTCATTTCACCCATCAGAGACAACCACAGCCGAGCGCTTGCCAGAATCCCAACAAACATCGCAGACAGGGAGATATACAGAACTCAGAACTCTATGGAGGCCCTTTCTCCTCTGCCCCAGTCAATCACTGTGATGCCCACTGTCCTTTACAGCTAACCTTCCCCAACCTATTCACTTGCTTCAAGGACAGTCTACTCTTGACAGTCCTGGTTGGAGTAGGGAGTGGTCAGAGATGGTCCACACCACAGAGCCATAGCATTCAGTCCTGAGCTCCTGGTGGGATTACCTTTCAAACATGTGGCAGCACCAGAACTAGACGAAGTGGAGGCAGAACCATGGCGCACAATTCAGTGGGACAGGGAGTGGGGCCATATGACTCTGGGTCCCCTGCCCCATGGTACCCATAGCAGCTTTGTGTTCTTTTACTATTGGCATAAGCTATTGTTTGTCCCCATTGTTATAAGCTATGGTTTCAGATGTCAGACACCTCTTTCAGTCTCATCAGAGTAAGATATGCGTCTTGGGCTCTACTTTGCATGGTCTCTAACCCAGTAAATCACTGTGATGCCCACTATTCTTTACAGCTAACCTTCCCCAACCTATTCACTTGCTTCAAGGACAGTCTACTCTTGACAGTCCTGGTTGGAGTAGGGAGTGGTCAGAGATGGTCCACACCACAAAGCCATAGCATTCAGTCCTGAGCTCCTGGTGGGATTACCTTTCAAACATGTGGCAGCACCAGAACTAGACGAAGTGGAGGCAGAACCATGGCGCACAATTCAGTGGGACAGGGAGTGGGGCTGTATGACCCTGAGCCCCCTGCCCTATGGTATTCATAGCAGCTTTGTGATCTTTTCCCATTGACTTAAGCTATTGTTTGTCCCCATTGGTATAAGCTATGGTTTCAGATGTCAGACACCTCTTTCAGTCTTATAAGGTCTCATCAGAGTAAGATCTTGGGCTCTACTTTGCATGGTTTCAGAATTCTCCATACACGCTTCCATTATGATTTTTTAAAGTGTTTTTTTTATCTTTTCATGTTATTCTTCTTGGATTCTCTTGAGGTCTATGGTGTGCCTGTCTTAGAATATCTCCTTGGCTTTTTGTAAGACATTCTGCAGAGATATTTTAAGAATATTAGAGTCTTTATGTATTTGAATAATGGGTTCCTTTACCTTCTCTAACCTTCCCATTATAATGATCTGATACCTTTTTGTATATCGTATTTTACCTTTCCTACAAAGTGCCTACAATACTTTGACATGTTATGTCCACATTCTTCTTCTTTTTCTTCTCTTTTCTTACTTAAAATGTTTCAATATTTGAAATTTAGGATATTTTAGGTCTTCAAATGGATAGAAATATCCACTCGTGTATTAGATTCGTGATTATTAGGAAACTTTTGTGGGTAGTCCAAAATATATGATGAAAAAATCTTTTTCAAATAATGACATGAATCATGGAACAATGTGAATAAAGACTTTACTTCTCTTCTATCCCTCTTTTTAAATAGTCAATTTTAGTATTGCTACATGATGTCTAGCGCGCGGTTATCAGAGACTACCAGTTAACAAGTGAAAGAGAAAAAATATGGGTCAGGAGGGGTGTCATGTCTCCTTGGGGAGAGCACCCAAAAAGTGTGCGGAGACACCTAGGGGGTGAGTGGGCTCTCACCAGGGATAGCACCCAAAAGGGGTGTAGGGAGAGCGCCTAGAAGGTGAGTGAGGAGACTTATAAGGCCATGCAAGCTCCTCTGGGTAATTTATTCAAATAAGAAAGATGGAACAATACCTCTGCAGCGCCACCTATTGGATGGCAGCATTCCTTCAAATCAATGTGACTTTCTAACAAGTCTTAACAATGACTCCTATCCCCAATCATTGTTAAGACTTCTTAAAAAGTCACATTGATTTGAAGGAATGCTGCCATCCAATCGGTGGCGCTACAGAGGTATTTTTCAATCTTTCTTATTTGCATAGAAAAAATATAACATAAATTGAATTGGCTTTTGCCATTTTATCAACCTCTAGGATCTCAAGCAGTATTAGGGAACAACATCTTGTGAAGGTACTATAATGTTTTGAAGAAATACTTTCTATTATGATTGAAACTAAGGGTCAGTATTTCTGGGGGTCTTTCATTCCAGTATTAGCATACCATTAAAAGGTTTTAAAGACACCAAAGCAAAAGATCCACAAATTATGATTTCTACCTAAACCTGGTTTTGCACAAGCCTATTAAGGGTACATTCTTTCCCCCATGTTACAGCTGCATATCCCAGCCCGACCATGAGCCTAATGATCGGAACTAACAACATTCTAGAGATCTACTATGCTGTTCTTTCAGGCCATCAGAATTACTCCTAGGCTGTGATTTGCACTGACATACGGACCTAAAGTACAGCTGCATTGTGGCCATCTGATTGAGGCCTATGTTATATCAAATTATTGTACCGTAAACACAGACTTCAAATGTGGCCTACCGGAGGATTAGGAATAGCAAGAAATTATGGTTTTGAGTAATGTGAAATTTGGGGGAATTACGAAGATCCCTACTACCAGACAAATTTGGGTCCTCGGGCATTAAAGGCTATAGTCTCTGTACCAACAACATTAGTTGGGATGTACTTGGTTTGGCTTAAAAATGCATTTTGAGGAGTACTGTAATGGTGAGGGAGCTGTCAGCAAACTTTGAGTAATTCAATTATTATTATAAGAAACTTTGTAATATAATTTATTCAATCACTCTCTAAAATCTTTCTTGGGAGAAAGCATGGACAAACAGATTACATTTTATGCTGCCCTTAGAACACTATGGAGAGGGTACAAGGGGTTGGATGGGGAAGTAGCTCAGTGAGAGAAAAAAAGCAGAGAATCAAACACAGAGATGATGCCACAGTTAATAGTAAGTGTCATATTGTCTCACAGCTACTGAAATCACAACTACACTGCTCAGTACTCCTTAATCCCCCTGTTACTTCTCAGTATATAAGAGACAGAGATAAGGGACCAAAATCTTTTCTTCTTTATATGTGCTGTGCATAGGAGAAATCATAACAGCTAATTCACACCAACCAGTTCAAGGAAAATGGAGAATTAGACATGGAGCTCGCAGAGCGGGAGAGTGCTAAAACAGGTGTGATACAAGTCATATAATTGCCATAAATAGTGCTATTTTTCACCTGCACATATGACAGCTTTTTCTGAAAATTCACCTTAAAATGTAAAGGGATTTTCCAGGAAAATACTATTGATGACCTGTCAATAGTTGATCAGCTGTGGTCCGTCACTCAGGCCCCCAACCGATCAGCTGAGCAGGTGCATGATGTCAACGCCACAATAACACAGAGGTCGGAGTGGAAGCCTCTGCGCTGACCTCCATGTAGTGGCCGTGCTTGTAACTGCAGGCATGGCTCTCATTGAAATCCCTATAAGGAGGTCGGCGCAGAGGCTTCTGCTCCGACCCCTGTGTATTTGGAGTGGAAGTCTGCACGCCAACCTCCCATGTAGTGGCCTGTGCTTGTAACTGCAGGTACGGCTCCCACTGATTTCAATGAGAGCTGTGCCTGCAATTACAAGCACCAGCCACTACACAGAGGTCAGTGCAGATGCTTCCACTCTGACCTCTGTGTATTTGTGGCGCTGACAGCATGCACTCGCTCAGCTGATTGGCCAGGATCCCGAGCGATGGACGGCTGATCAACTATTGATGACCTATCCTGATGATGGGTCATCAATAGTATTTCACTGAAAAACCCCTTTAACCCTTTCCAATCCACTGTCTGATGTCTAAAGACATTCTGATTGAAGGCTGTACAGCTCCGATGTCAGAAGATGTCCAGCAGGGTATTCTTACTGTAGATTACTGGCTGCTCTGTTGTCAGGGGCCTCTCCAGCATGTCACATACCGCAGTACTGGCTCTAGCCAGCAGATGGCACCATTGTATAATGGCAGAAAGAGAAAGCCCCCTAGGAAACCACAAATCCAAAATGGGATTGCAAAGGGTTAAGTATGACATGTAAATTTGCAGTGTAGCAGAATATAAGGCATGCAACATCAGTTGTCCTATCTGAATGTACGGTATATAAAATCTCCATATCTGTATACGCTTCTTTGTCTCTATCACTGTTATAAATCTCCATTCTCATCATTGCCTGCTTCTTTTCATCACAACATAATAAATAAGATATATTTATTATACTGGACAATTCCATTTATCACAGAACATAATACGTTAAGCTGCGTGATTACAACCATTACGTGAATTAAAATCACCGCTCACCGCTACAGATTTCATGAATATTAATAACTCACAATACCAAATAAAAAAAACACACTTTACGCAGAACAATTAAGATTAGACCGAACATCATCTGGACAAAAATAATGAAACGGTAGATGGTACATCGGCATAGATGAATAGAAATATCTCAAGATAACAGACAGAGATAAAGCTGAAGAAATTATTTACCGATGGGAATTGTAAGCAGCACACAATGGCATTAAGTGACAGCCCGTGGCTAATAGTCCTCACCTATAAATAGACTGCGCCTCCGAATTGTATTAAAACCTAGAACAGAATGTCATCCACTTTATATCTCAATGTATTCATAGGCATAGCTTCAATGAATATTACATAGTGCAGAAACGCTGCTCTGCTCCGGCTTCTGACTTTACACGCAGGTTATGGATATGGAAGCATTTTTACATACATAAATATATTGCACAAATGAAAGAAACATTTCCACCGCCTTAAGGAACTGTGAACAAAAAACGAGTTACATGGTGCAAGAAAAGGGAGTATATAATGGAGAGGCAACCCTTGCCACTGCTTAGGGTCTCATTTTGAGGGATAGACTCCCCTCTGCCATTGCACTCATGGATAAAATAAAAGCCTTGTTGCAGTATGCCAGCTGAAATCAGGGAGTGGAATCAGGGTGGCATCTCTGTTACCTGGCCAACGCGATTGCTGCTTGGGCGCTGTTGGAGGCCTTTTTCTTGTCACTGCAGAAGGTCTTCTGTCAAAAATCCTTCAGGGTCTGCTATCATTGCAGAGGTTCCCCTAGAAGATTGGGAATCCCTCAGTGTATTCTGTCACTGTGTGCATGCATGCTGTATGAATGTTTGTCTGGTGTTGTCCATGCTTGGTCTGAGTTTGGTTTTGTTTGCTCCATCCATCCGATGGCGGTCGAATGCCTGAGTCTAGTTCTGTCTGTTTCCTCCATCTGATAGTGGTTGGATGTCTGAGGTATATGTCCTGTTTGAATCCCCTCCATCCATCGTTGTGTGGACGCCTGAACCATGAACTGTTTGTTGTGTCTGGTGTGGCTGTGGACTCTGGTCAGTTATGTACCTATTCCTAGCCTTGTTGGCATTTCTATCGGCTGTACATCCTTCCCTATCCTTCAACTAAGGACTGGCTAGGTTCCATAGGTTTGAGATGTGGGGCCGTCCCTATCGGGACGATCACCCTGTTTTTAACCAGGGTCCTCCAAACCAACATTGGTTAAGGATAGCATTCCTAATCCTGTCTATTGGTGTATCCCTTGTTTTGGTGTTGTGATATATGTATGTGTTGGTCCACTATGGACATTACCGCATCATTGTTTGACATGTTGGTAACATTTATGGAGGACATCGTAGTTGCACGAATGTAACAGGCCCTTTGACAAGAACATATAATCAACTGAATAAGCACTCAAATGAAAAGGATAGTAGTCAGCCAACAAATGAGCAAACGCTCATTCGCTGACTAATCATATCCTTTGTACAGCCACAAGCACTTTAATGTTAGCAAATGTAGATGGGGCAAAACTGGCCCAGGATCGGGGCATACATTATTTATATGAATCTACATCATTGTTTGCTATGAGGCCCTCCTCCACTAGGCACCCCCTAGTAGAAGCATTTTTAATTTGAATGAGGTAATTCTGTTATATACTATAAAGAAGATAAAAAGTCCGAGGAAAGTCAGGCCATTTTAGAGGTATAAAAATATACTATAAAGAAACTGAAACTATTGCAAATCCTGTGCTGGATAATTTCATAGTATATCTCTGTAAGAGTTTAAGCATTTTTCTCCATGTAAGCTGCCTCCTTTTACACAGCTACAGAGTCAACTAGATAAAATTCTGTCTGCTTGAACCCCTCCCCTACGTGAACCTTAAATGGTCAATGAGCTTTCAATAAACTTTGCATACATCAATACTACTGGAAAATATTTCTAAAAAAGTGATAAATCTTATCAGAGAAAAACGATTCTTTCTCTACTTGTCAGGTTTCTTTCCTCCTTCACTGCCTCCTAAACTACTATAATCCATCTTGGTGCAGAAGATGGACTAACTGCTTTCTGACAGATCAGATTACATGTTGCTCATAGAAGTCTATGAAGAAGGGAAGGAGGAGCCAAGTGAGAGGGAGGCATAGTGACACATACAGAGATGCTGCTGCAGCTCATAGTAACTGTTTACTATCTCACAGATACTGAAATCACAGCTACACTGCTCGATACTGCCGTATAATGTTCTACATACTGCTGCTGATTCTCTATGTATTCAAGACAGAGATAAAGGAGCAGAACTCCTGTAAATTCTGTATGCTGCTAATTTCCTTTTAGGAAATCTGAGAATTAGAGATGGAGACCATAGAGGGGAGAACTACTAAAAAATATTGAATGCAAGTCCTTTAATGTTAAGAAAAAGTGTTATTCCTCAAGTACACACACAACGTATTCTCAAAAGTCACTTGAAAAATTAGGCATGCTCCAAAAGCTTAATGTGGAAACTTCATGTGTAGTAAAAGTCATATTAGATTAATAGTAGTCAAAGCGGCAGAACCTGATGACCATCTAATGTGTATGGAGTGTTCTGACTCTCCCCTGCGGTGGGAAAGGAAAATCGAGCATGTTAGATTTCAACATACCTGATCTTTTTGTTCTCAAGGGAAATAAGATTTATACACCCAATATCGACTTATCTAAGATTATACAAAAATCATCCCATTATTAATGATAGCAAGAAGAATAAAAGAGATCTGTATACTATAAAGAGGAACGGTAATACAGAAAGCCTTTAGAACATTCCACTTAAACCTCTTCCTGTACAATACTTTTAGATGTCATTATCTATATTCATTGTACTTGCTTATCCTAACAAGCTTTTCTATATGTGTTGATGCATTCATGAATATAGAAGAGCTGTACAATAAGTGCCTACTGGACAGGATCCTTTATTGAAGACTTGATTTCCTATTCCAAAGTGATAATGAGTAACAGTTATCAGTCCGGCTGAAGCTCTGCATACGGCATATAGTAATTACCCAGACAATTACAAACATAACATTGTCAGCTTTAATGCCTGTCTCTTAACTTCATACATGCGGCTAAAATTTATCATATGGTAATGCCTCGCATTCTCATTCACGGCGCATAGCGTGTCGCTTTTGTTTGCACAGCCCAACTAGCTGACGTCTATAGTGACCTTCTGCTTCCTGACAAGATGCAAGAGTCAATATCATTTGTTTGGAGAACTATAATACAATCATGGAATTGTATCGTTACTGAGATTGGAAAGCTGTCTCCTTTGTATAAAAGAATACTAATGCTAAGATATGTTCAATCCTGCTCATTTAACAGATGTAGTAATTTGCTTGCTTGTTTTATGGAGTGATAAAGAATAGCTAATAAGGGAGGAAGGGATTTATCATAGTTTACTCCACTTTGGTCAGGTGCAGCAATGACTACTCCAGTACTGGCACACACATCCTGATAACAATTCCTTCCAACTAAGGACACATGTAGTGAGTGCATTCGGCTCCGATGCAAACCCACATCCTGCACACTGCAGTAATTATGGATCTGCCATTACTACTTTTTTGTCCATTTTTGCACTACTTTTAATACTTGATTGTTTGACAAATATTGAACAGTAGTCTATTCTTCTTTGCCATAAAAGGATGGCCGGATTTCATGGATACAAAGCAAGATGTTCATAGGGAAGCAGCTGTAGGCATATGCCCAAGGTACTACGAGGGGTGCCAACAAGCTATTCTATGCTGGCCAGAACAATTACTGTAGATACAAGGCTAAGTCAGCGAACCAAGGACCTGATTCATCAGGAGAGGAATACCTAAAATATTTTTTTTTCTGTAAGCCTATTCCCTATGGCAGCACAAAATGCAACAAATGTATCAAATATTCTATGCTTGTTTGTTAAATTTGTTGCATTCTGCCCAGGTGAAGGAAACAAGTGCATTGCAAAAGACTTTGGGGGGCGGGAGGCGGCGGGGTGGAGTGTGGGGTAGCAGGGGGGAACAGGGGGGAGCTCTCTCTCTCTCTCCACCCCGCTCACCCCCGGCGCCCCCCAAATCTTTTCACCCGATTAGGCAGTTACTCGAAAAAACGATGCTCGTTCGTGTAATTGCCCTAAACGGGCACGTTCGCTCATCTCTATTCCTGACATTATAAATAAGCACAATGATAATAGCGCCAGGTCCGGTTGGAATGTGCCTGTGCAAAAGTTTTGTAACATTTCAAAAAGTTGCAAATGATAAGTGTGTCTGAAAACTATTCCAATTAGGCTACGACCCCTCTTCGACAAATACCAAAACTGCCAGACTAGGTGCAAAATATCAAAGATCAGGTATAATGCGCATAATAAATCAGGCACAAAAAAGTAGCAGAATGAAAGTTACAGAATAAAAATGGCAAAAATTGAGCAAAAAATAAGGATGAATTAGGCCTAAAATCTTTGCCACCCCATGTGGAAAGCCTAGATATATCTGTGGAGGTTCAGACTTAATATCTAATTGATCTATATGCTGTATATGCATGGCAATGCTAAATAGTAACATGTCAAGTGTTACTTTACAGGTTATCTGTATCAAAAATTGTACTTTTTAAATAAAACCATCCACAATGGGAGTCTTAATGTGTTGTCTAATTATGAGCTATTGATGACCCATTCTCAGGAAAGGTAATCAGCAGCAGATTGGTGGGGGTTTGCCACTTGGGACCGGTGCCAATCAGCTGTTCACTGAGCAGCTATACTCGGGCACAGAACTGATTTCTGCCAGAAGCAGACAACTCTGTTCACACTACAATGGCCCAGTTTGTTTTGTAGTCCAGGTTCCTATTAATTTCAGTAGTAATGTAGCCTGCAATATCAAGCCAGATCACTGCAATGGGAACGGAGCCATCTGCTCCTGGCAGAAATCAGTTTATGCCCAAGTGCAGTGATTCAGCAGCAGCTGATTGGCAGGGGTTCCAAGCGGCAGACCCCTGCCAATTTGCTATTGATAACCAATCCTGAGGATAGGAGTCTGAGTTTATGAAAGGTACCTGGGTGACGTCAGCATGTCACCCCTGATCAGGCAGCGCATGCACTCTGTCATTTAGCGCTGGACACCGACAAAGTAACATCTGCTCCTGGTGCCAGGGCTGATAGGCTTGCTGGGTATATGAAGTTGTCCCTTAATCTAAGGATGCCTGTTATGCTGTTTGTATACTTGCCCCCTTGCAACAGAGTTTAATTTAACCCTCTGTCATTCTAGCATTCAGTTACTGGATATTCCTTTAGTATGAGTGGTTCAGTTAGGTTTTTAGGTTTGGTTATTCTCATAGTGGTCACCAGTGAGTCTCGAACTGGTTACGGTCTCTCTCCCATAGTGGGGTCACCCTTTTCAGGGCAAGCACTCTGGTGGAGAGACTTGTCGGCTTTGGACAGTCTTGGCAAAAGTTCTCCATATCTAGTCATATACTAATCTAATATTTTACATCAGTTAGAATTGACCTGTATTCTTGACTTCCGGTTGGACTCTGTCTGTTACTTGGTAACTTGTCACCTCCGGTTGCGCAAACTATCTCACCAAATATGACAATAGGCAATCAAAAAGCTCATAACAGGACAACACTACTTAATGTGTGATATTTTTGTAAGTGGTAGGTGATTACGAGCATAGAGCATAGAGAGCATCGTACATTCAAGCATAGAGATCAAACATACTTTAGTCACCTGGCCAAGGCAATGATTGCAATTAGGCTCTGCTTGGCAAACCTACTAGTGGGGGAAGATTTATTAATTTTGATCAATTTGTTATTTAATTTTTTTTAGAGAGAAGATAAACAAAATCTTCAATTCTAACATGATTTTATTTTTTTTTTAGAGCGTACATGCGGTATAAATAATATGTTCAATTACTTCTGCGGGTCAATTACGTCTATACCAAATTTATATAGCTCTCAACTATTTCACCCTATTTTTTTTTAATGTATTTTTTTCTATCTTCTATATTTTTGCCATTTTCAAGCCTCCAGATACCATAGCAACCCATCAGGACCCCATGATCCCATTGAAAGAGTCCGATGGGTAACAGAGGAAGCTCCCTCCCTCTGTCAGACCTTTACATGCTGCGGTTGCATTGATTGCAGCATGTAAAGGTCTAAACAGTTGAGTTCAGGGGTTTCTTTGGTCCCCAATGTTAGATCAAATGCCAGGCTGTCATCGGATAACCAACAGAATATCCGTGCCAGGCTTCTGACGCAGCGTTGTATTAAGGTGATTGCATCAGAATAAGGCCCCATAATGACCGCTGTTAAAAGGCATATGGGAGGTCGTTAAGGGGTTAAGATTTCCTTCATGTACTTTTTTTTAGGGCTTGTAAAAAATACTGTGAAATTCATGCGTTTTTTGCAAACTATTTTAGTGCCCCTTTTTGTTCCATACTTTTGCCTCTTTTTTTGCCAAACCTACAATCTACTGCATTGGGGAAAAAAATGCCAGTCATCTAAAAAAGATGCGATGGGCAGAGGAAAAGGAATTATATGGCTCCTCTCAGGGGTCCCTCTGGTCTATAAGAGGGGATCAATACCACAATTAACACGTGATAGTTTAGGACTCAGCTATGGATATTGCAATGGGGCCCAGGACTAGTGTTGAGCAAACTGAACCAGTAGAACCTTGTTTCAGGTTGAACTTTGCTAAATGTTTGTTTCAGCACAAACCCGAACCCAGCTTTTAGCAAAGTTCTACCCGAAACAGGATTCTACCGGCTCGGTTTGTCCATGTAACACTATCTAAGAGACATACAAGCCCTGTATAACACTGTCAGGATGTTACACAGAGCTTTTATGGCTCTTAGATGGTATTACTCATTCGTTTAAGGGTTTTGTAAACTTCTAGTTCGGTTCAAACTGATTTGAACTGAACCAAACTTTTTGAAAAAGTTCAGCAAACATGCCAAACTGAACTTTTCTAAAGTTCTCTCATCACTACCTTGGAGCTTTAAAGAGGGTATTCCCATTCACTTAAATGGGAATACCGGAGATAGCCGAGTTCAAGTATTTGGCAAACTCCAGCAGTCCCATTGAAGTGAATGGAGCGGTAGCGCACATGCATGGCCATGGCAGTCAAAAAACAGTAAGGTGCCGGGGCAATATCTCTGGATTGGTGGGGGCTCCAGTGTCAGATTCCCACCAATTGGCAAGGAATCTCCTAGCCTGTAGATAGGGAATAACTTGCCAAGATGAGAATATCCCTTTAAGTTATGACTCTGATACCTCTTTGTAAAATCCTAAAACAACCGCTAAAAATTTTTCAAAAATTACATCAGATTTATTTTCAGTTGTTTTTCTAAACTTTCTCTATAATAAATATATACTCTTCTATGGCCATCCAAAAATCCAGCATTTTAAAGCAATTTCTGTTTTAATATGAAACATTTGATAAACCGTAAAAACGGAGAAATGGCGTTTTCAGTATATTATAGAACTCTACAAACACATATCACTTTCTTGATTCATTTTACAACTAAAGGCAATGTCAGATGCAATATTTCTCTTTAGTGAAAACATCTGCACTACTGAGACATTTCCACCTGACTATCGCCGGCCGTGCCCCTTCCCACGTGTGACATATATAACTCAAAGCACCAGCAAGCAAAATGACCCTCTAAGAAGAAAGAAATAGAAGAATTTCAGGTTTCCTGGAAGGACATCATTGTGTGTTGCTGAAATAGTCTTTTTATTGGCCCGTTATTGAGGACACATGTCCCACATAAATACAAATATTACAGGGCTGATAATGTGGCAGAGGTTAAATGACCATGTAAGAAACAATGAAAAGGAAGGATTATATCATTATTCCATTTAAAGTATTGCTACACTCGGAAGGAAAGAGGAAACATTTGTGGGGTCTACAAGTAACGGCGCAGGATCGGAACATGAAGAGAGAAGCAACTCTACAGAAAAAGTTGAGCAGTTCTGCTGCTCTTAGTATTAGCACATGCACCCACGTGTTTTTGCCCTAGCAGCTAATTTCACCTTCTTTTAGGGTGCATTCACATGGGGGGAATTAGCATGCAGGACGCACTGCAACTCCTCACCGAAAACCATAGGGCTACCTGCAGATTTTAAAGCCGAATTGAAAATTACTTAAATCTGCCTGAATTTCTGCAGGAAACCCCATAGATAGAGCCATGGATTTTTCTATGAAGTTCTGCAGCGGTAGAATAAGCTGTGGGTTTTGTTGCACGTTGTGGGCTAATTCTGCCCATGTAAAAGTGCCCTAAGGCCTCCAGCACATGGGCAGATCAGACCCCGCATGCATGATTTCCGCAGCGGAGTTCAACCTGGTGACCCCAGCTTAACTGTCTGGTGGCTACTGCAGATGCTGAGGATGGGCCGGCTGGCACTTCGTTGCGCATGCACTGTAGCCGCTGGCACTTGGTGGTGACACGTATCCCGCAATACTTTTTGCAGTGCTCACTGCGGAAGTGCCGCGGGACAGACGTCTTCCATTGACTTCAATGGAAGCCGGACGCGCGTAAACTGCACAAAATCGCAGCATGCTGCCAATTTTTTCTCCACGAGCGGAAAATCGCAATCGGTTTCCGCTCGTGGAGATGAAATGGCATTTTGCCATTAAATACTATGGGCTGTATTTGCTGCGGAGTCCGGAGGCGAACGCCCGCCGCGGACTACACAATGCAAATACGCCAGTGTGCAGGAAGCCTAAAGGAGTTTACCCGGAATAAAAAATTGGGCAGAGAATGGTGGAAATTAAAAAAGCAAGCACTATTCATCTCCTAAATGTCCAGCTGGTCCAGTGTAGCCACTCAGATCCCCTCTGCTGAGGTCCAAGAAGCTGCTGCAGCAGGCATGCAGCATTCACTTTTTGTTTTTTTTAGGTCCAGGAAAACTCCTTTACGATAATGTCCTATATGCAAATAAGGAAGATGGAACAATACTTCTGCAGCGCCACCTATTGGATGGCAGCATTCCTGCATATCATTGTCTGACCTTTTATACAGGTCTTTGGAACACGGATTGGGAATTGAAAACCAAGCCAGAATCCATACACAGACAGCTGTTTGGGGTTTTTGCCCCTCATCAGTGTGCAGTAGGATTCTGGTTTGGCTAGTGGGAGGCCTGTGATGTGTATCTGAAGGGGTATCATCACTCCTTAAGGAGAGAACCTAGAAAGTGAGAGAGGAGACTTATAAGGCCATGCATGCTCCTCTGGGTAATATATGCAGGAAGTATAAAGCTCTGTCGATCTTAAGAACGGGGGTCCCGTGTCTCCCGTTCTCCTCACTGCAGGGTTACTGCACCCCCCACAGTGAGGAGGAGACTGAATGAAGCACTGGTACTTCCATCAGCCCCATTGAAATGAATAGTGAACCAACCAGGTATGTTTGGCCAGCACTCCATTCATTATCACGGCACTGTGGGGGGACAAGTAATCCAGGCAGAGCGGAACACTAATGTCCCTTACTCAAGATCAGCGTAGATCTCAGCAGTGAGACCCCCACGATAAGCAAGCAATGCCTCATCTACATTCTTGTTATCTTGGTACAACCTCATTAATCCTAATATATAAATAAATTGGGTGGGGAGGGGCACATCAGGCCAATATTTCAGTGTTCTTGGAACACTCCAAATGTATTATCTTATGCTCCTTCACATGGGATGATTCTCGTTTAAACGAGCGCAGGAGCGGGTGACGTCACCGCTAGTCGTTTGCGCTCAGCAGAATGTTTGGACAGGCAGATCGTCGCTGAGAATAGTTTACTTTACTTCTCATTCACTTTTTGCTCAGTGCTCACATTCCTATGTGATACCCGGAGCGGGGAGCGTTTAGACATAACGAGGAGAGAGCGAAGCAGCCATGATTTTTATGCAGGCTGAAATTGAATGACAAATGAAAAGCGAATGAAAAGCACAGGATGGCTCGTGTTTAGGCACAATGATTATCGCGCACTTTTGTTCATTTGAGCGAATTTTCAGTGACAATTGTTACATGTAAATGGGCCTTTACTTGCTATGATCCCCACCGATCACAGAATATTTACTATCCTGTGAATAGGGAAGAAATTGTAATCTTGGTACAACCCCTTTAATCCCTTCACTACTACACCACCCGGGATTTTACAAATAAGCTGTCCCCTGCCCTCCCCACCAGGGATCTTATAATTAATCTCTTTAATCCCTTCACTACTACACCACCAGGGATTTTACCATTAACCTGTCCCCTGCCCTCACCACCAGGGATTTTATAATTAATGCCTTCACTACTACACCACTGGGGATGTTACCATTAACCTGTCCTTTGCCCTCATCACCAGGGATTTTATAATTAATCCCTTCACTACTACACCGCCAGGAATTTTACCATTAACCTGTCCCCTGCCCTCACCACCAGGGATTTTATAATTAATGCCTTCACTACTACATCACTGGGGATGTTACCATTAACCTGTCCTTTGCCCTCATCACCAAGGATTTTATAATTAATCCCTTCACTACTACACCACCAGGGATGTTACCATTAACCTGTCCTTTGCCCTCATCACCAGGGATTTTATAATTAATCCCTTCACTACTACACCACTGGGGGTGTTACCAATAACCTGTCCCCTGCCCGCACCACCAGGGATTTTATAATTAATCCCTTCACTACTACACCACTGGGGATGTTACCATTAACCTGTCCTCTGCCCTCCCCACCAGGGATATTTTATAATTAATTCCTTCACTATTACACCACCAGGGGTGTTACCATTAACCTGTCCTCTGCCCTCATCACCGGGGATTTTATAACTTATCCCTTCACTACTACACCACTGGGGATGTTACCATTAACCTGTCCTCTGCCCTCATCACCAGGGATATTTTATAATTAATTCCTTCACTATTACACCACCAGGGGTGTTACCAATAACCTGTACCCTGACCTCACCACCAGGGATCTTATCATCAATCCCCAGCTGCACACGGGCATATTAGCATTGCAGAATCCAGAGTGGGCGTCTGCTCCTGGGTTTTGCAGCAAATACCATCCATAACATGCTATGGAATAGCACTTTTTCCTGCACATGAGTGGAAATCAATTGTGATTTTCCACTTGTGGAGGAAAAATCACAGCATGTTCGATTTTAGTGCCACATAGACAGCTTCCATTGAAGTCAATGGAAGCCGTCTGACCCCGGCCCATCTGCGCTGGTAAATCTGTACTGCGCATGTCTGGCAACAATCCATACGTAGCACAGATAAGAAGAAAAGAAGACAGATATGCAGGGTCACCAGCCAGGCAAAGGGTCAGATTCCAGATCCCGCAGCAGAATCCGACCCTTTGCCTGGCTGGTGCAGCCGGCCTAATCCCTTCACCACTAGACCACCAGGGATGTTACTATTAACACCTTCACTAACCTAGGCTACCAGAGATTACCCATTACTGCAGGCAGCACAAAGACTAGAGTTTTCCAGAGACATAACAGCCCAAAAAAATATTTTTTACAGACATTATTAATTTTAAATATGGGAAGATGTAACTTGCAGGTTTGCTGACTTAAGAAGGGCTACATATTGCTTTTGCAAAGCGGTACTCGGTTGTCTGTGTCCACCCCTGAACTAAACTGTAAAACGTTTAAAGTGAAACTTCACTTTTTACCCACCTTGTCATTTTTATGCCCAAAATTTAGTTCTAATGAATTAAATATATTTTCATATTGGTTGGAGCTCATATCCCATCTCAGCCTTCTTCTCTTCTATAGAGTAAACAACCCTTCTGCATAAACTAGACCTCATATTTATGTGGTCACCTATCTGGGAACCTTCTCCAGCTCAGCTATCTCTCAGAGCCATGTCCTTTCCAGCAAGACAATATTCTGTTAGCTTTTGGTGCAGCATACTGGCATTGTGCATATACATTTAATTTAGGTATAGATATTACTTATAGATAATAAGTTCAATAAACAACAAAAATGACTCCAGAGCTCTCATACCATTCGGAAACTTGGTAAAACATAAGATTTTTTTTTTTTGGAAGCTGAATAGTTGTCAGCAGAGCTGCGGGAACAGTAACATAATGAAATCTACGCTCGGTACAATTATACCTTTGTCTCCCACCCGCAGGCAGAAGTTGACAATATAAGTGTTTACAAAATGAGAACTTCATTGTAAAGTCGCACTTTAAACAGAAATGCTACATGAATCAGGTGCTCCGCTTCGTCGTACTTAGCTGCATAATCTAGTCATTAAAATCCTATTTTTATTTAGTAAACGTACTATGGCAGAATTGAGCAAGTACCATATAATTGATAAGAGGGAGCCAAGCACATAATGTAATAATACTCAGAGTCAATTTTAGCAACACTTATAAATCATATTAAAGACAAATTTTCCAAAGTTGAAAATATCTTATGATCCAACATGAAGCATTCGTACTACTAGAAAAACAAGGGTAGAAAATAGAAACATTAATAGCAGCCAACGCGTAAGTTCAAAGCTTAAAACAGTGTTAGAATGGAGTCGTCAAATCGTAACGTAGACTGGGGCATGAAAATGTGCGGACAACAAGGGTCAGTGTTACCCATAACAGCCAATCAGATTCGTTCAGCCTTTCATTTAGACTTTTGAAAACACAAACTTTTTTCAGTGTTTACGCAAAAGTTCTCAAGTGCTAATGTTGGAGCCGCCAAACTGGGTTAACTAGGAGTAAGAATTAGAGATGAGCGAGTATACTCGCTAAGGCACATTACTCGAGCGAGTAGAGCCTTAGCCGAGTATCTCCCCGCTCGTCCCTAAAGATTCGGGGGCCAGCGGGGGAGAGCGAGGAGGAACGGAGGGGAGATCTCTCTCTCCCTCTCTCCCCCCCCTTTCCCGCCACAACTCACCTGTCACCCGCGCCGGCCCCCGAATCTTTAGAGACGAGCGGGGAGATACTCGGCTAAGGCAATACTCGCTCGAGTAATGTGCCTTAGCGAATATACTCACTCATCTCTAGTAAGAATCCTTGTACACAGGATTGCCAGGTGTGAAAGGGCCGATCAGTTATCCCAAAGATAATTACTCCACCGTGCTTTTACACAGGAGCCATAATTGTTCAATGAACGGAGGCGGAGCGGGCTGGAGATCGCTTCTGCTCACCCGCCTCTATCCACAGTAAACAGGAAGTCTTTCATAAAGTAGAGGAACAACTGCCTGTTTAGGGCTCAGTCAGACGGGCGTTTTTTTGCGCGATTTGCGCATGCGCATGCATCCGGCGATTTTATAAAACCATTCCTTTGCAAGGGTATCGGACACATGAGCGCTTTTTATGCGCTCGTCCGATAAATTATAGAACAGAAATCGCAGATCACACCTATCTGCGATCTGCGATTCCTGTTCTCTTCTCTATATGCGCTCAATGGGGCCGGCGGCAGCAGCGCCGACCCCATTGAGAACATATACTAGACAAAGCATTCTCCTCTGCCACAGGTGTAACAGCTGTGGCAGAGAAGAATGATGTTTGCCCATTGAATTCAATGGAGCCGGCAATACAGCCGGCTCCATTGAAAGCAATGGGCTGCCGGCGATCACGGGATGAATTTTCGGGAAAGACTTAAATATATAAGCCCTTCCCTGAAATTCATCCAGAAATGTGTAAAAACAAAAAAATATATATACTCACCTTGTCCTGGCAGACGGAGTTCAGCCTCGGCCGGCGGCAGTTCTCCTGAACTGCTCAGAGTAGTATTCAGCAGCCGGGGATTTAAAATCCCCGCCTGCTGAATGAGCTGCCTCTGATTGGTCACAGCCTGACCAATTAGAGGCAGCTCTCACTCACACCCATTCATGAATTCATGAATGGGTGTGAGTGAGAGCTGCCCCTGATTGGTCCCTGCGCTGAGCCAATCAGAGGCATCACTCACTCACCCATTCATGAATTCCTGAATGGGTGTGAGTGAGAGCTGCCTCTGATTGGTCAGGCTGTGAACAATCAGAGGCAGCTCATTCAGCAGGCGGGGATTTTAAATCCCCGGCTGCTGAATACTACTCTGAGCAGTTCAGGAGAACTGCCGCCGGACGCGGCTGAACTCCGTCTGCCGGGACAAGTTAAGTATATATTTTTTTGTTGTTTTTACACATTTCTGGATGAATTTCTGGGAAGGGCTTATATATTTAAGCCCTTCCCGAAAATTCATCCCGCGATCGCCCGCAGCGCATTGCTTTCAATGGAGCCGGCTGTATTGCCGGCTCCATTGAATTCAATGCGCTGGACAGCTCCGGCCTGTTTCTATTGAAACGCGGCTAGGAGCAGTATTTTCGGGTGATTTTTTGGCCCCGGTCACGCGATTTGCGGATGCGCATCCGTCATGCGATCCGCAAATCGCGGGAAAAAACGCCCGTGTGACTAAGGCCTTACACAGAATGATCATCATCACTAGATTTTTATGCCTGCAGAAACTGAACAAGTATTGATAAGTGAATGAATTATCATTCGTCATTCAGTCACTGAACTACATTAGTTAATGGAATAAGTGTCATTATTCATACCACTATTGGGGACCAAGGTGCAGCTTTCAGGTCTCCATAGGCATATAGAAAGTAGGCTGTGTTAGCATCCAGAGCTCAACAACAGATCAAATGCCTAATTATTTTACAATTCTGCTAGCATCAGCATCTCAACTGTAGATTAAGGGCTCCTTCACACGGCCACAGTGTGGCCGTAAATTGCATTAACGAGAGGCAGCCTCTACCATTTAGGTGCCGGTTCAGACGGTCCAGGTGCGTAGAGTATGCGCCGTACCTAGAATACCATCGGGTGGAGGGAGAGAGTTTAGATCTGCTAAACTCCCTCCCCCTTTGCTCCCCTTCTCCACCCCTTGCTGGCTGTGGGCAAAGGGAGGTGGCGGGACGGGGAGGGAGACAGTGTGCTAATCTCCTGTCCCCTACCTTTGCCAACAGCTGGCAAGGGGCAGAGAGGGGGGAGGGAGTTTATCAGAGATGCTGCTAAACTCCCTCCCATCTCCCTTGTCCAGCAGCTGTCATAGGCTCCCATAGTAGTCTATGGGACCAGACGGCTTATTCTGGCTGAAAAGATAGATCCAAACCTATTTTTGTGCGGCCGGCGTAAAAACGGCCGGCCAGAATTCACACTATATGTGCTATCTTTACTGGCCGGCCATTTTTACGCACTGGACAATCTGAACTGATGCATTGGAATGCAATCCATCAAATGATCGTGAATATTGGCCGGCCATGAAAAAGCGAACGATATAGGCTCGTGTGAATAAAGCCTAAAAGTGAAAGTGACCATGTTTGCAATGTACCTTACAAACACACACAATTGCAACATATATAAAAAGAGACAGAAGGTAAATGGACAGCGGGTGTGCACGACCAAGTGAAGGTTTCTGCTTCTACTGTATGTTGCAGCCATGGTATAATGTGCGCCTATACATTTCTATTGGGATTTATTTCCACTGGTTAGTGCTGACCTTTTTCATTCTTTTTTGTACAAATATTGTGAAGTTTTGGCTGCCTTCACTGGGTCGTGCACACCCGCCGCCCATTTACCTTCTGTCCCTCCTATTGGACCATATAAATAGTATCCTACCTTCTCTGGTTTTATTTGTAGGCTTAGTCCCAAGAGAGGAGCATTGTGCAAGGTAGGAACTCAGCTTTCCCAGGTTGAGATTATACCACCTGGTTTTAGCATTAGGACCCATCTGATAGCTTGGTCACCTAGACGTTGGTCAAATTATACCAAGAGCCTTGCATTATTTAATGTGGTTAGAGTATTGATTATAGGTATGTATACCTCTGATAGTAAATTTATTTTGCGTGCCGTTGCCACTTTTGGTTTCTGCTTCTACTGTATGTTGCAGCCATGGTTTAATGTGCACCTATATATTTCTATTGGGATTTATTTCCATTGGGTAGTGCTGACCTATTTTATTCTTTTTTGTAAGGATGATATGCAAAGTAAGCATAAAGAAGTAAAAATACAAAAAATACCAGTTCTTACTGAGTTAGATTGGTTTTACTTGGCTGCAAGGAGACATGCAGAAATATCTCAGTCAGTTCTGTATAGTAGATACAGTCCCCTGGAGTCTAAGAGAGATCTTTGATCCATGCTGCAGTTTTACTATGTCCCAGCCACGCCTTTGACCTTCCCACCCATAACATCAGGGAGAGAGGCCAGCTGAGCGTATGCACAAAACGCCAAGATGGAAATGCAATTTCATATTTCCATCATATTTCCCCAGGATGCCCTCCAAGAGAGGAACTATCACCACCATATTTTATAACATGATTTTATCTACTCATGGACTTCAAACATGATGTGCACGGGATCATTGGTTCAGCAGATATACAATTTGTCCTGAGGTTCCAATGATGGAAGTGAGTGCATTGGATTCAGTGTCACCTCCCAATACTGGAGATATAGGAATGTTCCACCCATATTGCATGGATAAATCGTAATCTTAGTTCTTACATTCCCTTTGTTCTACCAGGAGCCTCTGTCCTGGGCAATTCAGAGACCCAGAGTCTAGCTGAAGGCTCTTTTACATACAGCGATTATCACTCAAAATGCGTCCAATCGTCCGAAAATGAGTGATAATCGTTACATGTAATGATTTGAACGATGGATTTCAATTCACTTAAAATCCATGCTTCAGCCACTGAAAGACAGAGCAAATACATTCCATTTAAATGTATTTTACTAATCTTTCAAAAGACTGTAGGATGTTCTCCCTGCGGCATGTTTACACTAGCTGCTAGGAGAACAATGGACTGTGTTGGCAGCTGGGCTGTGCAAACAACTTGTGCAGGTACTTTTACATGCAAATGAAGATGATAAAGTGTTAATGGCTATTAACATTTTATGCAAGTATATTCCCCAAATCTTTCAGTCGTTTCAAAGATTATCTTTGCGTGTAAATGGGCCTTAAAGGGGTTGTCCTGCAAAATAAAGTAAAGGTAAACACTTCTGTATGGCTATATTAATGCACTTTGTAATATACATCGTGCATTAAATATTGGCCATACAGAAGTTATATACTTACCTACAGGGGGTCCCCCCCTCCCTGTGTTGGCGTCTCCCTCTGCCTGGCGCCGACCAAATCCTTCTCCTGGCTCAAATAGACGCGCTTGTGCAGTCTGCCTCTTCTGTCCCGTGGACGCGCCACTCCAGCGTGCTCGCGCCGCACAGGTCGTCTGCGCAAGCGCGTCTATTCGAGCCAGGAGAAGGATTTGGTCGGCGCCAGGGAGAGGGGGACGCCAACACAGGGGGCGGACCCCCTGTAGGTAAGTATATAACTTCTGTATGGCCAATATTTAATGCACGATGTATATTACAAAGTGCATTAATATGGCCATACAGAAGTGTTTACCTTTACTTTATTTTGCGGGACAACCCCATTAAGGAAGAAAAGGCATGCTAATAGGAGCATCCTGGTTGTAACAAAGGAGCATGAGAGGGTCAAAGCTCCCATTTAGGTGTAAGCAGGAAGACAATGAATGATACCGAATATATTCTACATGACCACTGTGACTACTGATTGACTGCCGGGATTAGATAGTAGCCATTTGTAGACAAAGAACGGGAGGCCTATGGGTGCTGCAGTGCTGGATTGCCGGTTGAACAAAGGGGTGAATAATGCTTACTGTGTTAACACATTTGCAGCCATTTTGTAATAAAAAAGCACTTTATTAACCCCTTTAATACATTTAGCTCAACTTTGAACTAAACATTGCCTTTAATGGAGCTCTCAATAATTGGTGCAAGAAAGAAGGAAAAGCATAGAGCGACTTGATGAAAAAGAGAACAAGCAGAGAAAAAAACAGATAGAAAATAAATCATTTGTGCATTGTCAGATAATTAACCCTTGGCATGGTTATTTTCTACTAAAAAACAATCTGATCAGGAATGTATATTCTAATCAAATCATTTGAGCTGACATTTCAAGGTGAACTGCAGAGAGCATATTAGGTACCTGCAAGTAATCAAAACTGATTAACTTCTGAGCAAACCAGATTGAAGTTGACCTGAACCCTACAATGATAAAAGTCTGTGGATTACATCTAATTGTATCTGGACTCAGAGAATCTGATTGCCTTTGAAACAGGATCTCATAGAAAGTATTAGACCCCCACAATCATCTCTGCAAGGATCTACCAAAGACTATGCAAAGAAATGGAAGTAGAATGACTGAAGTTATTGATCACCCACATCTATCCACCATAAAGGAAAACTATTCCGAATGCTTTCAGCTACTCCAATGTATTAATAAGAAAACATGATCGGACTGTGTTATGGGTCAAGTGGTTTCCTCTCATTGCTATGCTATTAGCAATCCAGGGGGGGGGGGGGGGGGAGAAATAAAGTTCAAATTCCTAACCATTGTTGTTAAGCCTTCAAAGGATTTAGACATATTAACTAGAGATGAGCGAGCGTACTCGGTTTGGGTGTTTTTTGCACTCGAGCACCGCTTTTTCCGAGTAACTGACTACTCGGAAGAAAAGATTCGGGGGGCGGTGTGGTGGAGCGGGGGGTAGCAGTGGGGAACAGGGGGAGCTCTCTCTCTCTCCCCCCTCCCCACTCCCCTCTACAACCCTCCGCTCACCCCCGGCGCCCCCCCCCAAATCTTTTCGTCCGAGTAGTCAGTTACATGGAGAAAGCGATGCTCGAGTGCAAAAACACCCAAACCGAGTACGCTCGCTCACCTCTAATATTAACCCTTTCCAAACCACTATCTGACCTGTGAAGACATTATGATTTAAGGCTGTTCAGCTCCGATGATGGAAGACGTCTGTCGGGGTTCTCTTACTGTACATTGCCAGCCTCTCTGCTGTCGGAGCCTATCCAACGTGTCACTTCATGCAGTACTGGCTTTAGCCAGCAGATAGCGCCAGAAAAAGAGTAAGCCCCTTAGGAAAACCAGGATGCAAATTGGACTGGAAAGGGTTAATGTTCTCATTTCAGATTGGCAATAGCAAATTTTAAAGATTGAAAAAAAAATCCTACCCAACTTTAACTTGTTCCCTGTGTTGCCCCCCATCATGTGCGGATCTAACTGTGCTTCCAGCATCATGTCCTCTAAGGGCTCATGTCCACGGGCAAAATATGATTTAAGATCCGCAGCGGATCTCCCGCATGTGGATCCGCATCCCATAGGGATGCATTGACCACCCGCGGGTACATAAATACCCGCGGATCGTCAATAAAAGTGATTTTAAAAAAAATGGAGCATGAAAAAATCTGGACCATGCTCCATTTTCATGCGGGTCTCCCGCGGGGACGGCTCCCGCGGGCTTCTATTGAAGCCTATGGAAGCCGTCTGGATCCGCGGGAGACCTAAAATAGGAATTTAAAGCATTTACTCACCCGCAGCGGGCCGCGAAGCTCTGCTCTTCCTCACGGCTGCATTTCCCTTGCTTTGGCTCGGCGGATGTGCCCGGCGCATGCGCGCGGCACGTCGACGACGTGCCGGCGATGTGCCGCCGGCGTCAGGAATTCATCCGCCGGCCGAAAATGAAGATCCGGCCGTGAGGAACAGCTGATCTTCGCCGGCCGCTACGGATAGGTAAATGCTTTTAAATTCCTATTTTCGGCGCTCATGTCCGCGGGGCAGGAGGGACCCGCTGCAGATTCTCCATTGAGAATCTGCAGCGGATCTGATTTTCCCCGTGGACATGAGGCCTAAACTGGCACCATCTCTGTTCTCCACCTGAGGTAGTACTAATAAGCATATCCTCGATGAACACTTAGCAGCACTGATACTGTACATGCCAGCAACCTTTGTCCCGTTTAGACGTAACAATTATCGTTCAAGCAGTTGTTAAAATGAATGGAAGGGAACAATAATAGCTCAGTTGAAGTGCAGCCACTGACCGAACGACAGACGAGAATTGTGCACTTTTCATTCATCATTCAGTTTCAGCAGGACTAAAAATCATGTTTAAAGACTTCCCACTCAGTGTTTCACAAAGTAATGTGTGGTTGTTCCCAGCAAGGCAAACCAAGTCCTCTTGTAGATAGGATGCCTTTTAATGGTTAACAAAAATACATGACGTTATAGCGAGCTTTCAAACCTACTTCCGGCCCTTCCTCTGGCATGATGCCCGAAAAAGAACCTTGCGTAAGTTCAAAAGGGCATATTTGCATGTGTAAAACACAGAGTTCAGAGCCCATTGATTTTGATGGGTTTGTTCACACGCTTGTATTCTTACAGCGCATTTTGAGCAAAAAAAAATACAGCATGCTCTATTTTCCTGCACATTTTTGAATCTGAAGTCCCCATAGTAGTCAATGAATTAATCTGGAACTCATTAGACTGATTAGCCATTTCAATCAGTGGGTATTCTTTTGCCACGGGCAAAGAAACATGCCTTGCGGGCAAAGTACAATGAAAAATGCGCAAAAAAGCATTATCCATTCAGCAAATATACAGCTCTCAGGTGTGCGCAAATACGCTTACGCTTGTGTTAAGGGAGCCTTAAGGCCCACTTACACGCAACGATTGTCGTTTGAACGAACAAATTAACGACTTTTTTGCTTTCAAATGCTGAGCGTTTACATGTGAAGATAATTGTTTGAAATCCTCGCCATTTCCCTCGTTAGCTATGTAAACACTATGTGTTGTTTGCTCAGGTGGGCGTGTGTTTATGCAAGGAATCTCTAGGTGTGTATTAGCTGGGCAAACAAGTCGTTTGAAAGACTAAACAACTGAAAAACTGAACAAATGCAGTTTAAACCGAACGACAAGCGAACAAACTAACGACTATTTTTATGCAGGGTGAAACTCAGCGATAAATGACAAGTGAACGAATAGTGCATGATGGCTTTGCATATACAAGTAACAATTATTGCTCACTTTCACTCGTTGGAATGAATTCTGAGCATTAGTTGTTGCGTGTAAATGGGCCTTTACTCTGAACGCTAGATTTTTCCTGTTTCCTTCACTACATTTCTGTGTGTTTCATTAGCAGTAGTCCTGTTTATTCACAGCTGGCTATCTGGTGGAATCTACTGATCAAAGCCCAAGAACAGCAAGCCTGTTGTTTCCATTAGCAAAGAAATCTAATACAAGATAAAGAGTATGCAGGATGTTGCTGTTTAATGGACACATTGTGATTGTTCTTATGCAAAGTGCCATCATCAAGCTTTATATCAGCTGTGCGGGGAGAATAGAATATGCTTAAAAGCAAACTAAACACTAATCTAAATATCAGACGGCTCAGTTGAAATATCCATGATTGCTTTTATCATCAGTATATTGATAGAACATGCCAGCTACCGCATGTTACCCAACTGGTGACCCTCCAGTGCTTGACTACTGTACTACTCACTGTGTTTACTATAACGGCAAATCTGTAAAGCCTACAGTACAAATTGCAGTTAAGTATCTGTATTCTTATGACTTTGGAACTAATAAAGATTACATTTTATATGGTTTATGCCTACTTGGAAAAAGGGCACCTGAGACAATGCGCCAGCTTAGAATTGGCTGATATTCAACTTAATCATATGCTATTCTTCACCTAAAACCAAAGTTATATTTACAATTCTGCTTGCATTATGTTAGTTCACATTTTCTTCCTTATCACTGCTGGTTCGGGATTTGAGGTGAATAGCATTGATTATGTCATGATAACGGTACCATGCAAATGGCGGGATGTTTTAGGTAGCATGTGAACAGTCAGTTTTTGGGCAAATATAAGGACCTGAGTGGCATGGACAAGGGCAAAACTTTGATGAATACACAACTAGGTAAGAGAATCTTCAAAATGTCAGGTCTTGTAGGATGTAGGTTGGTATTTTCCAAGAAAAGGGTAGGGTGTTGCGAAACAGGATTCAGGATACGATGCAGCAGACAGAGTAACCAAAGTATACCAGATTTATATAAAACACAGAAATAAAAGGGAACAATAAAATAGTAATGACAAGATAGTTAAACTTAATCTTTTGAATACCTGTGTAATATTTACTGCTAACTAAAAGTAGGAATAACCATAGCTTGTGAGTAATCCGTAGTAACACTAATACCCTAGAATCATAGAATGGTAGAGTTGGAAGGGACCTCCAGGAACATCGGCTCCAACCCCCTGCTCAGTGCAGAATATACTAAATCATCCCAGACAGATATTTGTTCAGCCTCTGCTTGAACACTTCCATTGAAGGAGAACTCAGCAATTCCTGTGGTAACCTGTTCCACTCATTGATCACCCTCACTGTCTAATATCTAATCTGTGTCTCCTCCCTTTCAATTCCATCCAATTGCTTCTATTCTTTCCTTGTACAAATGAGAATAGGGCTGATCCTTCTACACTGTGACAGCCCCTCATATATTTGTAGACAGCTATTAAGTCTCCTCTCAGCCTTCTTTTTTGCAAGCTAAACATTCCCAGATCCTTTAATCGTTCCTCATAGGACATAATTTGCAGACCGCTCACCATCTTGGTAACTCTTCTCCGAACTTGCTCCAGTTTGTCTATGTATTTTTTAAAGTGGGGTGCCCCGAACTGGACACAGTATTCCAGATGGGGTCTGACTAAGGAAGAGTAGAGGGGGATAATGACCTCACGTGATCTAGACTCTATCTTTCTCTTAATACATCCCAGAATTGAGTTTGCCTTTTTGGCTGTTGCATCACATTGTTCACTCATGTTCAATCTATGATCTATTAGTATACCCAAATCTTTTTAAGATGTGCTGTTGCTTACTCCAATTCCTTCCATTCTGTATGTGCTTTTTTCATTTTTCTTGCCCAGATGAAGGACTTTGCACTTTTCCTTGTTAAAAACCATTCTGTTACTCGCTGCACACTGTGCAAGCTTTTCTAGATCTTTTTGCATAGTCTCTCTCTTTCCCATCATTTCCCTCCTCCAAATCATTTATAAAAATGTTTAACAACACTGGCCTAGGACAGAGCCTTGTGATACTAAAGTCAAGATATACTATATCTACAGCATTTCCCTGATCAACCCAGTCGGTGATTCTGTCGTAGAAGGAAATTAGATTTGTCTTGCATGAATTATTTGCTACAAACCCATGCTGGCTCTGGTTAATTATTCCATTTTCATACTTGCATACATGCTGTTTAATAATTTGTTCAGAGATCATTCCCAGTATAGAAGTTAGGCTCACAGGCCTGTAGTTTCCTGAATCTACCTTCTTGCCTTTTTTTGATGATAGGGACAGCATTTGCCCTTTTCCAATCTTCTGAAACTTCTCCTGTTCTTCAGGAAGTTTCAAAGATTATGGCAAGTGGTTCAGCAATTACCTCTGCTGCTTCCTTTAGTATCCTAGGATGTAATTCATCTGGACCTTGAGACTTGAATTCATTTAAGTTAGTCATGTGTTCCTTCACCATCTCTCTGCTTATAGATAGTCTACATTATTTTATCCCCCCAATAGCACAGGAAGATCAGTTGATGTTCCATCTACTTTCTGAGAGAAAACATACAAAATAGGAATTTAAAAGTTTGTCCTTCTCAACATCATTCTTAACCAATTCATTTTCATCTTGTAAGCATCCAATTGCATCTTTGACTTTTCTTTTGCTTTTGACATACCCCCAAATTCCCTTTTTTTATTGCTTTTGGCCTCTGTTGCAAGCTACCATTCATTATTAGCTTTTCCTTGTGAGCACTCACTATTTTAATATCACTACCGTCTCACATAATTGCAGATCACAGAATATAATACATAGTTTCTCAGTAGAGGTTAATGCTCCACTACTAGCAGTATATTAGAAATACAGGTTGCAGAATATACTTGTGATATCTATTTGTTCAAGGCACACTTGCTATCACAGGTGCTATTTTACTTTCCCCCTTGTAAACAAATATCTCAGTCCGCAAACATGGGCTTGAGGACTTGGACCTTAGCAACAGTCCGATTTTCCAGTACAGTCTCTGTCTGTTTCTCCCTGTAGTATGCCTGCTGACTAACTACTGCTCAAACCTGTTGGCATGCACCTAATGATCCAAGCGATCCGGCAGCATTGCCCAGGGGTCGGGAGCACTACTACTCTCTGTTCTACTCTGTGCCTTTCTGCTGACATCGGGCGATCCTGCTCTTCTCTGGGCTCAGGCAGCACCATCCCAAGCCCTCTCAGCCCCATATCACCTTAGCATTGCTCTCTCTCCACTTCTGGTATTTCCTCTCCAACACTTTGCACCTCCTCCTCACAGCCAGCAACCTCTTCTTTCACTATCTAGCAGCTGTTCAACTCACTAACCTGCAGAAAATTGTCCTTTTTATAGCAGGGCATTTACCAATCATCATCAGTCCAGTGAGCATGCTCAGTTCTGTTGTGCCAAAAATTGGTGAAAATTTTGGCAAATGCGTCAATTCTGGCACAGTTCCCAGTTCACTTCTATGGCATCATTAACCCTTTGGGTTAAGTCCCTCATAGGCCAACTGGTAAACTGGTGGAAGGGTCCATTGTGAACACCACTGAATGTTTAAACACGGTTATGCTAAGATAGCATTCCCTGTTCATATGCTCTATTAGGCCTTAGTATGTGTACATTTATTCCAGCTCCTTCTTACAGAGGACAACAGTTATACTCCAGGTCAGAAGGTGCTTCATGGTCATACCTGCAGTTCTTGGTCCTGTCCTGAGTCTCAGCTAAAATAGCTTTGCTGAAAGCTTACTTATTTATCTGAGGTGTTTTAAACATCTGTTTTTCTGCCTTTTTGCCATTCACAATTCTGTGATTGTCATCTGTCCTTTGCCACTAACCCTTGTCACCATCTAGGGAAAGACACTTCAAGTTCCTGATGCGGGGTCAACCTGATCAGGGCGAGAGCTCTGCTGGTAGCTAGGATATTCCCTTATCTGAGCATTCAGGGTTACTTTCCCCATCTTCCAATTCTGTGTTTGCTTATGACATTTTTTGTGTTATCCTCATTTATACTATGACTGCATATATTTGCCCTTTTAGGATGCTATCATTACATCTGGGTGAGACATAACACTTATCTCAAGAAAGAACACAAGAATTTGGCGTAGAAACTCTTGAGATCCCCATACAAATTCAATAGTTGGCCGGTGCCACCAAAAATGACAGATTCGGATAACTTCTCTTTAACATGTACAAGGGATTGAACACATAACAAGAAGAGCTAACCAAGTGGGAACCAAGTGTGCTACTCCTGATATCAATTTCTTAGGAAAATCCGAAACAAACGAATTAAAATCTAACAATCAATTTACAAAATAAGAACTGCTTTTTACAGAAGTCCAACCAAATGTTCCTTCTGAGTCACGATGAATGTGATAGTGACTTTTTTTGTCTTAAGCAATTTCCATTGTTCGTTTCTGTTTAAAAATTCAGAAAAGCATAAGGAAATCATTTGACCTTTTGATTTGCAAATGTTCTGCTGTAATACACAAATAATTATCCAGCGAGAGAAGGAAAAACATAGCAGCCCTGAAAAGACAGCTATTTGCTAGCGCGACGCTGCACAGATAAGTCAACCAAAATAGTTTAACAGTGTCACACCACTCACTCTTCCCTGCTGGGATATAAACAATGATCCCTTCACATGAAAAAATAATAAGTACAGTCTATTTAAAGAAAAGCCTTCACCTAATAGAAAGCCCAAATGTTTAAAAAAGATTTTGGCAGAACACTTCTGTTTTATATTGGCAAGACGGTAATAACGTATTATGTGTCACTGCCATTTTTCAGCTGCGCAGCATTTTTATATGATAATTATCAAGCCACACAATTAAGAAACAACCGCAAAAATATACTTAGAGATTTACTTTAAATTGGCTGGCTACAATCGGAGATTTTATTCTGCATAGTATTGGAAGTAAAAGCCATAAAGGTGGAACTGTAGTTTTCGAAAGTAGACAGGACTGGGTATGCCAGGAGCCTGAAGTCTATAAATCAAGCTCTTCTACCTACATGCATTCACCACTTTAACAATGACATTTCCAGGGCACACATGGGCATTGCCTCATCAGATTTTTGAGCAGTTAAATCAGTCTGGAGAGTAAGTTGTGGGAATCTCAATTATCAGCTGAACTGTGTGCAGGACGGACAAAATTAAAATTGCCATTCGCACAGCTTGCAACCGCCATGGGATTTAACCTTAAACAGGGAGATCTGTATCATCAGGATTGAGATACAATTGCACGCCGCCTGTGGCTAAAGCCATCTTATAGTTCACTTTGCCCTTGTCTCCGCTCGGAATAGGAAATATCTGTGAGATGCTTGTAATGATATTGATGTAGATTCTGTCATGTACCACATCCTCTTACCCAAAGTGTGAACTGAACGGGATTACCACTGGTTATGTTATGGACTGCGAAGGTCCTAATGACCATCACTAGAACTTTGGACTGCCAAGGTGCTAATGACCATCGCTAGAACTATGGACTGGCAAGGTCCTAATGACCATCGCTAGAACTATGGACTGCCAAGGTCCTAATGACCATTGCTAGAACTATGGACTGTCAAGGTCCTAATGACCATCACTAGAACTATGGCCTGCCAAGGTCCTAATGACCATCGCTAGAACTATGGACTGCCAAGGTCCTAATGACCATCACTAGAACTATGGACTGTCAAGGTCCTAATGACCAACGCTAGAATTATGGATTGGCAAGGTCCTAATGACCATCACTAGAACTATGGACTGCCAAGGTCCTAATGTCCATCGCTAGAACTATGGACTGTCATGGTCCTAATGACCATTGCTAGAACTATGGACTGTCATGGTCCTAATGACCATTGCTAGAACTATGGCCTGCCAAGGTCCTAATGACCATCGCTAGAAGTATGGACTGCTAAGGTCCTAATGACCATCGCTAGAACAATCAAGGCTTGCTGTTGCATTGTTTAGCCATGTTGTATGCTAACCATGTTTATTTCCAGATACGGTGGAGTCCAAAAGATTAACCGCCTATTATGTTTTAATGCATATGACTGGCTCTGGGTCATAGGTATGGACACTGAGCCTAGTGCCATACAGGTTCCGTCATAGGCAGAATTTAAAAATATAGTTGGGACTGGTTCACACTTTTTCTGGTCAGTTGTTGTGATATAGTGGCTGTGAGTGCAATAATATCAATAAGCCTAAGAGCGGCCACGAAGCGGCATAAGCGCATATATGATCGCAATAGCATTACATATATGTGCTATGCAGGATGTGCGGCAGGATGCTGTTGCGCCTGTATCGGTGCTTTTTACTGTAGCTTTTTGAGCTGCCGGGACTGCTCACATTGGTGCTGTCCCAGAAGGGTTAATTGATTTTGAGGTGATAGGTGGTAAATAGCTTTATTACATGTCAGCACATGACTGTCACTACATGACATTTGTAGCCACTGACTACCAATAATAATACCATGGTCATTACTAATACTCATTGTTTAATACCCCATCTAACACTTCATCTTATAACTCTCCAGTGGTTTATTCCAGCTGTTTGAGAAAGTTGCTGCCTTGCCTTAAAACACGTCACATCTGGCATGTAATAAAACTATTTACCATGTATCACCTCAAAGTTGACTATGCCTTCTGTGGTTCGCGCCAAGATCCTAGTTTGTCCTGCACTTCCTCTCCTTGTGTGGAGCTGTGACCTGGATACAGTTTTCTTCAGAAAGTGTTATAGGATTATTGTGGCATTTTAGATTGCTACATGGAAGTGAGTGCCCTATGAAAGTAATAGAGACTAGGACTATAAAGCTAAGTGTCCTGCAAAGAGACAGCAACCATTAAGCTCAATGAACCTGTTAGAGAATGTAACCAGCAAACTGTGTACCTTTAAAAGACTATGCACTCAACCACCAGTTGTGATTGTAACCATTATGCAATGCATTTCCTATGGAGTAAAGTTTTCCTAAGTTACCACTGGTATCTGCTTCAGTTACTGTGCAGGTCCTGAAATACAGGATGTCATGTCTGCTTCGTGCATGAAATAACTGCAAACCAAAATATATTCTCTCTGGCAATGTTCACACCACACTACCAGGAACCCCTTGCAGTATGATGAAAAAGTAAACAAAGGAGGGAAACTTTCCCTAAGGGTGGCTTTACAGGAGCATGTTTTTGTGCGTGCATACGTGTGCACAAAAACACGCTTCTATTAGAACCAATGCATTCCCTATGGTGTGTTCATATGTCCGTGTTTTACAGCTGTGTGCCTGTAAAGATAGGACATGCATGCACCATAGGGAATGTACGCATTGTCTTCAATGGAGCCGCGGCTGCTGCCAGCGGCTCAATTGAAGGCAATGGTCTGCCAGCACCCCTGAATTGTTTTTCAGGGAAGAGCTTTACATGTAAGCTCTTCCCTGAAAAAAAAAGAATTTTGGTGTAAAAAAAAAATACTTACCTGTCCGCCACTGCCGCGTTCCCGTGGGGATGAAGAACACATCTGCCGAATGTGGCAGATGTCTCCTTAATCCCCGCGAGGAAAAATAATTCCCTGCTGCACCTGCCACATCTGTGATGGATGCAGCAAATGAATTTTTGATCCCTGCGGGCAATAAAGAATTCCCTACTACCAAAATGGTGATAAAAATAAAAAATAAATACTCACCTTTCTTCAGCTGCGTCCAGCTGGCTCTTCTCCTGCCCTGCACTGAGTAGTTTTCAGGAGGCGGGGATTTTACATCCTTGCCTGCTGAATGGGCTGCCTCTGATTGGCTGAGTGCAGGGACCAATCAGAGGCAGCTCTCAGCTGTCATTTAATAGCAGAGAGTTGCCTCTGATTGGTCACAGTGCTCAGCCAATCATAGGCAGTCCATTCAGCAGGCAGGAATTTTAAATCCCCGCCTGCTGAATACTACTCAGAGCAGTGCAGGAGAAGAGCTGGCTGGACGTGGCTGAGCCCCGGCAGCTGAAGAAAGGGGAGTATTTTTATTTTTTTTATCACCATTTTTTCTTGTTTTTTAGTGAAGGGCTTATATTTAAAGCCCTTCCCTGAAAAACAATTACAGGATGCCAGCAGCTGGATCTCCTACCCCAGCTGTCATCTGTGACAGCTGTGGTAAGGAATTCTTTATTCTCTGCAGGGATGAAGAATTGCTTTGCTGCATCTGTCACAGATGTGGCAGGTGCAGCAGTGAATTCTTTTTCATTGCGGGGATGAAGAAAACATCTGACGCATGCGGCAGATGTGTTCTTCATCCCCGCAGGGACACTGCAGCAGCGGACAGGTAAGTATTTTGTTTTTCAGGGAAGAGCTTACATGTAAAGCTGTTCCCGGAAAAACAATTCAGGGGTGGCGGACAGACCATTACCTTCAATGGAGCCATCGGCAGCAGCTAAGGTTCCATTGAAGGCAATGCATGGACTTGCATACACGCGTGTTTTTGCGCGTACATAGGTGCGCACCAAAACACGCTTGTGTGAAGCCACCCTAAGGGGAACTCGAACGTGAAAACCCCTGCCTAATAGTAGATAGCCCGCCCTGATAAGGATGCATCCACCCTCATGTCTGTGCCACTCACCAAGCCTGATAAATGACAAAGGAAAAACCACCATAAGAGTAAACCAAAACTTCAAAGAATAAATCTCAATAATAAATCTCTGAACTTATCCAAAGAGCCGCTGCAAGAACCACAGAAACCAGATTCAGTGAGGTCCTCTACCAACAGCAGAAGGAGACGGCACCAGCACAGAACCCTGGCCAGGAGGGAACTTACACCCCACCCCCTTATTGCCCCCAGGTGTACACCAACAGCTGACACACCTATCTGAGTCACAGAAAACCAAATGCTCAAGCTCAAACTGACACAACAAGGGTTCAATGACTATTTGTAAATAAGAACTAACCCTTTTACAAGAATCTAATTGGTGGATTGGATTTCACTTTTTCTTGAATGGTGTGGGAGCAAGTTAAGGTGAATATTCTTTAGCACTTTCTTGGGGACCTACCAAGGTAGGTACTTAGTATGTGGGCATTCTCTGGCAGTGACTTAGGGGCATTTTATATCAGGAACTGTATACAGAGTAAGGGTGCATTCACACGAACGTATATCGGCTCGGTTTTCACGCCGAGCCGATATACGTTGTCCTCGGGTGCAGAGGGGGGAGGATGGAAGAGCCAGGGCCAGGAACTGAGGCTCCCGCCCCCTCTCTGCCTCCTCTCCGCCCCTCTGCACTACTTGCAATGAGAGGAGGCGGGACGGGGGCGGGCCTAAAGTCCTGGAATTAGCCCCGCCCCCATCCCGCCTCTCCCCATTGCAAATAGTGCAGAGGGGCGGAGAGGAGGCAGAGAGGGGGCGGGAGCCTCAGTTCCTGGCCCTGGCTCTTCCATCCTCCCCCCCGCACACGAGGACAACGTATATCGGCTCGGCGTGAAACCCGAGCCGATATACGTTCGTGTGAATGCACCCTCAGGGTGCGGGCAGACGAGCGCATAAACGGCGCGTTTTTGCGACCAAACGTATATACGTGACCATCTGAGGCAATGGTTTCGAATGTATTCGTTCACATGGGCGATTTTACGGCGCGTAAAAACGGCAATTCGAAAAAAACGGAACATATGCGACCGAAATACGCGCCAACGCATATCCGATCGCCGAAAAGACCGTTTGCAAAGTAGGAACAAACGAAAATACGCTTTCTAGCTCTGGTAGTGATTGGTGAAAAACGATCGCTCGGGCGATTATACGTTGCGCTCGTGCGAACGTAAATACGCCTACGCTCGTCTGCCCGCACCCTCACTGTGTATATGCGAGCTCTGTAGGCAATGTACAGTATATATATAAGGGCCCTCTGGTTAGGAAACTCCCTGATTGGTGCACTGAATACTGCGGTACAGTCTGGCTATTGTAGTACTGTATATAGTGGGTCTTCCTGGAGGTTTACATGTTAGTTTCTAGCAGACAAAATAGGTAGGGGAAGTCTTTAGTACTCTTTGTATATATGGGAGTATTTCCTGACTGGCACTGTATATATGAGAGTGCTCTCTGGCAGGCACTGGTATGGGGACACCCGACAGATACTGATTATGGGGAACCCTTGTCGAGTGTTTAAGGGGATCCTATGAAATAACATTACGGGGACAGAGATTCCTTGAGTATTTTTGTGCTTTTTTTGTTCATTATTAATTATGCAACTACCCAAGTATACAGTATTTTGATTTGATCTGAAGCACTGTGCATTAGAGATGTGCTTTAGGCTTCTTCCACACGAGAGTATATACGGCGCGTTTTCACGCCCGGGTGCATATACGGTACCCATGTGAAGCATTGGTTTCCAATGCAGCCGTTCACATGGGTGTAAATACGCCGGCACCGTGATAAACAGAACATATACGCGTCCGGCATATATTGGCCAAAACATAGTCCTGGAACTATGTTTTGGCCAATATACGCCGGCGGGACCTATTGACTCCTATGGGAGCAGGGAAAGAGAAGGGAGGGGGAGGCATTTTTACAGCGTCCAACGCTGCGAAAAGCTTACAGGTGTCTCTATATAGGCACTGGAGGGCATCCTAAAGGATTTTAGCAGAGCGAGGGTTTTTCGGGGTGCGGCGTATGTTTTTGCTAAAAATGACGCTTGCTATATTTGGTCAACCTAAGCTTGTACAATGTCAATATGTGTAGAAGAAAAGGCTAGAGCTTTGGCGCAACTTATAGTTGGCAAGAGAGGCGAAGATCCCAGTGATGTAGAAAAGGTAGGAAAACTTTATAGGCGCAAGCATTGTAACTTTTGTCTGCTGCCACCATTGGTACCATTGATCTGCTATTGGATTAGAATGGTCTGATCAGAACTCACTGTCCCGCTGTCTGATGAAGAGGCACTTAGCCTCGAAACATGTTACCTACTGGTTTTCAATAAAAGCTTTTACCTTTTCTACACCACTGGCATCTTTGGTTCCCAGTTCCTTACCAGCTATAGGTTGTGCCGAAGTGAGAGCCCTGTCTCTAGCTGTAGAAACATGTCCTTGATATACTAAGTGCACATTGTTATGCAACGTTTTTCAGACATTTATTAATAAAATTTCCTTGCCTTACAAATATAATATTAATTCTACTGCAATAATTAAAACTGAGCAAAGCAATAGCAAAATATAATTGTATGTTAATTTAATTAAGAAACCACAGGGCTGAAATTAGTAATCTAATTATAGTCATACTGGCTGAAATTAAGGAAAAACAAATGTTCCAAGATATTCTCAAGTAAAATATGTGCTAAATATAGATGCAGCTCCCATTATTACATTTCAACCCACAGACATTGGACTTTAACCATTTAGAAGGAAACAAGATAATGAATTCATTATACCAGTGTGGGCCTGTGCACCAAAGCATGCCCAGACTCCCGAATATCTTTCCTGTTATGCAATGGCACATTTCTTACCCCTGCATTTCTACATAACTTGACACATTTGCATGTAAGAGTTTGATAAATTTGTTTAAAACCCCTGTAGGGGTATGAAACCCATACACTATCTTACCAAAAGAAAATGGACACCTCAGCAAGAATCAAAAGTAGTATTTATTTCCATATGTTAACCCTTTCCAATCCACTGTCTGACGTCTGAAGACATTCTGATTGAAGGCTGTACAGCTCCGATGTCGGAAGACGTCCGGCAAGGTATTCTTACTGTATATTACTGGCTGCTCAGTTGTCCAGGGCCTCTCCAGCATGTCCCATACCGCAGTACTGGCTCTAGCCAGCAGATGGTGCCTTTGTATAATGGCAGAAAGAGTAAGCCCCATAGGAAACCCTGAATCCAAAATTGGATTGCAAAGGGTTAATACTTAGCGGGGCTCCTTGGGCCTTAATGACATCAGATATTCTTCATGACATACTTTCTGCTAACATCTGATGCACTTTAGGAGGTACGTATTTCCCTCTGTTCATCCTGCAAACATCTGGCAAGTTCTGTCAAAGATGAGCACGGTTTATATTTCCTGACCTGATGTTCCAGTTCATCCCAGACATGTTCAATAGGGTTCAGGTCGGGACTCTGTGCAGGTCAGCCCAATCGTGGAACATCCATATCCTCAATCCAACGTAAAAGAGGGTTGGGTTTGTGACAAGGCACCTTGTCTTTGTTGGAAGTATTGCTGACCATTCTCAGAGTATTGCCACATTGTTGGCAGCTCATTATTGTCTACGATGTCAAGGTACACCTCCATGTTCACGGTTCTTTCCACTACAACCAACATACAAAGACCATGCCACTTAACATCCCCAGACCATAACAGACTCTCCATCGTACTTAGCTGTTGGCACAACATACTCAGGCAAAAGGCGTTCCCCAGACGCCCTCCACACCCCGGTACATCCATCTGTTTTTGGAGTAGCGTGACTCATCAATCCAAAGAATATTCTTCCATTGCTCAACTATCCAATTATGAAGCTCCTTGCACCATTGTGGATGGGCCAATGCATTTCACTTCTTGACGGAAAGCTAGTGTGCAAAGGCAAAACCTATATATTCACGAACTGTGGCTGACACCCACAAGGGTCTACATCCTATGTAGCATGGTTTAGGACATGTGAACTATAATAAGGCACAAGCCATTCTACTGATAGTGGTGTCCAAATACTTTTGTTAGGCCAGTGTATAATGGTCATCTTCGGCTTTGTCAAGCTTTACAAGAAACAGATATAGCTAGGATATAGCAGGGTAGGATAATAAAATAATATTACAACTCGGAGAAATGCTCCTTATAAACTACTGTTACTAAGATAAGGTCTGTACAAATGCCAGTGGATTTTATTTGGAGTTATAGAAGTAGCAGGTCTCCTGCCATCTGACAACTCCCATGGTCTGTCATTTTTGCAGTGATGCTACTAGACATTTCGGAACCCAAGGCAGAGTATTTAGAAACTCTTATTTTTCAGTTTGCACAGAAATGGCCTAATAACATGGCTTCTGCATACCAACAAATACTTGGGAACATGACAATTCAAGTTATGTATAAAGGCAGAAGTGTTTGTGTCTGGGGAATGTTATAGACTATGACTATATACTGCTAGAAATAACATTAGAGAACGGGGAGAGCTTTGTCATAGAGGGATGCATATGGTCAGCTGCAGTATTTAACTACTAAAGCTTATCTTTGCTTTATAGTGATTGTACCTTTTTTCTTTTTCAAATGTACCCCTTTCCCCAACCCCAAAATTAATTCTAAACTCACCCAGCCAAAACGGCACCCATTCGGGGCTCCAGCAACAAGTCATGTAACCTGTGATGCCACCAGGTCTTCTGGCCCCCGGACTGTATATGGGACATCAGTGATGATGTCGGGGGTTCTGTTTCGGGGTAGTACACTGGCTGCAGTGGTCACATGGGTAAAGAGGCACATCACTGCTGCAGCCAATGAAAACACAGACCGGCCGGCAGGATCGAAGCAGTGACACCGGAACAGCAAGCAATTTGTGAGGTCAATACACTGTTTTCAATTTTTCTACATCACCTTTCACTCCCAACTGCTACATATCTTTAAAAATAAGACAACCCCTTTAAGAATGCAGCAATTTCGCTTTTTTTTACTGTTTAAAGTAAAAGTAAAGTATAGTACCCACCCAACCATGATGTAATAGTATGTCATGTACTTGCAAAGTCAATGATGCATTAGTTAAGGGCTTTTATATATCCTGAGATTTTTACCCAATTTTACTTTTACAAATGAAAATTTTTTTAATGACCAAATGTTTCACTACAAACTGCACATAAGAAAGGCCTTCAAAAGAAGTTTCCTGTAACTCAATCAAGCTACTAGGAATTGTTTAAAATTTTTGATCTCAATATAATCCTGATATGTGTATTAATGTTGCATTCCACAGCCTTTATATCTTTTCAGGAGGGGACTTGATGTACCCTTGTATCACAGACCCTCTAGTCTGCTTTGAACAGGATTTTGCTTACAAGTGGATTCACTTTGACTTTTGCCACCCTCGGTGACAACCATGCCTCTGTCCTTAAAGGGGTTGTCCCGCGGCAGCAAGTGGGTCTATACACTTCTGTATGGCCATATTAATGCACTTTGTAATGTACATTGTGCATTAATTATGAGCCATACAGAAGTTATCAAAAGTTTTATACTTACCTGCTCCGTTGCTGGCGTCCTCGTCTCCATGGTGCCGACTAATTTTCGGCCTCCGATGGCCAAATTAGCCGCGCTTGCGCAGTCCGGGTCTTCTGCTGTCTTCAATGGGGCCGCTCGTGCAGAATGCCAGCTCCGTGTAGCTCCGCCCCGTCACGTGCCGATTCCAGCCAATCAGGAGGCTGGAATCGGCAATGGACCGCACAGAAGAGCTGCGGTCCACGGAGGGAGCAGACCCCGGCGGCCATCTTCAGCAGGTGAGTATGAAGACGCCGGACCGCCGGGATTCAGGTAAGCACTCTCCGGTTTGTTTTTTTAACCCCTGCATCGGGGTTGTCTCGCGCCGAACGGGGGGGGGGGGGGGGGGTTAAAAGAAAAAAAAAAAACGTTTCGGCGCGGGACAACCCCTTTAAGGTCGCTAATATTGTTGGAAGCCTTACAAGGGGTAGGAGCTCATGCATTCCCAAATGTAAAAACACCATGCACTGTTTGGTGATAGAACCTTGTTTTTGAACACCTCTAAATTGTAATCTAGCCTTTGTTTAACTCTAACGAATGTTACAGCCTACAGTAGACCCGCAGGTCGGTTCTTGGTCTTCAGAACAGCACTCTCCTTAATCACACATTGGACTACATTTTGATTCAGGACCTTCAGCACTATTTAAATGTTTTGGATAGTGGGACCATCATCTAGACAGAGTGGTCAAAATAGTCTTTGGGACATTGTAGTGTAATATGTTGACTTGTATATATCTGTAAGGGCTTTGCATAATCCCATAGATCTTCTAATATGACAGCGGAATGGTTGGCTGTGCTGCTTTCCTGGTATTCTGTACCACTTTCATACGTATATGTTATCTCAGATTTAAACAATATTAGAAATCATCTTTTCTTCTTGATCTCTAGACCACAATCAGCCTGTCCATTCCAATAGTTATCTCCAGTAAGGCTTGGGAAGTATCTTTAGATCCTCATCTTCACTGGCTGGATATAATAGTCTCTACTGAAGGAAGAGCTTTGCTTTTGCTTTTTTGCTTGCTTTTCTTATAGACCAGTGGTTCTCAACCTTTTTCAGCCTAGTGCCCCTTTAGGTATTGGGATGGTGGCCAGCTCCCCCCAAGCCTGATTAGTTTAAACTCAGTCAACGTTTACCTTGTTTACAAAGTTAAAAGTACAAATTAAAATACTGAATACTTTTTTTTGGAAAGTTTGATAGTGTTTAACAGATTTGCATTAATTGTGAAAACATGTCTCTAAAAATTACCAAAGAAGTATTTTAGTCAGCTAAATTTTAGCTACTAAAATGTAGGTGCTAAATATTTAAAAAAAGGTTAATTGTGGATAGAATAATTAATATGTTTTACTGCAGAAGATAATTTTTTAGGGGGAAGCAAGCAGTAATAGCATCTTTACTTATCATTAGATAGTAACGTACAATGTATAAAGAAAATGCAAAATACACCTTAACCCTTTGCAATCCAATTTTGGATTCAGGGTTACCTAAGGGGCTTTCTCTTTCTACCATTTTACAATGCCGCCATCTGCTGGCTGGAGCCAGTACTGCAGTATGTGACATGCCAAAGAGGCCCCCGACAATAGAGCGGCCAGTAATATACAGTTAGAATACCTTGCCGGACGTCTTTTGACATTAGAGCTGTACTGGCTTCAATCAGAATGATAAAAGACGTCAGACAGTGGATTGGAAAGGGTTAATCCTTAATGGTCAGAAGACTAATTAAAATGCAAGAACAATGAAATTCGACTAATAATAATAATGTTTCCCACAATCAATCTGTGTCATTAATGGCTGCCTTGGGCCTGATGAGCAGACGCCAATTTCACAATATTAGGTTTATCTTCGTCAACTGCAGTCTCAAGTCGCGACTTGCACATATCTGAAGTTTCTCACTTTTGTCAGGAGCTGCTGAACCGCGCTGAAGCCCCTCTGCACTAAGTACATAGATGGAAAAGCTAACACGAGAAACTTAACTTCCTGCCACAGGATAGGATAGGAATTCTTCACTTTCACCCAAAAACATTCATAGCCACATTGTTGAAAAAGTACTTGGGCTTTGCCATCGTGTTTCAAGTCAATCAACTGCTCTTGTAATCTGGGATGAAATTCTCCTGCATCTGCTGAAAATGGATTTAGTACCTACATTGGTATTTCAAGGATACATAGATCATTAAATCAGGTTTGCATGTCTTCTTTGGCTTGTTTGAGGTGTGAGCATAAAACGTCTAAGTCTGCATCTTAAAGTTTGTCTCCGTCTTTGCGTGCAATTTCTTGAAGACTCAGAAACTGACAGATCTTGCGTCAACTCAGGTTATTGGTATGGAGGTCCAGTTTGGCAATGAAGGAAGAGATTATACCTTTAGCCTTAATGAAATTCATTTTGTCTCCTTGTAGTTTTGTGTTGACCTCGTTGAGTTTGTCAAATATGTCTGCGAGATAGGCAATGTCAAGACGTTGTAGTTCGATTGCATCACAAAGGTTTGGGTCACTTGGCTGAAGAAACTCAACTACTGTGTCAAAAAGTTCATAGAAGCGTTGTAAGCACTTTCCTCTTGACAGCCACCTCACTTCAGTGTGTAGCAGTAGATGTTCAAATTCTCCATCATGGTCTTAAAAGAGCTTGCAGGAAAGATGTTCGTTCAAAGAGTGCGCTTTTATCTTGTTAACAGCATTAATTACATAGCGCAGTCTATTCTCAAGGGACCCTTGTAAAGGTAGCTTTACACAGGGCAATTATCACCCAAATAATTGTTGAAAACAGCAAATTCAGAAAACAGTTGCCCCATGTACATGCAGCCGCTGGAAAGGCACTGAGCGAGGAATCACTCGTCAGAGTCGCTTGGTTTTAGCTTACCTAAAAAGCAACTATTGGTCCTTGTAAACAGGCAGTAAAAGTGCTAACAACCACATGTCTGTGAGTGTGTGTGAGTGCTTCACATGTTCTGCCCCCTGATCACATGATGGTGATGGCATCGCAGTTTCTAAAGCATATATAAAACACAGAGCCGGACAGCAGGTGTGTGCTGATAGGACCTATGATGATGTCATCATGTGATCAGTCACATGGTCTCTGTGCTCCATCCCAGACCACATGGCGGTGACATCATTGCAAGTCCTAAACCAGCAGAGACTGATCCTTTCACGGTGATGTCATCACAGGTCCTTGATCCTTGTGCAGTGAATGAGGCATTATGGGTGCACTACATCCCCCACAAACCCCATGGCCTCAATTGCTATGGATACAGCAGTACTCAATCTGGCAGTTTGTAGCTGGTTGTGAGACAGCTGGACACCTGTGTGGAGAGTCCAATAAATGACACCTCCCAAATGTACACATACATAGCTGGCAGTGCATATTAACCAACAACAATAAAGCACAGTCCTTCACCGCTATCTTCACATCTCCTGAACGTGATATCATGTCATCTCAAGTGCTAATGTCACCAACACCAGTCCAGCCTTCATCTAATCGTCAACTGTTGTCCAGTGTTGAAACAAACCATTGCTGTTGTGCAAACATGTCACCACAGAAAGTTCAACACCGCCGTAAAGCTAATGCAGCTTATGTGAGACAGGGACATGCCACGATTTCACCTCAGCCAGCAGCTGAAGTTTGTACATTTCATGCAGCTGATATGCAAAAGCTATGAGCCAACATGTCTCCTCATTGAGCTGCTGAAGTTCGTAAATCACATGCTGCTCATATGCGAGAGCAACAAGCCAATACGTCTCCTCAGCAAGCTGTTGAAGTTTGTAAATCACCCCAATGGTCTGGAAAATTGTAAAAAATGCCAATATCTTATCTGCTACACCCCGCTCCACCACGCCGCTCCCCGCCCCCCGGCGCCCCCCGAATCTTTTCGTCCGAGTAGTCAGTTACTCGGAAAAAGCGGTGCTCGAGTGCAAAAACACCCAAACCGAGTAGGTACGCTCATCTCTAATGGCCACGGATGTTCAATAAACAGTTCAGTCTACACTTTTTCCTACATGAACTGGTTGAGCAGATATCCCAACAAGAGTTCTGTCATTTGGAGGGGATACAGAGGGCACCAAGCACCACAGCTGGCATAACCCTTTACTGGCATTTTAAAAATGCCCTTTTTAAAATGTTATTTGTTAAGCGGAGTAAAATTTTTGGGAGGGTCCAGTTTCTACAGTGTACACACACACAAAAAATGACATGATGACTTTATTCTATGGCTCAGTACGATTACTACGATACCAAATTGATATAGGTTTTTTTGCTGTACTACGTTTATTTTTTCCAAAGATATATATATTTTTTTTTTATTATTTTCTGCCGCCATCTTCTGACAGCCATAAAGTTTTAAATTTTTCATCGATATAGTAGTGTGAGGGCTCATTTTGTACGGGACACCCTGCAGTTTCCCTTGGTACCATTTTGGAATACATACAATTTTTTGATAGTTTTTTATTACTTTTCTTTATTGGAGATGGGGTGACTAAAAAAGCGCAATTCTGGCTTTTTTTTTAATGACATTCACCATGCGGGGCAAATGATGCATTACTTTGATAGATCAGACTTTTATGGATACAGCGATACCAAATATCTTTGGGGGTTTTATTATTTAGATTATTTTATTATAAATATGGCAAACGTTTTTTTTTACTTTTATTACCTTTTATTTTTTTTCATTAATTAACAAATTTTTTTTAAACTAATTTTTACAGGTCTTTTTAGTCCCCAGAGGGAAGATGAACTTGCAATGCTTTGATCGCTCCTGCACTATGATGTAATGCCATAGCCTTACATTATACCGTGGTCTAACAGGCAATCTATCAAGCCACATCACAGGCATGGCTTAATAGGCAATGGCTTGAAGGCTTGAAGGCCCCTGGCTGCCATGGCAACTGCATGGCACCCCACCATCTCACTGCGGCACACAAGATGCAAAGAAAAGAGCCCATTCATTTCAAAGGGTTCATTCTCATTTCTATTATTTGTATGCACAAACAATGCAAGTCTAAGGACCACGTGGTCCATCTTGTTTGCCCTTATATTATTTCTCTCTTAGGATAAATCCCAGGGTTTAATTAATTTATTGCTGATTTTCCAACCACGTCTGCTGGAAGTTTGTTCCAACTATCTACTACTCTTTCAGTAAAAGAATATCACCCTAATCTCAGATTGTGCCCCTTGTTCTAGTGCCTCGCTTCCTAACAAATGTACTTCTTCCTTGAACCTTATTTATATCCTGTCCACGGGCGTTTTTGCATTGCGTTCCCTGTGGTGATAATCCGGCCACGGGGAATGCGTTGCACGCTTTCTATAGTGTTGCTATGGAAAGCGCAGCCCCCTGTCCACAAGCGGAGAATCATAGCAATTCTTCGCTCGCGGACGGCAAATCGCAGCATGCTGCGAATAGCCACGATTCTCCGCGGTCAGCCTATCTGTTAGATAGGCTCACAGCAGAGGTCAGTCCGCTGGCTCCTGCTCCCAGGCGGAGATCCGCCGCGGGATATTGTAACGCCCGTGGACAGGCAACCTAGAGGGAACCCTACTAAACTGACTACTGGGTCAAACTGATGAATAACAGCCCTTTGCAAGAATAAATTTGCAATTTTTCCATTTCAAAGCATAACTGCAGAAAATGCTTTCTTGCGCCAAATGCTGATGTCCGTGGTCCGGTCTGGTTGGCGGAGTTTTTAGCATAAACCCACCTACCTCTGCTGCTGTGTTTCATGTCATCCACTGAGCACTTTGACCTTTCATGTATGCACTAAAGGTTGCAAACTGGTGCATATGCAGATGGCATCAACGAATGTCCCCACAAACCTGGGTCCGCAAACTTCCGCCGCAGGTGTGAAAGTTCAAAGCACTTTGTTTAAGGTCGCTTTTAGACGACTGAGAAAATCTAGCAAGATTTGTGCGTTGTGAAACGCGCAAATCGTGCGCGAACATGAACTCTATTCTTGTGAATGGAGTCATATACAGGATGCAGAAAAAAAAATTGCTGCATAGCCTGACTTTTCGCGTTCCTCGGAACGCATTGCCTGTTGATTTCAATGGGAGCTTTAATGCCTCGTATGCTGCATTTAAATCAATGGGAAACACTTCCAACCCTCTATCATGGGGGAAAGTGGCGCAAGAAAACCAGAACTTAAAGGGGTTGTCTCGCAGCAGGCATAAAAATTTAACATTACCCCATTCCCCCTGTCACCCCCCTGGCATAAAATAGCAAATTAAAGCGGTTTTTAAACCGCTTGCTACTCACCGATCCGACGAAATAAGGAGTTTAAAAAATCTTCTCCCAAAGATGGTCGCCGGTCCTTTCCCAGGGATGCACTGCGGTTTTCTCCCATGGTGCACCGCGGGTCTTCTCCCATGGTGCACCATGGGCTCTGTGCGTTCCATTGCCGATTCCAGCCTCCTGATTGGCTGGAATCGGCACACGTGACGGGGTGGAGCTACGATGACGACGCGGTGACCAGCTCTCCGGCACGAGCGGCCCCATTCACCAGGCAGAAGACCGCACAGCGCAAACACGTCTAAAAAAGCAAGAAGCCAGCGAAATTAGATGGAACCATGGAGACGTGGACGCTAGCAACGGAGCAGGTAAGTGAATAACTTCTGTATGGCTCATATTTAATGCACGATGTATATTACAAAGTGCATTAATATGGCCATACAGAAGTGTATAGACCCACTTGCTGCCGTGAAAAAAACCCTTTAAGCAATGCGAGGCATTTTTACCTGAAAAACGCCTCGCTTCTGCGGGTACATTGCACATTCATGAGCATGATATAGGGACAAGTTTCATGATCTGATATCATGTGCGCCTGTGTGTAGGAAGCCTAAAGGCCCATTTAGACATACATAGTAACATAGTAACATAGTTTGTGACATAGTAACATAGTTCGTAAGGCTGAATGAAGACAATGTCCATCTAGTCCAGCCTGTCTATCCTCCTGTGTTGTTGATCCAGAGGAAGGCAAAAAACCCCAAGAGCAGAAGCCAATTAGCCCTTTTGGGGAAAAAATTTCTTCCCGACTCCCTAATGGCAATCAGACTAATCCTTGGATCAACCCCTAATAGTTCCTACCTGCCTGTAAACCCAGATAACAATTAACCCAAGATTTATAACCTATAATATCCTTCCTCTCCAGAAAGACATCAAGTCCCCTTTTAAACTCCTCTATGGATTTTGCCATCACCACTTCCTCAGGCAGATGGAACGATGCTCACTCAAAATTCACTCAAACGGCAGTTTGAGTGACCGTTTTGAGCGATGATCTTTGCATAATTCTTAAGTAGCTAATTAGCTACTTAAAGAGTTAAATGAAGGCGGAGCGGGACTCTGCTGATAACTCTGAGAAAAGCAGCTGTTTTGTATATGCAAACAGCTGCTTTGTTCTCTGAGTTATCAGCGGTGTCCCGCTGAGCTAATAGCTCCAAGAAACAGCAGGAGTGCTGATAGCTGCTTTGTTCTGGGAGCTTTAAGCTGGTATCTTGCTGAGCAGTTCTAGCAAGATACCGGCTGAAAGAATGCTATCAGCGCCACCTGCTGAGAAAATCAGCGTGCGGCACTGATAAGAGTCATCGGTGATTTCTAGCTGGCTAGAAATCACCGATGAATAAATAGTGCATGAACAGTGCATGATAGGCGCGTGTTTAGATGCAACGATTATCGCTCAAAAGATGGCTTTTGAGCAAATTTTGAGCGATAATCATTGTGTCTAAATGGGCCTTAAGACATAAAACACAGTAGCTGAAGTAGGCGGGTTTATGTTCAAGACTCAGGCCAGCAAAGATGGTCCGGACCCGCCCACTGGACATTAGAATGCGGTGTGGGAAAAGTTAAGACATTGGAAAAATAACCAACTTATTTTTGAAAGAGCTGTTATTCTGTAGTCTGCCCCGTAGCCACTTTAGTAGGGTCGAAACCACATTTTAATCAATGTCCCCCCTCTACCTTCTTTCTTCCAGGTTATACATTTTTTTTTAAGTCCTTCCTGATAGGTTTTGTTCTTGAGACCTTTCACCATTTTTGTATCCCATCTTATGACCCGTTGTATTTTATCAATGCCTTTCTGTACATGAGGTCTCCAGAACTGAACACAGTATTCCAGATGTGGTCCCACCAGAACTCTATGCAGCAGGATCACAATCTCCATCTTTCTACTTTTCCTTTATGTATTCATTTGCTTCATTTTAGTTTTTTAACTTTCCAAAAGTCAAGTAAGCTTCCATCTGATAAGCTCACTGCCATCACGGCTACTGATGTGAGAAAGAGGAGATAAAGGTCTAGAGTTTGGGACAATGGATGGCAGATACTGGAATCATTGTAATTATTACTATGCCCACCATTAAAACTGCTCATCATGAAATGTCAATGTTCCCTTGTCAACTCTCTTATTTCAGCAGATATTTCCAGGAAATGTGAACAAATGATATCACTGGTAATTACTGGATAGGCAGAGATCTAATTGCCATTGCAGAACACATCCCACTACACAGTTTCTGAATTACTCATCATCCCCATCCTGTGCTCTGATAGTACACTGGGTTCTCTGCGTTGGAGGCGTACAATTCCCTGTCCTGAATCTGTGTACAGTATTTGTTATCTAAGTTTTATCTTCGCTTCTGTATCACATTCTGATTATTTCATTTACTTTTAGAGTAGGACCCTTTCTATCCCAGCAATCAATGGGATGTACAGTTTACAATGCAATTCATGAGGCCTCTTTCACACGACCGTATGTGTTTTTAACTCTTGCAGCTAAAAATCACATGAAAGAAGAATAGCCGTGATCAAGTCCCAATCCTAATTAGCATTTTCTTGTCCATTCACACGGGCGGCTGCGGCGTATTGGCAAAAAAATATGCTACTGCGTGGAAATCCCTCGGTCAACAAAAATCCTCGGAATGACTATTAATGGTTATATAGAGCCGACTGTCTTCTTTTACTAGCGTTGGACGCAGCTAAACTCCCTCTCCTTTTTTGGCAGCTCCCATAGAAGCCTATGGGAGCCTCCAGCGTAACCTGGCAAAAGAAAGGCCAAGAGCTATCTTTTCATGTGCCGTATAAAATCAGTTGCCATTTTTGGTCGCCGATGTGTTATTTTTCCCGTCGCGATTTTTTACGCTCCTAAAAATTGCACACCTGAATGAATACATTGGAATGGCATACTTCAGGTGGTCACGATTTTTTGAAACAGCTAAATTAACCACGTGTATACAGACGAATGAATGAGGCCTTAAAGAATCTAATGAGTGACCGCTAAAGCTGCCCAACAGTTTAGCGAATGTTTAAACTGCCGCAAAATCTTAGCTTCCTGTACTCTTCTGTCTATGACTTGGGACGTAGTCATACAACAGTACTGAGCATTAGCAATTGGGTCAGGAGGACAGTTTTCCCTTATGGGGGTAAGGAGACTTAAAAGGCCATGCAATAAGACAACCATGTACAGACAGGCTATTTTGGATTTTTACGCCTTATCAATGTACAGCAGATTTCTTGCTGGCTGGGTGAAAAGCCTATTAAATGCATTGGGTGGGGTATCTTTTTCTTATCTTATAGCCCCAGTCATATTATAACGCCTGTTAAAAGGTTGTACATTCACTTGCAGGAAAGCTACTTTTTAAGGTTGGGCTCACACGGGGCTGATTTGCAGATCAGCCACGGAAAGCCTGCCTTCAAACTCACACCATTTGAGTCAGGTTTTATCCCAAATTCCTGTGCGGAATTCACCCCCTCAAGGAGCGAGGGTAAATTCCGCAGCGGAGATGTCGATAAAATTGACATGCTGCGGAACTGAATTCCACACTGCAAGTCAATTTCCACACGGGTTTTTTGCAGGTTATTTCCACAGCTTGTGGACAAGATGTAAATGCCGCAGAATTCACGTAATAGGTAGCACTGACAAGGCATTGTAACATCACTCATTTGCATATCAAATTTCCCAGAGGAGCATTGCTTTTTAAGTCTCCTCACACCTACTAGATGATCTCCACAAGTAGATATTGTATTTCTTCTGACCCACATCATAGACTTCTCACCAAGTCAGAAAGCAACCTATTGTATACTGATGTATACTGTCCGTATATTGTTATCTTGTCTTCTGGAAAAGATTCTGTCTTTGGCTTACATTTCTAATCAGGTTACAAGTCCTGTTAAAAGGTTGGACATTTTGACAGTAGTTCACTGTCCTGCACTTCCTTACCCTGACTTCACATGCTGCATTGCACAATATATGGTACAATTAGCAGGGGATCAGTATCTGAATGATGGTCTCCACTGCTCTCCCATGTCTATTCAGACATTCTGGCCAAATGGTGAATAAATCCAATATAATGTGTTCACACACACACACAAGAGGGGCAAAGATTTGGCAAATTGTTATCATGGTGTCTGCAGATCTATCAGCCTGTAGCCTCTGAGTTCAAAGCAGGACCCCTATGAAGGTAGCTCCTCCCCCCATTGCTTAGTAAATATTCTTGTTACTAAAAAAGCTCTGGACTTAATAACAGACAGTAGGTTGCAGAGAAGCTGCAAGGGAGACCCCTAGTGGCAGCCCCTTCAAACTTGATTTACAGTGGTAAAGCAAGAACATTTTTAATGCAAGTACATTACACAAAGAATGACACTAATACAGGCTAGTAGAGGAGCAGAGGTTGTCTGAAAAGTTAGTGCCACTTTAAAACTACATATACTATCTGAAGAGAACACCAGAAAAGAAGCATGCAATTAAAAATATATTACAGTAACATACAGAACTTAACAAAAGGAGATTCTGCATGGGTACATAGTGTTATATATTACTAATTTTTCAAATGGTTGTGTACATGGGGCTTAAAGGGTTTGTAAGTGAATAAAAAAACATGGCTACTTTCTTCCAGAAATAAGGCCAATCATTTTCATGGGTTGTCTCTGATATTGCTACTCAGCCTCATTCACTTGAAACAGGCTGGATTGCAGTAGTAAACAGTAACCATAAGGCACAAATAGTAGAATGGGATGTTTGGGCCAACTGTAATTAGGCTTTAATTTCTAGGGTTAGAGTGAAGCTAGAGGTTAGGCTGATATATTCTACTAATCAGCGTCATTTAAGGGCCATTCCCATTTTGTTTCCCTCTGCGTTCCAGGGTTCCATCAAGGTTATATATGAATCTGTGAAAATGGGATTCAGAGAGAATTTCCAGGACAGAACCATTGTTTCTACTGCTGAAATGGAGACCAACAAGGTCTCCGTTTCAGCAAATTTCTGCTCCTTCCTGACATTCGTGCCAGAGAAAATAGTGAGGCCGACTATGCTATTCTCTCTGACACAAATGCCAGAAGCGATCATAAACCTGCTCAGAGACCTTATTGGTCTCCTTTTCAAGAAGCCTTTGTTTCCATCCCAGGATTCTATCTGCTTTTGGGGATTCAAACATAAATCATGACGGTGCCCCTGATTGGAATTAAAATGTTTTTGGCCCCTAACAGTTGAGTAGATCTACAATATAGCTTATGGACCTTCATTCCTATTCCTGATCAATACTGCATACAAATACAACTAAAACATCTATTAAATGGGAGTCGCATCATAGCAAGACCTAATGCTTCCATGACATCTAATTACTCTGTGTAGATCTTATTATGCTTTGATCATTTTGGTATAAAGTATGTGTTGTTTGTTGCTTTCCTCTGGCACCAGTGTGACCTAGAAAGTAGATGACATATTTATCACCCAAATGCAACTGCACTGTAATCCGACCGCTATCATAATGCATCCAATTCAAATCCATTTCTCATTTCTAAAAGATACAGTGCTATTTTTTTCTCTCCTCCAGCTTAACCGTATAAACCCAAGAAATGGATTATTCTTGCAAATTTTTGCATGACCTAAAGGCCCATTTGCACACAAAGATGATCTCTCCAGAGATGACTTTTGAGTGATGATTTTGCATAAACTACTAATTGGTACTAATGCCAATTATTTGATTATTAATGTGTGTGAACCTCCGGGAGCTATACTCAGAGAAGAGCGGGTAGTCTGTCCTCTGAATACATTCCCTTTGTTGTGCCGCGGGGCTGACAGATGAGACAATGTTATTAGCGCTCCCTACAGAGAAAACGCTGTGAAGTCCCTGCTATCAGCTCAAACAATGGATTTTAGGCCGAACATAAAATCCTCGTTCGGCAGAAAAGTGAAAGATGGGCACATTTACACGCAGCGATCATCACTCAAAAGAATACATTTTGAGTGATAATCATTCGTGTGTAAAAGGGCCTTAAGACACACTATCTTTAATTTTCTTTCCCTTACATGACCTTTCCTTTCCCTTCGGTTCCAGTTCCGTGATGCATTGCTGCACATACCATGAAACACAATATATATATTATGTAAAGCTATTTACTAAATGCATGATACATACAATATGAATTACTTAATCTTGCATGTAAACAGTGAAGATGGGTTATCCCTGGCTTAAGAAAATAATTCATTGCCCTCAAGTAATCAATTTTCAACAATGCATATGCCTGTCATGAATAATGCCAATGCCCATTAACTCTGAGGAATGGCAATAAAGGTTGAGTAAGAAAATAATTGTAGCGTAGATCAAAGAGGGGAGCCCCTACTGAGAGGTAAATGTATATACTGCCAATATTTCATCTTTCAGATCCATTCCGCCTCTTTAACCTAATATGAACGCTATAAAGAAAAAAGGCCCTGAAACTGTTATTGTGAAAGCCAAAAACTAATTAGTCAGAACTTCCCAATGTGTTCAGTGAAAAGTTACTCGAAATAATGGGCTACTTTCTGAAATTTTATAGGTTTACTGAGTCTAGTGTTCTCTGGTATTTCCTGCTGCTCTTGGTTGGGAAGATTGACAAAACTTTACAAGTCATCTTGAGTAACACACAAACCTTTCTATACAGGCAATAACTTGTGCTATCATAAAGTATACAAGTGCACTTGAAGTAGAAACAAGGGGGGGGGGAAATGTCAGTGAGGCAATAACTGTATATCACATGGCCATCGATATTCAGAGTACCGGGCTTTCTCCACTGGGCGACATGCCAGAAGAACATACAAAAGAGGATATAAAAAAGCAAATATGCCATATCATACTCAGTGGATATAAACAAGATACTTATATTGGTTGCAGAATATGTTATAGTTTGACATAAATGTATATTGTGTGAGAAACTTCGAGAGATCTAGGCTCTGCGGGCTTTGTTCCTATAGAAATGATGAATCAAATACTATTTAATTATTCTGATTACAGCAAATTCACACTAATTCTACTTGTCAGAGCATATTAAGAAATCGCTTAATTAACACTTCTAGAATATAATGCTATTAGCAGAATGGCTCCTCTTTGTCCAAGGTCACATGGCCATAAGGCAGGCGCATTTTCAGGTCTGTATTACAATTGCAATATCAAGGCCTTCCATTGTCCTACTGAGCCAAACATAGATTAGCATAAACTTTTTTCATAATCCAAGTTTAATTTAGTTTTTGGTCTGTTTTTTATATCTCCCTTTCTGTGATTTTTTTTGACTTATGTTAGTGTAGAGACCAACAATAAGCGAGGACCCTTGACGTGGGTTGTGGGCTCACGTATTTTGACCAAAATATCAACTAATTCCAACCATTTATCAGTGTGCCTTTGAATACTGGGGAGCCCAGGGTGCCAGTGCTGATGTAATTCACCTTTGGGGTGCAGGGCAACCAGCTGGATTAAAACATGGCATCATTAATAGGTTGTAAGCCTGCATGGTTCACTACATATACCATGTGGCCTGACACCCCGTGTATAGGCTTTGTAGTCTTAATACAGTTGCCGTATTAGGGCAGTGTGAAACTGGCCATAGGACTCATGAACATGTCTGCATTTAAGGATTTGTCCCGTTACGGGGCAATATTGCTGCAATAGCTCCCACAGTCTTAAAATAACAAACAGAGCAGTACTTACCCATCCGCTGCCCCAGGGATCCATTGCATAAAGTATAAAATTGTAGTATAGTCCGTAGAATGCTGTATGACAGAGGTCTATCTTCGTACGGTCTTGGCATACTAAGAAGCATGCAGAGTGCTTATGACTCCGTAGTATGGAGATAAAGGGACTCTATGTAGGGTTGACCTCTTTCTTACAAAAAAATACCAGACAAGATTTTTTTAAAAAGTGGTTTTGGAGACTTTGGCTTAACACAAAATCTGATTTGACAGTTATGTCATTATATCAGCAGATAGTCCCCCTATACAGCTATCCTTAATACATATGTAACTGATGCCTCCGCAGACCAACTGTATCTGCTCTAGATACAAAGCAGAGTTTTTACTGGCATGGACCTCCAATTATAAGTGCCATCCAGGCTGATAGTTTACCAACCTGCTGGCAACCCTAACTCTATGTAACTCTATACAGACTCTATGCAAATAGTTGTGTGCAGCAGGTCTTAAGTGGAAGGAGATACTAAAGGTGCCTAAACATTGAGACCCCCACCAATTGCTAGAATGATCCAGCTGAAGAGCTCATCCAAGTGCCGTCACTGCTCGCTAGCTGAAGACGGATCCATAGACTTTCAATGGAGTCCGTCCGTCTTCAGCTAGTGAACAGTGACGGCACGCAAATGAGCACTTCAAGCTGCTTCATTCTAGCTATCAGTGGCGGTCTCAGCACCGTGAACCTCAGCGATCAAAACTTTTGACATATTCCTATGAGTTGTCCAAAGTTTTTAGAAAGGTTACACTTTGTTAGCAATTTTCTAATCTATTCTGAAAAGTAGATTCAAAGTTCACCTACTTGTTAATCCTGTCATCTTGTAGGGTGTGCCCTGGTTCCACCCACGTAAATGTGCCAGACATGTTTCTTTATGCTACAGGGAAATATTCAGTTTTATGCCGTGTGCCAATTTTGCTGCCTCTTTAAGAAAATTAATGTATTTATGTGTGTACAGTATTTTCCATCCAGGATTATGTAGGAAGAGTTGAGGTACGGCTCTACAGTAGACTGCAGAACTTTCTCATATGATGTGCGGTGTGCGCCACACTACTTTCTGTCGCATTTTGGTCGCCCCTCCAAAAAATACAGCATGCTCTATTTTTCTGCGTATGTGCGCATCAAAGAAGTCAATGGGGGGTGCAGAAATGCACATGCAATATGCAAGGGAATGCTTTGGTACGCTGAGTAATTCCGCTGGCAAAAGGACATAGTCTGGAACTCATTAAGGCTAATGAACCATTTCAATCAGTGCATCTTTGTTTGTCGCATGCAAATACCCATGTCTTGCAGGTGTAAAAAGTTCAGTAAAATACGCTGATTCATGTGCAAAATAGCATTGTTCATTCTGCAAATACGCATCGCTCAGGCGCACGCAAACATGTATACGCTCATGTGAAGGGGACCTTACTCATACAGCGCCCATTGTATGAAAATATAAAATGTAGAACTCACATGGAACCTGCAACAAATACTGAAGAGTATAGTTAAGCCGGATTCACACGGCCGTAATGGCGTGCGCAATGCGCAGAAAATAACGATTTTAATGGGTTCGTTCACATGCAAGTATTTGGTGTGCGCAATTAAGTCGTGCAAAAAATATGCAGCATGCTCTATTTTTCAACTCATCAAACAAATTGGCTATTCCAGTGGCTGAGAGCATCGGTGCGTTTTTTTTTTTTATGCATGATACGCGCTTGCAAAAAATGTACAGTAAAATACGCTGATGCGCATGCAAAAACTCAAGCCCATGCAGCAAAAAGGCAGCAGAAATTTGCATGCGCTCATGTGTTAGGCATGCGTACGGAGTTTTGATTAGCACTGAAATTTCACGTATATGAGGCCTAAAAAGTAACAAAAAATATAATATTTTTCTCAATACTTGATTTTAGAAAAAAAAAAGTACGCCAAATCTCCTTGTGTGAACAAACGCGATCAAACGAAATAGAATTCCAGATGCAGGTAGGTATATATATATCATGCTGTGTAATCCCTGGGGACATTTTCAGTTTTACTACACGACTTGCTGTCTCTCTTTGTGAGTCTAATATATCTGCTCCAAATATATTTGAACATTGAAATTCTAATTATAATTTGGGCATTTTACTTTTGCGGCGTCTCTTTTTAGCTTGTTTGCTTTCTCGGTGAGTAGACAGCAACTGTTGCTAGAAGGATGTTGATACACAAGGGAAGCATTTGACTCGAGCGAACGATTTGTTACTAATTTTTCAATAGCATGAAAGCATAAACTGTGACGCAATGGGAACCGGCCTCCTGGCTGCTACAGTGCAGGCTGCTATTTCCAGATTCCCAATGACTAAAATAGATGGCACCGCTTGTCTCTGACACACAGACATATCATCACAGATAGAATGAGGCTGGTGCAGGGGAACGCTACCATCAATGCGCACTGCAACTAAGACAGACAAAGGCAAATGTTCAGAAGTCACAACAAATTCATGCTTTGAACACGCCGTCACAAATATGGACCAAATGTGTTAACAATAAAATTTATTCTAGATCCAAATATGTATATTTTTGATCGGCATGAAAAAACGGTAGTGTGCATAGACTCATAGGCGATGATGGGTCTGTGTGAGGTCCATCAATTAACATGGATAGCACACGGACCTCAATTTGCTAGCGTTACGGAGGTCTTCAAAGTGACGCTCCACCTGGATGAATATTGACTATGTCCTCTAGAAATGTATCACATTTTTAACCCTTTCCAATCCAATTTTGGATTCAGGGTTTCCTAAACGGCTTTCTCTTTTTACTGTTATACAACAGTGCCATCTGCTGGCTAAAGCCAGTGTGTGTGTGCCAGAGAGGCTCCGACAGCGAAGTGACTGGCAATAGATGGTAAGAATACCCTGTCGGATGTCTTCTGAAATTGGAGCTGTACAAGCTTCAATCAGAATGTAGGAAGACGTCAGACAGTGGATTGGAAGCCAAGCAGGCAGGTACTCGCATAAGGCACTACTCGCTCGAGTAGTTTGCCTTAGCGAGTACGCTTGCTCATCTCTAGTCCTAATGATTAAATGAGGTTTATATGTTCAATATATTTACATCATTTTTTGCTATTTTTAAATTGCACACCTCTTTCTACTGTATATTGAAATGTTAAAAAAACTGAAATCCTGCAGTTTTCACTTGGGCCATGAGATTTCATGTTCTGTAGAGAAAACTTTTCAGCACTGACTTCATTATCATCACAGGCAGGATTACAATGAAGAGGCTGAGAAGGGGATAAGATGAAGAAAAAAATATACTCACCTTTAAAATGGCCCCCGAGTCCAGCACTGTCACACTGCCAGTCAAAATCCCACCCATCCCGGAGCTCCTGCAGCAGTCACATGCCATTCATTATTCATGTGACTGCTGCTGGCAATCACTACACTCAGTGGTCAAACGAATGACTATCTACAGTGGTCACAAGAATGATGAATGGCATGTGACTGCTAAATAAGGGGCCATTTAAAAGTTGATTACATTTTTTCCTTTTTTTCTACCCATATCATCCCCTTACGAAATTTTAAAATGTATTAGCAGACCCCTCTAAAGCTGCCATCCAGTGGGAGTGCCCAGAGGGCATCATTATTGAAAGAGTCTGCAATTAGAATATTACAAAGGGCTGCCGCAGCATGGCTGGAGGATAGTTGTAAGTCTGGGTTGACGTTGCAGTGTCAGTCCTGGCCCACGTGATGTGCTATGTCAATGAGTGTTCATTTTCCATCAGCAGTTGTCTGCAAAACGTTAACTTGATGTTAAGTGGTTTATTGACTGTTTAAGGTAGTTGGCTGCTCTTCCAGTCAGTCATCAACTAGTTGGTTGTTTAAACCAGTTCTTCTGAATACAAGGTGCTGGTTATACTTTTTACCTGAGGGCTCAGCCACACGGGCGCCGATGCGCCCGTATTACTGCATGATAAGATGGCCGCACCGGGTGCGGACGTGTCTCTGCATGACCGTCTCCATTGCCGGCCATGTGTTCTATGTGCCGGCCGATACGGAGAGTCGTCCACACCGGCAGTGCAGCGGTCATATCCTGCAGAAAAACGGGCGCATCGGCGCCCGTGTGACTGAGCCCAGAAGCTGCTTCTGTTCTTGTTTGCGGTTTCTGAGTTGCCACTACATCTCAGTTAGGCCTTGTTCACACAAGCGTTTTTACGCAGCTAATTTAGCCGTGATAAAAACCATTGACCATGTGAAGCACTGTATTCCAATGCATTCATTTACATGGCCGATTATTAGCCGCGTAAAAACACCAGGCTGGCTAACATGGGACATCGGCGGCCAAACACGCCGACCAATGTTTTGACCCGCCTGGAAAAGATAGGTCTTGCCGTATCTTTTGGCTGCAATCAGCCTTCAGGTCCCTTAGAAGCCTATGGGAGCTGCCGGTAAAGGGAGGGTGAGAAAGTTTAGCATCGGCTAGCGCAGCTAACCTATGTCAGCTGGCTGTAGTGAGCCAGTTGAAGGATTTCTCCTGGCGGATGAAATTCCGGGCTGCGGCATATATACCGCACCCGCCATGAGAATGTGAGATTTAGCTGTGACTTGGTCGCGCCTTTCTCTTGTTCATGCGATTTTCGTCCATAATGCGGGCAGACGAAAATCGCAAAGGTCGTTTGAAAGAGGCCTTAAGAAAAGTCTTCTATTGTTCTACTTATTTATCTGGGGTATTTGTATGTTGTTCTCCATGTACTAGTGGTTGTATATATATCGAGTGCCATCTTACTTTAGCCACTACTCCTTATCTCCATCTAGGGAAAGCCAGGGTTGCTCTAGGTTCCTGACATTGGGTCAACCTCATCAGGGCGAACGCTCTGCTTCTAGATAGCGTCTTCTAGTATTAGTAGGTTTAGGGTCAGATTTCCCTGTTTTCCCCATGTTGTATTTCCTTATTACATATTTGCCTTATCTAAGTTTATATTGAGTGTGTCTATATTTTAGTTGCAACCAATACGTTTGGGTGAGACGTAACAGGGGCTTATATTAGTAAGTGCCATAACACTGAAATGCCTAGTATGCTAAGAATCTTCTTAGGCTATTTTCACATGGTTTGGACAATCTTTTACTAATCAGTGCTTCTCTTTAGTAATGGGAAAGTGCTGACCAATCAGAAGCCGAGAGAAGTGCAAAAATTCAGAGGATGCCATGAAATAAGAGGGAGCTAGAGTCTAGAGACAAGGTCATTTTGCCCGTTGTTGACCCTCCTCTGTCTTGGGCTTTCTTTACTATGAAGTGCAGGTACATTCACGTAGATTTGTTTGCCTGCAGATTTTCCATTCACATGCGAAGATACCCTAAGTAATATTCTGAAGTTAACTTAACACCGAGTTTTTGGCTGGAAACAGACTTTTCATACTTACACCATTTGACATTATACCCTCTAACACTCTTCTGAACTTCTGACCTCGTGGAGCTATATCACAGTAAATTGCATTCTGTTTGGATTGTTGGCGTTTCATCCAGTTCTAGATACAATTGGGCTTGTCAGGTTTGCGCCTTTGTTTTGGCAGATGACAGAACTAATTGTAAAAACTGACAACAAGAAATTTCACATGGCTTTGAAAGAAGTGGCATCAATTACTGGGTTATAATTAAAAGGAAAAAGCTGTACGTCAGATGATGTTTAGCTGGGATCCACATTTGATGGAAGTGTTAATATAGGGTAAAATCCCTTCTGCGTTCTTTAGAAAAAGCCATACTTTAAAGACAATGTCTACCCTTGGACACCATTTTTTTGTAAGGTCTCATGGCCTTATTACAGCTCTGTATAATCAACTGTACTACTTCTATGGAGATGTAATAGGCAACATTAGGAGTGTATGAGTCCGTACTGTACCTATGTGTGTCTCCAGTTTCATACATTGCTTCATAGTTTTTTTTGTCGCATTGGCTATGAGCAGAGGTGTAACTTGAAGCTCCCGGGCCCCGATGCAAAACCTGTAACAGGGCCCTCAACTATAATGCTTTGTTCATAGTACTGGGCTCCCTATATGGAGAAGAGAGGCCTTATGGATCCCCTAAGGCTCCTGGGCCCGGGTGCAACCGCATCCCCTGCATCCACTATAGTTATGCCCCTGCCTATGAGTGTAGCCATTGTGGCATGCTCCATCAGGTGCCCATCCACTACACATATATGTAACAGAAATGTGTATTTTCTGTCTAAATTTGCAGGCAGAAAATCTATGGTGTATTACAGCAGCAGCAAAGTAGATGATTTTTTAACCCTTAATGCCACAGGACATAAGTTTACATCCTGGGCACATGGTACTTAATGCAGCAGGGCATAATCTTAAATTCTGAGGATGGCATGGGCTCAGAAGTGAGACCGCACCGTACCACAGCGGCAACTGGCTTTTACTGACAGCAAGACTCTCACTGCAACAGCGGGTATCAGAGGGAACACTGGTGCCCGCTGTTTAACCCTTACATGTCATGATCACTGTAGATCGCAGCATGTAAAGGTTCGCAGCGAGAGCACGCTCTCTCTATGACTTCATCAGCTCTCTGCTATGGGTTGTCATGTCAACCGGATGCCAGGCAATTGGGTCCAGGGCTGCCATGACTGCTGATTGCTATTCTACTCAGTAATGCATTGCAGTACAGAGTTTTCTGGTTCAAGTCTCCTACAGGGACATAAAAAAAATGTAAAAATAAAAAACTTTTTTTGTGCAATTTCCCCTCTTTGTGTAAAAAAAATAAAAAAACACATATTTGGTATCATCACATCCATAATGACATGTACAATAAATTGAATGCACTATTTAAACTGCATTGCACAAAATGTATAGAAAAGACAAAAAAATTGAGACAAAATGCTTATTGTTTTTCCTTTAGACTCCTAAAAACCACAATAAGGGCGCCCACCCACTGGCGTTTGCGATTTTCATGCGTTTTTGGCGCGTTTTCCACGCGTTTTTTGCGGCGTTTTCGCGGCATTTTCGCGGCGTTTTCGCGCCTTTTCCGTTAATTTCCATTGACATTCATGGGTGCATTAAGAGAAAAATAAGGACACATATGCAACTGACAGTTCCTATGTTAAAAATTGCAACGGACCGAAAAAAAAAACGCCAGTGGACAGGAACACATTCAAAACTAATTGCTCTTGAGAAAAAACGCAAAACGCAAAGGAAAAAAAATCGCCAGTGGGTGGGCGCCCTAAAAGTGATAAAAAAGCAGATGTGCCCCAATATGGTACCAACAACATCTACAATGCAAAAACAGAACCTCACAGAGCTCCGTCTATAGAAAAATAAAAAAGTGATGGGACTTTGAATGTAGCGATGCAGAGAAAATAATAATTTCCAAAAAAAGGGGAAAAAGATAACAAAACAATAATGTCAAATATCATTAATGTAATTTATGCTGTATGATTAACACTGTAAAAAAAAACAATGGCAGAATTGATGCATTTCCTCTCCCTGCCCTCCAAAACAAATTACAAACGTTTTACAATACATTATATGTACCCAAAAAATGGCCCCACTAAAAACTACAGTTCGCCATGCAAAAAAAGCCCTCATATGGCCGTGTCAATGGAAAAAAGTTATGGCTTTTGAAGAGTGGAACGATCATGAAAATTCTTAAATGATTTCAAATGGGACCAAAACGAAAGGTAAGGAGTAGAGATGAGCGAGCATACTCGCTAAGGACAATTACTCGATCGAGCATTGTCCTTAGCGAGTATCTCCCCACTCCGGAGAAAAGGTTCGGCTGCCTGCGCGGGTGACAGGTGAGTTGCGACAGTCAGCAGGGGGGGCGGGGGGGGGGGGGGGGAGAGAGGGAGAGAGAGATCTCCCCTCTGTTCCTCCCCACTCTCCCCGCAGCTCCTCACCCACCGCCCTGCAGCCGAATCTTTGCTCCCGAGCGGGCAGGTACTCGCTAAGGGCAATGCTTGATGTGTAAAGACATTCTGATTGAAGGCTGTACGGCTCCGATGTCGGAGGACGTCCGGCAGGGTATTCTTACTGTATATTACTGGCCGCTCTGTTGTTGGGGGCCTCTCCAGCAAGTCCCATACCACAGTACTGGCTCTAGCCAGCAGATGACGCCATTGTAAAATGGCAGAAAGAGAAAGCCCCCTAAGAAACACTGAATCCAAAATTGGATTGCAAAGGGTTAATATATATGTGTATATAAGTGAGCTAGTATTACCTTCATTAGTTATTCATTTCTACCTGAAATACCTGGTCTCCTCCTCAGATGGTCATGTGATTTCAATTCTGACTAGCTCAGATTTACTTAGGTTTATGTGTTCAGTTTTAGTCAGTTTCTTAGTCTGTGCAATGCTATTACATGAACTCTACCATAGAAATCACCTAGAGGGCCACACAGACACTCTTATGACAGTTTGTGATTATGATCACACAGCTACTGTCACACAGTTATAATAGAGGAGATCACAGTTCATCCTCCTGACTGTATACGTCTGGCCTATAGCTTATTTAAAACAATATAGGTAAGGATAATTAAATTGTCCACCCAGTAGGCAGAAATGGTATAGCCTCTAGCTAATGCTGTTCTGATGCAACATAAGTTTGATGTGAAAACAAAATTCTCACTGTCAAAATGGTGCCAGATAAGCATCAGACAGGAGGCTGCATGGAATGGAAGTGACTGTAATATACAGAAAAGGATGTGAAAAGAACTGGTATGGAGGCACAACCCTCTAAGCTACTAGAAGATGTTGATCAAAGTCCAATGTGTGATGGTAAAAGCACTCCTTTTTCATTTCTTTTACTCACTGTAATATACAGAGGAGACCTCAACAGTGTGACAGTCAATCAGGAGGGGAAGGGGTCAGGGATGGAAAAACGTTTTTTTTCGCTGCAGTGTTTATTTAATTTTAACCTCTTTAGTCATTGTCCAGTATTTGATTAATTTTACAAAAAAATATAAATTTGGTCCCGATCATAAAAGTGATTTGCAAAATCACTGGTATGAAACGTACTGTGATGTAAACCCTCAGCATAAAAAAATGGCGACTACAGCAACCTTCTATGTCCAAATGTGTACAGAGCCACTGCCAAAGGCATTACACACTGCAGTCATAAGACGGGGTCAAGAGTGCAGGAAATGATGCCACTTTGGATGACTTATCACCTAGGTAAGGGTGGTTTCACACCAGCGTTCGGGGTTTCGCTTTTCTGCTCCATTCAGGGAACAGGAAAGGGTAATTCCCATGGCCAAATAGCTCCATGCCAGGATGGAACTGAACAGTGCCCGCCAGACCCCAATGACTATAATAGGGTCTGTTTGGTTTCCGCTCAGCTGCCCGGTATTTAGACGAAAGAAAAAGCTCTGCATGCAGCACTTTTTCTTCTGGTATGTTGAGCCAGATCTGCATCGAAACCTCCAACCAGAGTTTCCAACATAGATGTGAAACCACCCTAAGGCCTTAGTCAGACGGGCGTTTTTTCGCGCGATTTGCGGATCACATGACGGATGCGCATCCGCAAATCGCGTGACCGGTGCCCGAAAATCGCCCAAAAATCTGCTCCTAGCCGCGTTTCATTAGAAACGGGCCGGAGCTGTCCAGCGCATTGCATTCAATGGAGCCGGCAATACAGCCGGCTCCATTGAAAGCAATGCGCTGCGGGCGAGTGTGGGATGAATTGTCGGGAAGGGCTTAAATATATAAGCTCTTCCCTGCAATTCATCCAGAAATGTGTTAAAATAAAAAAATATATATATACTCACCTGCTCCCGGCAGCCGGAGTTCCGCGCCGCCGGCCTGCACTGGGTGTGAAGGGGGTGTGAGTCAGACCTGCCCCCTGATTGGCTCAGCGCTGAGCCAATCAGAGGCAGGTCTCACTCACACCCATTCATGAATTCATGAATGGGTGTGAGTGAGACCTGCCTCTGATTGGCTCAGACTGAGCCAATCAGGGGCAAGTCTGAATCACACCCCCTTCACACCCACTGCAGGCCGGCCGCGCGGAACTCCGGCTGCCGGGACAAGGTGAGTATATATATATTTTTTATTTTAACACATTTCTGGATGAATTGCAGGGAAGGGCTTATATATTTAAGCCCTTCCCGACAATTCATCCAGCGCTGTCCGGCAGCCCATTGCTTTCAATGGAGCTGGCTGTATTGCCGGCTCCATTGAATTCAATGGGCAAACATCGTTCTTCTCTGCCACAGCTGTTACAGCTGTGGCAGAAAAGAATGATTTGTCTTCTATATGTGGCAGAAAAGAATGATTTGTCTTCTATATGTTCTCAATGGGGTCGGCGCTGCTGCTGCCGGCCCCATTGAGCGCATATAGAGAAGAGAACAGGAATCGCAGATCGCAGATAGGTGCGATCTGCGATTTCTGTTCTATAATTTATCGGACGAGCGCATAAAAAGCGCTCATGTGTCCGATACCATTGCAAAGCAATGGTTTTAAAAAATCGCCGGACGCATGCGCATGCGCAAATCGGGCAAAAAAACGCCCGTCTGACTAAGGCCTAAGGCCTCATGTCAATAGCTGGGTCAGATTCTGCAGGCGAGAGCCTGCAGCGGAATCCCACCCTGCCTGCGGCAAGAGGACATCACTTACCCGTCTGGATCCTCTGCGTGGCTGTGCGGGTCTTCCATCTTCTCCACTGCGGATGTGGGTAGGCGCCGCATGGCACATGCACAGTGTAGTTTTTTTGTAATCACCTGCTTTCCTGCGGGATCTGCGTCCAATCTGAATTGTCAACTGCAGGCGGGCCGTGGATCAGACGTCTTCCATTGACAACAGTGTGGGACCCGTGGCAAAATGAAGCATGCTGCAATTTGTTTTCCAGACCAAAAGGTCCGCAAATCAAATCCGCATGCTTAAATTCAGCTGCGGGCGCCCATGATTGTCTATGTGCAACTTGAACTGTGGGTCGTTCGCACGGGGGGCCCCGCGGATTCTGCAATTCAATTCCGCCCATGTACATTGGGCTAACACTTTCTACTGTTATCTATGCTGTGAGCAGCAGTGCCGAATTTTCAATCCAAATCGGCTATACGCAATACCTGTTTTTAAGGAAGCCAGCAACCTTTTTTTTGTAAACTTCATTGAATCCTGAAAGTTAACCTTTAACGTCCCATAAAAGTCCACTTTACTAGAGCAAGATCTACATATACCTATGTGCCATTTCCGCAGGTTTTAAGAATATTTTGGCAAAAAAAAAAAAAGTACAATTGTCTCTTTCGAATCCTTCGCCCCATGTGACTGCGCAAATCAGTTGCGCAAAAACTGAAAGAAAAAAAAAACCGTATTCAATCTCCAAATAAACCTTTAACTCCCTTTGAAAGTGTTTTTGTAAAGTTGCAAGATGTACAAGAGAAGATTAGAATATGAAGCACGTAGTTGTTTTCTTAAAAGACAATTTAGAATTGTCTCTCTTAAACCCGTCTACTTGCTCATTCGTTCACCTGAGAAGCAAGCCTTCACGTCTTCGAACAATGTCACATCGACACTGAGAAGAAGGCTGAATACAAGCGTAATAACACAAGCGGAATGCTTTTACCAACCTGGATTGGCACGACGACTCCCCCATTCTCTCTAAATTGATTATTCTATTATTGTTGGATGTTCCTGATTTTTTTCCCCCATTTCTTACAAAAATAAAAGTTTTGCAAGTAATGAATTCCATACACATTCCTTAATCAGCTACAATTGTGAAGCATTAAACTTTCTTCTGGCATTATTAGCAGGTGAAATATGCCTTTTTATGATATAGTAATAACTCTGAACCGAAGTCCCCCGGCCTTCACCCCTCTGAACCACCTGCACTTTTTAACAGCCCTCAATCCAGGATACCAGAAACTAATAAAACGTTAACCTGCCAATTAACAACTAGGTAAAACTTCAACGTCGTACAATATTTTGCTCGCTTTCATGAAGCCGCACACCTACATTAACTGTTCACTGCAATTAAAGCAAAAACGACCCAAGCGTAATTTGGATATTTTGTTAATACCGAAATTCTCAACTGAGAAAAGGTTTTTAGTTCAGGCAAATAATAAAATAAAATATTTGCACTGGGGCAGAAGGAACGAGAAAGAACGTTTAAACAGGTGCCTAGCTGATATTTTCAAAGTGAACGGAGTTAAAGGAGATGTCCCGAGGCAGCAAGTGGGTCTATACACTTCTGTATGGCCATAATAATGCACTTTGTAATGTACATTGTGCATTAATTATGAGCCATACAGAAGTTATAAAAAGTTTTTTACTTACCTGCTCCGTTGCTAGCGTCCTGGTCTCCATGGTGCCGACTAATTTTTGGCCTCCGATGGCCAAATTAGCCGCGCTTGCGCAGTCCGGGTCTTCTGCTGTTCTCTATGGGGCTCCGTGTAGCTCCGTGTAGCTCCGCCCTGTCACGTGCCGATTCCAGCCAATCAGGAGGCTGGAATCGGCAGTGGACCGCACAGAAGAGCTGCGGTCCACGAAGATAGAGGATCCCGGCGGCCATCTTCAGCGGTAAGTATTGAAGTCACCGGACCGCCGGGATTCAGGTAAGCGCTGTGCGGGTGGTTTTTTTAACCCCTGCATCGGGGTTGTCTCGCGCCGAACGGGGGGGGGGTTTAAAAAAAAAAAAACCCGTTTCGGCGCGGGACATCTCCTTTAATCCAATGTTTTAGTTGCAAATATTTAGGTCCATCGAATACAAATTTAAAGCTATTTACATAAGTTCGGTTCGGATTTTTATGACATTTTCTGTATATTTGAACTTAGTAGATAAAATGCAAGAGTGCGGAAAATAAACAAATTTGTGTGTTTGTAGGCACATGTGTTGATCCGGAGTGTATGTTTTTGTACACCTGTATATTGACATACTTGATAAATATAGGGTGCGCATCAAGACCTTCCAAAAAGAACTTTCCCTTCCAGCACTATGACCTCTTCTATTCTACCTGCTGGAGTTCGGCCACAGCTATGCAAGAAATTAAAAACTTCAGTTGAGTACTGTGTCTGGACCTGGGAACAGAAAGTAGGCAAATTATTTGGGATACTGGTTGAATACCACCTTCAACTACTTTTACACTGGCTTATTTTGGTTAGCATTTAAGTGGAATCACACAATGTTTTGACTTGTACTTTGTGGTGTTTTAACTGATTTTTTTTGCATTGGGGGGGGAGCCAAAGAGAGGGTTTGACCGTTTTGGGGGTTTTATGGGTTGTTGCTTTTAGCAATATGCAGGATTTGCTTTGTACATTGTTTTCCTTCATAGACAATTTCAACTCATCAGAAAATAAGTTTGTAGAAAATGTCATTAAATAAAGAATATATATTGTAAAATGTAGGCAAAAAAGAGTAATTAAGGCTTTTTGGATCATAATTCGTAAGCCAAAAGCAGGAGTTGAGTCTAAATACAAGATCATACAATAAAAAGATTTGCAAGTCTTTCATGTTTTGGACCATTTCTATATTATATTTCATGTATAGATAGTGTAGCAAGTTGTGTGTACTTCACAACAGCAGCAATTAATGGAAATCATTGGACAGAAAAGTGTCAAAAGACTAATCTTGCTTAGACTTAGATCTTTCGACGCCTTTCGACTCATCAGGGGACACGAGAATTCCATTGTTGATGAGTAACGGCAGTGGTTTTTGCATCATCCCATGAAAGGTCGACAGTGTGCAAGTCCTCTATAAATGTATGTCACCAGGTTATCTTCTGCCTTCCCTGAAAATGCTTCTCACTAATACAGTCCCCCAAAGAGTACAGCCCCACTCAAAGAGATCATGGAGAGCTGAATACCGAGTCAACAGTAGGGCATGGAGTGATTCTTTTCATATGGACCATATGTCCATGTGAAAAATCAGCCAAGTTAATAGTTTTATTAGCTATTATGAGCCACACAGACAGAACATGGCCTGAATATACAGACATCTGAATGAGCCCTGATAGTTCTTTTATAATCTGAGCTATGTAATGATCAATAGGACTGGCATTCACTTACCTGGGCTTCACAAAGCCAATTCAGAATGTTCAAGGGACAAATGATCTTTCAAGTGATTGATCGTCCCTCATACTGTTTCTTTTTGTCAGCAGCACATTCCCCATTCACATAGAGTCATAGAATGGTAGAGTTGGAAGGGACCTCCAGGCTCATTGGGTCCAACCCCCTGCTCAGTGCAGGATCACTACATCATTCCTGACAGATTTTTGTATAGCCTTTGTTTGAACACTTCCATTGAAGGAGAACTCACCACCTCTCATGCTAACCTGTTCCACTCATTGATCCCCCTCACTGTCAGAAAGTTTTTTCTAATATCTAATTTGTGTCTCCTCCCTTCAGTTTCATCCCATTGCTTCTAGTCTTTCCTTGTGCAAATGAGAATAGGGCTGATCCCCTATTGAAGGGACTGGAATACCCAGAGAGGCTATCAAAATTGGGATTATTTACCCTGGAAAAAGACTGCTAGGGGGTGATCAAATAACTATGTATAAATACATTAGGGGATGATACAAGGATCTCTCCCATGTTTATACCCAGGACTGCGATCCAGGACTAACTCCATTCTCATCCAAGTACTTGCATACATGCTGTTTAATAATTTGTTCAAAGATCTTTCCCAGTATAGAGGTCAGACTCACAGGCCTGGATTTTCTGACCTAGGGGGCGTGGCTAACCGGCAGCCGGAGCACACGCACTTAAACAGAGCTCCAGGCAGCAGGACCGCGCCGTCGGCTTTCTCACCCGAATAAAGGCACCCAGGCCGCCGATAATGGCACCGCTGACACCACCAGACCCCAAGCTTTAATTAGAGACCTCCCGCGGGTCTCTGGCTGACGCCGCAATTTTGCGGCCTACAGACCCGGGCACAGCCTCGGGCTAAATTAATACTTGCGGCCGACCGGAAGTGAAGGCCAGCCGCGGAAGAAGGCAAAAACACTGCGAGGGAGCGGCGAGAGTGGAGGAGCAGCTGCTGGAGACCTGGATTACGCCGGGGAATGGGCAGAAGAACCAGCGGAGGCAGCGGAAGGCCTGCAACAGTGAGTAGGCCCACAGCACTCCTTGATATTAGAGCAGGAGGGAGCTCCTGCCGGAGCAGAGCACATCCCCCCCCCCCCCCACCCCTCCCCACCTCACGGAGCTGTTGGTCGGAGGAGCGGGGACACAGGGATGTTGTCCGCAGCCCCTGCTCACCCCCTCCCCACCTGCAACCATCAACACCCCGAAGGGCTAAAAGCTTCAGTGTGGGGGACAGAATAAGGGGCAGGAGGATCGCTGCACTGAGCCCCCGAACCCCACGCAGAGGTCCCTGGCAGGACTAATCGCATAAGGTGGGACTGAAACCCCACTGGCAGACAGCCCACAGCCTGCACATCTATTGGGTAGCAACGTTAGAGTCGCTAAGCGGACGCCGCCAGACACAGAGAGCCGTCCCTCCCTAAGCACCGAGGTGCAACCAAGCAGAACGCCCAAACCGGACAAGATGGGCATTTAATGTTCGCCATGTAAAGAGAGACCCCCGGGACCCATGTAACCACTTCAAACCGAGCTGGTCGAACCGCTGCGCAAACGAATAATTTCGAGTTAACAGTGCATAACATAATACTCCAATCTGAGGATGCACTATGGTGAAAATTGGGAGAGATAAAAGCAGGGAGCAAGCGGAGGCGCCCAGGGTTAACAAAAGCCAAGCAGAGATGGATAAATTCCTAAAGAAAAAACACAGCTCTCTGGCAGCACGGCACCAGAGAGCTCCACAAGAAGGCGCTACTGGCCAACACAGAGAGGACTCAGACATAGAAAGCACCTCTATTACTTCGGACCACAATGAGGACATGGACAGGGAACCGATCTCACGATCTTTCCTTAAAGAAATCCTGACTCAGACAATCTCTCCGGTAATGAAAGAGTTGGCGGACATAAAATCTGAAGTCAAACAAATTGGCCATAGGGTGGAGGACTTGGAGAATGCACAACAAGAACTGATACAACATAATACAGCCCTCCAAGATGCCCTAACAGAGCAACAAGACCAATTGAACCATGCGATGCTCCTTATTGAGGACCAAGAGAACAGGAGCCGCAGGAAAAATATCCGTTTTAGGGGCCTACCAGAATCAATAACCGCAGAAGCACTAAACTCAACTGCTATGCAAATATTTCAGTCCCTGCTAGGTGAAGATAGAACTGGTAAAATCGTGATTGAGCGGATACATAGAGCTCTGAGACCCAAACCAATGGCTACTGAACCCCCAAGGGACGTCGTCTGTGGCCTCCTGAGCTACGTGGACACCTCAGCAATCCTGCATAAGGCCAGATAAACAAGTGAGATCCTCTTTGAAGACCATAAAATCCTTATTTTTCAAGATATCGCCCCAGCACTTTGGCCAAAAGACGCTTACTTAAACCCCTGACAGAAGCCCTACACATCAAAAAACTCCTGGTCAGATGGCTTTTCCGGTTTGGTCTTGCGACCTTTAAAGACGGACAACAGATTACCATCAGATCACCAAACGACCTCGAGAAGGCGTGGGAAAAGCTCGGAATAACACCTATTGCAATTCCATCCTGGCTGCCATTCCAACCTAAAGCACGTTTGCCCCAATTGAAGGCTTCTGAGCAATGAACGATTAACAAGCCTCCTAAAACTCCTAGGCAAAAGAAAAAACAGCAGGCGGAGGCCTGAGGTCGCCCCCCCCCCCCCCCTCTTCCTTTCTTCAGATGACTCGGAGCGATATCCCTCACGTTCTCTCCCCCCCTCCCCCCCTCTTTTCTTTTCCACCAGCTAAACAAGATAACAGACAGATCTATCGAGGAGATCGGAGGGGCTGGGATGCAGGAGTGAAGGAAGAGGCAACTAACTACTTCACGGTGAATATGCGCGGGTCTGGTCAGGTGGCGGGCGCTAGAGACGGGGGGCGCGCTGGGGGGGTGGGGGGAAGGGAGCTTCCCCCCCCTCCTGCTCTCCCTCTATATGTTGCTTATCTGCTGAGTAGATACCGCAGCCCGGTCCTGCCGGCACTCCACGCGTTCGTTGCATGGCCTAGACCTACACAGAGTGTTCAATGTGATGTAAATGCACACTGTATTTTTTCTCACAAGGTGCGCGGATCTGTGTCCAGTCCATAATGTTTGCTAGTTTCATAACTTAACAATGTCATTACGGTTTGAAACCCAAGAACACGAGGGCTAGGAGAAGCCATGGGGTTTACGCTCCTCCCTTGACCCTGAGTGAGGAACAGGTTCAGGGTTCCTTTGGGAATGGCCCTCCCCCCACCTCGTGTCTAACAAATTTCCTCTTTTTCCCACTTTATGTGGAGTATGTTTTTACCCCCAGTTGGAACAGCAAGATGGTTAACAAAATTTTAGACGTGAAAAAGGCAGACCCCCTACAGAAAATAGCTTCCTTATGGTTGACTAATGGCGGAAGTTAAAATTGTCTCATTTAATGTTAGAGGCTGGAATAATCCCCAGAAGAGAGCACAGACACTTATGCTTACCAAAAAACACAACCGGACGTGATGTTCCTACAGGAAACCCACTTCCGTCACAATCGCATACCCAAACTCCCAACTCATAACTATAATCAATGGTTCCACAGCACGCATTCCTCAGCTTTAAGAGGGGTCTCCGTCGTGATCAGCAAAAATATCCCTTTCATTCTCACCCAGTCTGAATCAGACCCGGCCGGCAGATTCATATTCCTGAAAGGCACGGTGGCACACAGAGTGATCTCTCTTGCTAACCTGTACGCCCCAAACAAAAACCAGGCCCAGTGGCTAATACGCTTTCTTTCTAAATTCAAAGAATTTGCTGAAGGCTTGAAAATAGTTGGAGGTGACTTTAACATAGCGTTAGACCAAACGATAGACACCACCTCATGCGCTACACAGACACCCAAGACGCTGACCCGCAGACTGAGAAGCCTACTAGCTGAATCAAATCTGCGCGACGCGTGGAGGCTGAGGAACCCCGGGCTCAGGGAATATACCTACTTCTCTCACATACATGCAACCTACCACAGAATTGACTACTTGTTGGTCTCAGGTAGATTTTTGCACGCGGTTACCTCAGCGGATATTGGCCACATCACCATATCAGATCATGCCCCTATCTTTCTCTCTCTGATTGTGGACAGCCTCCCGAGGAGGGAATGGAATTGGCGCCTCAATTGCACATTGATCAGTGGAAGGGACAATGCCACGAGCATCTCAGAGAAACTGGAGGAATTCTTCCGGATTAATGACTCCCCGGAGGTACCGGTTCCCTTCATCTGGGAGGCCCATCAAGCTTACATTAGGGGGGAGCTGATATCCCTGGGCACCAGAGTAAAACGGCAGAGGGAGGAGGAGGTCAATACCCTACTCACCCAAATCTCAGATAAAGAGGCACAGCATAAAGATGGTCCCAATAACGACACACTAAAAGAACTTAAAGACCTGAGGGACAAAATGAAAAACACCTTAAACATCAAAGCAGCTAAAACTTTATTTACCTCCAAATACAAGATATATATACATGGCAACAGAGGTTCTAAAACGATGACAAGACTAATCCAAAAACAATGAGGGAAACACTTTATTTCCCAGGTCAAGACAGCGGCGGGAGCCACAGTAACATCTACAGAGGAGGTGGCTGCGGAATTTGAAAAATTCTACACCACCTTATATAACCTAGAGAGGGACACCGGGGCCCAACGGGACACCGCGCACAACTTCCTAAACAATCTAAAATTACCGGGACTGACTGAGGAGGATGCCTCCTTGCTCCTAGACCCAGCAACGGAGAATGAAGCAGCCGAAGTCCTAGCCTCCATTCCGAACGGGAAAAGCCCGGGCCCGGATGGGCTCCCCATTGCCTATTATAAAAAGTTTGCCAATATACTTGTCCCACAACTGACCAAACTCTGCAATTCCCTTCTCTCAGGCTCAGCACTACCCAAGCAAGCCCAAGAGGCTTACATAGCGCTTATCCCCAAAGAGGGTAAGGACCCAGAATCCTGTGGAAATTACCGCCCCATCTCCCTACTGAATTCAGATATTAAACTTTGGGCGAAACTGCTCGCCCATAGGGTGGCTCCCCTACTGACTAAACTGATAAGCCCAGACCAAGTAGGTTTTGTGCCAGGTAGGGAGGGGAAATTTAACACATCCCGAGCAATTCAGGCTATCCACTACGCGAAACACAATAAACGCCCATTGATCCTAATCTCCACAGATGCTGAGAAGGCCTTCGACAGGGTAAGCTGGAATTTCATCAACAGCACCCTGTCTAAATTCGGATTCCCCCTGCCGTTCATAAAAGCTATTTTCACCCTTTACTCTGAGCCGACGACGAGAGTCCAGGTCAATGGCACGTTATCCAAACCCTTTCCCATCAGGAACGGCACTAGGCAAGGTTGCTCATTATTGCCCACTCTCTTCATCCTAGTGATGGAGACATTACTTCAAGATATCAGACAGAACCCAGATATTGAGGGCCTCCAAATAGGAGATGCCACCCACATCACCGCAGCCTACGCTGATGATCTCCTGGTGATGGCCACCAATCCCAGGAGGGCCCTGCCGGCGCTTGTAGAGACGTTTGAACACTTTGGTAGGTTGTCCAACTTTAAAATTAATTATGACAAGTCGGAGATACTAAATATAACGGCCCCTCCCCGCACAGTTAGCAAACTGAGGGAACAGTTTGCATTCAAATGGCCCACATCAAAAATTAAATACCTAGGCATCACCTTGACGGCGAATCCCTCCCTCATATATGACACAAACTATGCCCCGTTGATTAAAAAAGTGAAGAACCAGCTCGACCAACTAAAAATACCACTTATTTCATGGCTGGGTAGGAAAAACCTTATTTCCACATATATTCTCCCGCCCATCATCTATATCTTGCACTCGGTGCCAATCGACCTACCCATTACCTTCTTCTCACAAATGCACAAACTATTCCGTGACTATATCTGGGGAGGGCATAACCCGAGACTGGCCTTTTCATTTCTGAGCCAAAAGCGCCCCCAAGGAGGTACGGGACTCCCAGACCTCCAGCTATACCACAAGGCGATTCACATCGCCAGATGGATCCTCTTAATAGACAACACAATCACCTCCCCAACACTTTGCATGGAAAGGACAATGCTCGGTAAGGATAACCAGGGTCTGCTCTGGGTCAATGGTCTCACACAAGACAAACATGTGCACCTTAACCCCATCACAAAATGCACTATCAAGGTACTGAAACATGCACGGATGGGAGTGACAAGTGCAAAGTCCCTCCCCCCCATGACACCAGCTTCTTTAATACCCTCTATTCTAGCCAATAAACCACGGGGAAGTGAAGGAATATGGGATAAACTCCAATCCACCACAATTTATGATATTCTTAAGGGCCCCACTTTGGCAGACATACGCAACTAGACAGCTGGCTCCCACAACCACCCCGCAACTTCCTGGAAAGGGCTACTCTATATCGCTCACTGAGACAGTTCCAATCCACCCACTTTGAGAACTTGAGAGACTCAACATGGTTCGAGACATATACTTCTCTACCCTCTCGACCGAAAAAGTTGGTTACCCATCTTTATAAAGGACTTCTGTTGCAAAAAGCCTCGGAAAGGCCCTGGTTTTTGAGGGAATGGGAAAGAGAACTGGGACTTACTCTCAGTCGAGAAGATACCCTAAAAGTTCTGAAAAATTCCCACGGGTTCTCAAAATGCGTTCGCACACAGGAAAATTCTTACAAGCTGTTGACCAGGTGGTATAGAACCCCGGTCACAATTGCCAGAACGAACCCGACATCCCCAGATGTCTGCTGGAGATGTGAGGAAGAAAAACGGACAGCCCTCCATATTTGGTGGGAATGTTCAAAAATTAAGCCCTACTGGCGGTCAGTCACCAACATTATCAGTAAAATATGCCATACTTCTTACTCCTTTAGACCGGAGGAGATACTTATCTGGCTCCCCACAAACCATTTCAAACCCTCAAAAAAAAGTCTGCCTACAATCCTTTTAACGGCAGCTAAGCTCCTGATACCCCTCTTCTGGAAAGACAAGGAGATTCCACAAATCCGCCAGTGGTTAGACAGGATAGCGCAAATCTTCCGGTTTGAGGAAATCCTGGCGTGGGAAGCCAACACCAGGGACGACTTCACGGCCCTTTGGACCCCATGGATTTGCTTCCAGGACAATCCAGATCTCACCACAACCTAGAATTAATGATCTACCTATGCACACACCACAATATAAAGACAACATCTTGCTGTTTGTTTTCCCAAATTGTTTTCCCTAATTGTTTTTCCTAAATCTACCATACCTGATCACACCCGGTTTCCCCAGGTGTATTTCTTATTACACCTCACACCCACTTCCCCCCCCCCCCTTTCTCCCCCCCCCCTTCCCACCCCACCTATGCCCCTGATTGTCCTCCCCGTTACCTGGCCGGAAGTATGCTATAAATGACAAAAGCGTTATATTTATTCTGAAGCGTTATATTTATTCTGATGTCTGTAATTGAATGGTTACTTTCAAGCTGGCCCTGCATGGCTGATATGCATGTTCTTATATCCGGCACTGTTATACCATTATTTCAATAAAAAGAAATTGTTTAAGACTCACAGGCCTGTAGATTCCTGGATCCACCTTCTTTCTTTTTTTGAAGATAGGGACAACATTTGCCCTTTTCCAATCTTCTGGGAATTCTGTTTTCCGGGAATTTTCAAAGATAATTGCGAATGGTGCAGCAATAACCTCCGCTGTTTCCTTTAGTATCCTAGGATGTAATTAATCTGGACCTTGAGACTTGAATTCATTTAAGTAAGCTATGTGTTCCCTCACCATCTCTCTGCTTATAGATAGCCAGCATTAATGTATTCTCCCAATAGTACAGGGAAGATCAGTTGATGTTCCATCTACTTTCTGAGAGAAAACGGAATTTAAAGGTTCGGCGTTCTCAACATCATTCCTAACCAATTCACCATTTTCATCTTGTAAGCATCCAATAGCATCTTTGACTTTTCTTTTGCTTTTGACATAACCCCCAAATCCTTTTTCATTGTTTTTGGCCTCTGTTGCAAGCCTCAATTCATTATTAAGCTTTAGCTTTTCTGACACTTGCCCTACAGTTTCTGCAGATCGCGTTATATTCTTCTTTAGATATTCCTCTCTCCTTCCATTTGATAAATATATTTTTCTTTGTTTTTAACATATGTGCAAGTTCTGTGTTCATCCATCCTGGTCTCTTTAAATGCTTCCCATTCTTCCTTCTTTTAGGGATTGTTAACGATTGTGCTTTGAGAATCTCATTTTGCAATATTTCCCAACCTTCTTGGACCTTTCTGTCCTTAAGAACATACAGCCATTGGATTCTTCCTACCCTCCTTTTGAGTCCATTGAGTCCATTAAAATCTGCCTTTCTGAAATCTAACATTAGGGTCTGAGTTTTTTTCAGGTTTTCCTCCCCTTTTTATCCAAAATGCAAGGATAGCATGATCCCTGCCTCCTAAGGCCCCAGCCACCCTTACTTCCTCAACCGTCCCCTCCCTGTTGGTAAGAATTAGGTCCAAGATAGCAGATCCCCTTGTTTTCTCTTCTACCTTTTGGAAGATGAAGTTGTCAGCAAGAGCAGATAAGAATTTGTTGAATCCATTACTTTTACATGAGAGAGATTCCCAACAAATGTCTGGATAGGTAAAATCTCCCATGATCACCATGTCATACTTTTTGGAGAGCTTGGCCATCTTATGTAGAAAGAGTTCATCCATATCTTCTGCTTGTCAGGCTGCCTATAGTAAATGCCTACAGCAGTGTCCTTTCTGTTCTTCTCTCCTTGTATTCTTAACCAAACAGTTCCTACAGAACTACCATGCTCTAAAGCTTGAATCTCTGTGGAGATTAATGCTTTCCTAACATACAACGCAATGCCTCCTCCCCTTTTTTTAGGTGTGTTTCTTATAAATATGTTGTATCCTTCAAGCCTTGTATTCCAATAATGTGTATCATTCCACCAAGTTTCTGTGATGCCTATGACATCATATTTCTCTTCCTGTGTTAGGAGCTTCAATTTCTTTTTTGTTTCCCATGCTCTGTGCATTTGTGTAAAAACATTTTAGTTTGTGACCGGTGTCTCTTGCTCCTCTAGTTTCCTTCTGAATTTTTTGACTTTTTTCTTTCTTTCCACTTCTAATAGCAAGGTTCTCAAATGTATTAATTAGCTGTATATTTGTACCTGGCCTTTTACTTCCCTTTCCATATTGTTCTAGTTTATAGCTCTCCTAATGCGTAAAGAAAGGTGCCCACCAAATATATGCTTACCTGTTTTTGTAAGGTGCAACCCGTCTCTAGCAAGCAGTCCTTCGTATAGGTAATTCACTCCATCGTCTAGAAATCCAAATCTTTGCTGATGGCACCATCAACGTAGCCAGTTGTTCACCTCTAGAATCCTGTTCCATCTTTTTATTCCATGGCCATCCACTGGGAGGATGGATGACAAGACTACCTGTGCTTCTGGTTCCTTCACCTTCTTTCCGAGGTCTTCAAAGTCTCTGCAGATAGTTGCAAGGTGCTTTTTTGCAGTGCCATTTGTCCCTACATGTATTACTAGGAATAGGTGGTGCTCTATAGGACTGAAGAGTCTTAGCAGCCTGTCAGACACATCTTTGATTTGTGCACCTTGAAGACAGCACATCTCTCGTGAGGTGTCAGGTCTGCAGACAGCGGCCTCTGTTTCTCTCAATAGGGAACCCCCCACAACCACCACTCTCCTTTTCTTCTTCACAACACCACTTCTTTTTCTCCATTCAAGATGACTCTGTGTGCTTACTAAACAGTTCTTTGTGGGTAAAGTAATTCTTGGTGAACCGCTTTCTCCTCTGTTCTATTCTTTGTGGGTAGAGTCATTTCTTGCTGTATCTCTTTCTTCTCTGTTCTGTTCTTTGCAGGTAGAATGATTTCTTGCTGTACCTTTTTCTTCTCTGCTCTGTTCTTTGTGGATAGAGTCATTTCTTGCTATACCTCTTTCTCCTTCTGCTCTGGAACCAGTACCAGGCCCCCCTGCGTTAAAACCTCGCAGTATGGGTCCTGGCTGACTCCTGATCCTTCGGCTTCTTTGGGTCACATGCTTTCATTCCTCAGCTTCTGCAGATACACTGGACATTTATTTTCCTTCAACATTTTGAAGACTGTCTTCTACTCTGTCTAGGAAACCCTCACCTTCTTTAATAAGATTCAATGTTACCCAATCACTGGGCCATTTAAAAAGCCCTTAACAGAGCGGTAATCCGTCATTAAATCCCCTGGCCTCTAATGATAATGAGTTGACTCTGCTAATCTTATTCCAGTCTACATAGCAAAGTTAAAGTAAAATATAGCATGAAGTAGGCAATTTCAGCAACATTGCATGTGCTCCAGTAGCCATAATGAAAACAATAATTTTTAAGTATATTCCTATAATTAAAACCGGATTTAATAGTATATCAGAACAAATTGTTGTGCTGTCACAGTGCTCAGTGATGAGGGTACTCCCCACGGGGATGAAAGAATCCCTTTCCACAGCTGTCATAGCTATGGCAGAGGAGCATGACCTTATCCCTATGTTTTCAATGGGGCCGACACTGCTGCTCCCGGCCCTATTGACAACAAGGTGAAACCCCTGGATGTGACAGCATCTATGGGTTTCACATTCAAGGAATCCCTAGCTGCAGCTGTCACAGCTGCAGCAGGGGATAGCGATCCTGTTCCATTGCTTTCAATGAGGCCTCACTATATGTGTGCGAATTTTAGGATCGTGTGACCGCACAGCAAGTCACACATTTTTTTATACATGCATTTTGCATTTCATTTTCATGAGCCTACACATCCGTGAAAAAAAAACACTCGTCTGACTGAGCCCTAAAGGGGGGTTTTGATGTTACTTTTTTAATGCTTTTTTAACTCCTTATTTCTGTCCCAATACTCAACTTGAATATCACCATATGTTATCATTCTTATAATACACTGCTATTATTCAGTATAGCAGTGTATTATAAAGCCTATGTCACCTATGTTTCCTCCCTCTAACAGCCTTTTACATGCCGCAGTCGCACTGACCATTGGCATGTAAAGAGTTAAACAGTGGGGATCTGAGGTTTCTCTGGTCCCTACTGTTTGAAGAGATGCCAGGCTGTTATCCAACAGCCAAGCACCCACTCTTCCTGGCACACCCATGCCAGACCTCTGCTGCAGCCATTGTAAAAAGGCAATTGTATCAGAATAAAGACCATTAATGGGCGCCCTCAAAGGACATACGGGCGGCCGCTAAAGGGTTTTAAATAAAGTATGACTAAACAATTATTTAATAAGAAGACTAAGTTTTATTGTTACGTTTTCACATGAGAATATTTTGCAGTACTCATTTTGAAGGTATTGCATTACAGGAAAACAGTTGGGGAGGATCAAACCTGGAGAGGCTTGGCTCATTTATTTAGATGTTAACCTTTCCAGCAATCCTTCAGCTGGAAGGGCGTTGTAGAAAGAGGTTATTGGAGTCAGAATAAGAAGTGGTCATTTTTTTTTTCATTAATAATGATTAGTATATAAAGCTGCATTCTCAGATGATGACTCAAAATGTTAGGAACTTTGAATAAATATCCACAGAGTCCCATGAGTTTTCGTTTACTTTCAGCAAACTTAGTCACTCTAAACTCAGGGAAAGACTCACTAGGAAAAGGGTTCCTTAATTTAATTCACAGCTACGGAAAAAGGATTAACCATTTTATGACCCAATCATGCCAAAAATAATTGTTATTTTACCTTTTAAATACCAGTGTGCCTTTATATAACCGCCAGTTTTAAAAACTTAGGTTAAATTGACACTTAGGAAAAAAATAGAATTGACTGTCCAGGTCTTTAGAGACTGCCAAATCTTTAAAAAAGTGCCAATGTTTGCTTTAACCTATCTACGACTTCCTTCACATATAAGGGGAGATTCACTAATTCTAATATTTCAGTGTAAACTAAGACCAGGCAGCGTAAAAAGGCATCAGATTTAGCACAGTGGCTCATGCTGGATGATTAGCTTGCTGTATCTTTAGACACTTGTGTTTAACTTTACACCACTTATTTGTTGGCTTACTTTGCACCAAAATTTTTTTAAGAAGACATTGACATAATTTGGCACACATTGTTGCTTTAGCCACACTCCTTTACATTATGTCACACCCATGGTCTGGTAAATCATCCTTCCTTGTTAGAAGAGACTTAAAAAGTGACTGATACACTTAATAAATGTGGTGCAAAAAATTCAAACCAGCTTTTTGGCCAAATTGCAACGGAATTATGTTGTTTTTTTTACAACCTTTTGTAGGATTGTAAAAAAAAACCATGAATTTCACGTGCTTTTTTTGTATTTTTTTCGGTGGCATTTTTTAATGCAAACACTTGTAACAGACTTTTTGGTCATTTTTCAAGTCCTATAGAGAAGCCTATGAGAAAGCGCATGGAAAAAACGCAACATTTTGGGGGGAACAAAAGATTGTGAGCCCAAAGAACACACTCAAAATAAGGAAAAACTCCACAGAAAGCTCTGTTGCAAGATGTTTCATACATCTCTATAAGGGTGGATTCAGACGACCGTCTATCGGCTCGGTTTTCATGCCGAGCCGATATACGGTGTCCTCATCTGCAGGGGAAGGGGGAAGAGCCAGGAGCAGGAACTGAGCTCCCGCGCCCTCTCTGCCTCCTCTCCACCGCCCCTCTGCACTATTTGCAATGAAAGGAGGCGGGACAGGGGTGGGGCTAAGTTCCAAGAATTAGCCCCACCCCTGTCCCGACTCTCCCCATTGCAAATAGTGCAGAGGGGCGGAGAGGGGGCGGGAGCTCAGAGCACTGGTCCTGGCTTTTCCAGGCTCCCCCTCTGCAGAGAGAGACGACGTATATCGGCTGGACGTGAAAACCGAGCCGATATACGGTCGTCTGAATCCAGTCTTAACCTACAGCTAAATACCCCAAAAAATGCTGCAGTAAAAATGCCAGTAAAAGCATAGAATTTTTCCGAAAACATTTGGGGCACATTCATTATTGGTGTTGTGCTAGAATTCTGGCTTTCAGGGGTTCTTAAATAAGCCCCAAAGTGAGGAAAATGCAACAAATATATTAAGAGACAGCAGCCTTATAATAAATTAATCGCATCTTTGCCATGCCAGAAATGTAGGCTATGAACAGGCATAGATTCGCACCAGTAGGGTAGGCCAATTTTGTGGCATAATATATTGTAAAAGTGTTGGGGCTCAGAAGGACCCATCCCTCCCACTTATCCCCACTTACTTGCCTCATTACTTTAAAATTGAAACGCAAAGCTTAAAATAGCCAAAAATCACAAATGTTTGCACAAATAATGACGTTTTCTGACATGCAGCCAATAGGACCTTCCCCTGGAATGTCTAGGTGCCATTTTGCAAGTGTTAAAAGTTGATAGGGACCCGTAGGGTGCATTCACATGAGCATGTGTGTACATAGGTACGCACAAAACCGTGCATCCATGTACGTGCACAAACACACGTAAATGCAGGTCCGTGCAGCATTGCTTTCAATGGGGCTGTGGCTGCTGACAGCAGCCCCATTGTAAGTAATATGATGCCAACAACCTCTGCAGTGATTTTCAGGAAAGGGCTTGAAATATAAGATATATAAACAGATATATACATATACACTCACCTCTCTGCCGCTGCCGTGTAAATATTCCCGCGGGGAGTCCCCTTGTCACTGAACACTGTGACAGCACTGTTACAGTGTTCAGTGACAAGGGGACTCCCCGGGGGGAGTAAAGAATCCCCTGCCACAGCTGTGGCAGAGGATCGCGATGTTCTCCCATTGCTTTCAATGGAACCGGCGCTTCTGCAGCATCATTGAAAGCAATGGGTTGCCGGCAAGCCCTGCAAGGATTTTCGGGAAAGGGCTTTAAATATAAGCCCTTCCCTGAAAATCATCCATAGAATGTGTTAAAAATAAAAAACATATATACTCCCCTCTCCGCAGCTGCCAGGGCTCAGGCGCGTCCATGAAAACAATGAATGGCTAAGCGCTGCCTGTAATTGGCTGAGTGCTGTGACCAATTACAGGCAGCACTCAGCTGTCATTCAATGAGCGCTCAGCCAATCAGATACAGCCCTTTCAGCAGGTGGGGATTTAAAATCCCCGCCTGCTGAAAGAGATTCAGACCATTGCAGGGAGAAGACAGGCTGGACGCGCCTGAGCCCCGGCAGCTATAGAGTGAGTGAGAGATAAGTATATATATTTTTTTATTTTTCACACATTCTAGGGATGATTTTTCAAGGAAGGGCTTATATTTAAAGCCCTTCCCCGAAAATCCCTGTAGGGCTTGCTGGCAGCCCATTGCTTTCAATGGGGCTGCAGAAGCGCTGGTCCTATTGAAAGCAATGAGAGAACATCACGATCCTCTGCCACAGTTGTGACAGCTCTGGCAGAGGATTCTTCGCTTCCTGTGGCGAGTCCCCTTGTCACTGAACACTGTGACAGTGCTGTGAATATTTAAACGGCAGCGACGGAGAGGTGAGTATATATATATATATATATATATATATATATAATTTTTTTTTACACAAACCAGGGATGATTTTCAGGGAAGGGCTGATATTTCAAGCTCTTCCCTGAAAATCACCGCAGGGGTTGCCGGCATCCTATTGCTTTCAATTCGGCTGCCGGCAGCAGCCATGGCCCAATTGAAAGCAATGCTGCACGGACTTGCATTCATGCGTAAAAACGGGGCCGATATACGCTTGTGTGAAAGAATCCTCAGACAGCTATGTGATCAAAGAAAAAAGTTATGGCTCTTGGAATACAACAGTAGGAAAAAAATAGAAAAATGGGTGGGTCATTGAGGCCCAAAATAGGTTTGGCATTAAGGGGTTAATGACTATATATTAAATCATTGCTTCCATAATTCTTTTCAGGCATGCTCATTCATGGTACGTATTGCTAGAAATCCTTCTGGGGTGTAATTGTAAGTAACGATGCGTGTAGCACAGTCAATAAGGAAGAAGACGGATTTGAAAGTCTTCTGGCTGGCGGACAGCGCAGGGAGATCCTGGACTATTTTTACCAATGAGTAAGTTTAACGCATTTCTTCCTCCAAGATTCGTCAGTTTTTTTTTCTGTCAAATGCAGCATTTTTGAAAACCCACACAACCCTATACAGGAAAGGCAGAGCAGTGCCAGCGGTTCCATCGAACGGAGCCCAGTGTTATTATTGTTCACTTCTGCTCGGAGAACTTTCCCATCATGGCTTACTACTGGGCTTTGTCTCCCTGCTTGGAAAGGTTACTGCTGCAAACCGTTTGCTTCATGTGAGGCCATGAATAAAATTAAGGCCTCATGTCCACGGGGAAAATCAGATCCGCTGCAGATTCTCCATGGAGAATCTGCAGCGGGTCCCTCCTGCCCCGCGGACATGAGCGCCGAAAATAAGAATTTAAAAGTATTTACCATCCGGCGCGGGCGGAGAAGATCAGCTGTTCCTCACGGCCGGATCTTCATTTTCGGCCGGCGGATGAATTCCTGACGCCGGCGGCACGTCGCCGGCACGTCGCCGACGTGCCGCGCGCATGCGCCGGGCACATCCGCCGAGCCGAAGCAAGGAAGATGCGGCCGTGAGGAACAGCTGACCTTCCCCGCCCGCGCCGGATGGTAAATACTTTAAATTCCTATTTTAGGTCTCCCGCGGATCCGGACGGCTTCCATAGGCTTCAATAGAAGCCCGCGGGAGCCGTCCCCGCGGGAGACCCGCACGAAAATGGAGCATGGTCCGGATTTTTCCATGCTCCATTTTTTTTAAAATCCCTTTTATTGACGATCCGCGGGTATTTATCTACCCGCGGGTGGTCAATGCATCCCTATGGGATGCGGATCCGCACGCGGGAGATCCGCTGCGGATCCTAAATCATATTTTGCCCGTGGACATGAGGCCTAAGTGTAATTCCACTGAAGAGAAACCGCCAAGATTTTCAAAGAGATTGTGGTAAAATGTGACTGTCTGAAGCTATTTTCACTACGGAAGGAATGTGCGCAGATGCTGGCTCAGCGATTTACATGATTCTTTTTATGCACACACTGAAGAGTGATAATAATTACAAATGAGGGTGAAGAAAGAAAAACAAATCTTTATCTAATCTGGAACATATCATTGCAAAATGAGTTGTTGCGAGGATACATAACCGATAAAACAACATTTAGGGCGGACACTCACTAGCGATATTTTCTCTCTTGCACTGCGAGAGCACGAAAAAACTCTCGCCTCGCAGTGCAAGAGAGACGCCAGTATAGAACCGGCATAACGCTAGTGGTTTCAATGGGGCCAGCGACAGCAGCGCTAGCCCCATTGAAAACATAGGGAGAATGCCACGGACTTCTGCCACAGCTGGAGACAGCGGGGACCGCGGGGATGAAGGAATCCTCTGCCACAGCTGTCACAGCTGTGGCAGAAGTCCGCGGCATTCTATGCCATTGCTTTCAATGGGATCGGCACTGCTGCCGATCCTATTGAAAGCACTGCTTTGGCAAGCCCCATGAATGAATAGCTAAGGGCAGTGTGTCATTGGCTGAGCGCTCAGCCAATAGCTAAGCAGTAGCTGCTATTGGCTGAGCCCTCAGTCAATCTGCACAGCCCTTTTACTCTCGCAGCTCAGTGGAGAAAAAAACGCCATTGGGTGTCCACCCTTAAAGTCAACCTGTTGCAACTTTCTCCCCTCTGAAATAAGCAGACGGTTGAGTACAGCAGGTCCTCCAGACAATGCCAAGACTTTCCGTAATTATTTGTATACCCCAAAGCATTCTTGTTGCCGATCTAAATGATTCTTGAAAGACCCCCAATCTACTTGTCCTTGTCCTATGTAGTTGTTTACACGAAGCTAAATACTGGGGTCTTCTTATGTGGCGAATGCACCTTTAGGGCAACTCAAGCCAAGGGCCAAGTGCAACTGATACTCCACAAGGACTATAGCTACACTCTTAGCTTAACCCTTTGCAATCCAATTTTGGATTCAGGGTTTCCTAGGGGGCTTTCTATTTCTGCCATTATACAATGGTGCCATCTGCTGGGTAGAGCCAGAACTGCGGTATGGGACATGTTGGAGAGGCCCCCAACAACAGAGCAGCCAGTAATATACAGTAAGAATACCCTGCCGGGCGTCTTTTGACATCAGAGCTGTAGAGGCTTCAAATCAGAAAGTCTATAGACGTCAGACAGTGGATTGGAAAGAGTTAAGGCCTCATTCACACGGGCATACGCAATTTCGGACAGATTTCGCTACGTTTCTATGTGCGTGTTTCATGCGTTTTTACTGCATATGTGTGATTATTACGTCCATGTGCCATCTGTGTGCAATAGAAACCCAAGAAGGCCAAACTGATGTCTTCTGACAACAGGCGTAAAAAAAATGCCGTGTAACATTCATGCATACTGCGCATCTTTTAAACTCCCACAGACTTTCACGGGCAATTTTATTTTGTGGATATGGACCAAAATAGGAGTGCTATGATTTTTTTTTTTTACGTAGGCCATAAAAAATGCACATCTGAATATAGCAATTTACCTTACCGGTCTGCGTGCTGCGTGTATTCAGTCAGTACGGACAGGACACGGATAGGAAAAACTCCCATGTGGATGAGCCCTAAGACTACTTAAAGGGGTTTTCTGGGACAATTAGGCCTCATGTCCTCAGCATGCACTGATTTTTTATGTGGATAGCCGCAGCGGATTCACTGTGAGTCGTTGTTAAAAGGATTGTTTATAACTTGCGGGAGATTGCATATAGCGCTTTTTTCCTACGTAGATATACTCAATCCCACCTCCCAGTTTTTTCCCTACCTCCATAATTGATTTTAACCTTCCTAATTTCCCATAGAGATGAATAGAGTCACATCCACGTGTGATCCGCCATAAAATGGAGCATGCTGTGATTTATTATCCGTACATGGCATCAGCAAATCATTTAAAATCAAATCCGCAAGTGTTAAATGAAGTGTGGATGCCCCGTGCTTCCTTATGGGCGGCCTGAATTGCGGATCAAATCTGTCCGTGGACATTGGGTTATACTGCTGAGAATAGGTCATCAATAGTTGATTAACATGAGTTGGATATTCGGGATCGGTATTGTTGCATCTTGCCTCCACCATGAATAATGGGGTGAAGACCTGGGTTGTGCATGATGAGTTATAGGTGAGGGTTAGGTGATGCCCACAGCAGCCGATTGGCTGATGCAGGGCTGCTGCTGGCATGTCTGCTGTTAGTGCATCTCTTACTGCTCCCTGAGCCGTGGCACTTTCAGCCACCGGATGGACAGCAAGATCCATTCCAGACACCCTCTTTTGTCACTCTGATGGGCTGTCTTCGAGCATGTCCCATTGACTCTCCTGTCAGTCACCCTGCCGCTCACCTGTCTCCCCTCCTGGCTGCAGCTCTGGGTGTTCCCGACGGCTGCGTCCTGTTATTAACCTCGCCACTCAGCCATCTACCCTCCTGGCTGGCCGCTGCCTTCTTCAGCAACGTCGCTCCATCCATGCTGCGAATTTGAGAGTGACGTCAGTGTAAGCCCCGCTGCGGTACAACAGGACCATCCCCTGCCGGCGAGACTTACAGTGAAGGAGCCGGTACGCTAGAATGTAGAGTGCTGTGGTAAGTGACAGGAGAGGACGCTGGGGGTGACTGACAGGGGGTGGCAGCTGGTGGTCAGCCCTGCTGCTGGAGAACTGGAGCACCACTCCTGGAACACACTTCCATCATCCAATCCACTGCTTGGGGGTGTTAGCTAGCCCTTCCCTGTCAGAGACACAGCCAAACCCTTGTCTCCACCCCTAAGTTCTGGTGGAGACAAGATACAACAATGCTCTCGGTATCCCCACCGATCAGCTGTTTGTTTGCCGGGCTTGCTGTTAGTGCGGGCAACGCCTGAAGCAGATGGCACTGTCAAAATTGCAATGGCCCAGGTTGTTACTACAGGCAAAGCTCCCATTACATTTAAAGGGAGCTGTGCTTGCAGTATCAACCCGGACTGCTGCTATAGACCTTCTTCCAGTGCTGTCCACATAGAGTTGGTTCAGCAAACAGCTGATCAGCAAACATATACTCCTGCCAATCAGCTATTGATGTCCTATCCTGTGAATAGGGCATCAACAGTATAAGTCCTGGCCAACCCCTTCAATTAACATGTGACATTTGAAAAGTTCCCCACGACAAGTAGATTATGACTCTACAATTCTCAGGTGTCTGCGCATAGTACTGTACATTTTTGCGCACGTAGGGTCTGCTCTTACACTCGCAACATTCCTCCTGATTTGAAAGGCTATTAAGCCAAATGAGTTCCAGATGTGTTCTTTTGCCAGCGGTTTTGCGCAGTGTTTTACGCATCTCCTTGCATATTGTGTGTGCATTTGCACACGTCTCATAGACTTTTATGATACCCACTTGTGCGCAAATATGCAGGAAAAAAGAGCAGGTCCTATTATTTTGCATGCAAATGAAATGCGTACAAAAAAACATTAATGTGAAAGAATCCATTGACATCAGCCTCATTACGGCCGGCTTCACACGTGCGTATGCATACTTGCTCATGCCTGAGTGCTGTGCTTTGGCGGAAAGTAAGATGCTTTTTTGCACACACATCAGCGTATTTTACTGTTCCAAGCACGTTTATTTGCACAAGGCACACAAAGACGCACCAATTGAAGTCCAATTTGCAGTCCATCCGCAATGGACGGCGCTTAGCGATGGCGCAGGAAAAACAAACATTGAAAAAAAAATCTCTGCTACTCATGACTAATGGCGAGCGTCCGCAGTCATCTGCAGTAAAGAAATGATACTTACGCAGGGTCATCGGCCGGGGTCAGAGCTAGATTCTGCTGTGGGCGATAACATGCGGAATCCAGATCCCCCAGTCTTAACCCTTTCCAATCCAATTTTGGATTCAGGATTTCCTAAAAGGCTTTCTCTTTTTGCTGTTATAGAATGGTGCCATCTACTGGCTAAAGCCAGTGTGTGCGCCAGAGAGGCTCCGATAGCGGAGTGGCTGGCAATAGATGGTAAGAAGACCCTGTCGGACGTCTTCTGACATTGGAGCTGTACAAGCTTCAATCAGAATGTAGGAAGATGTCAGACAGTGGATTGGAAAGGGTTAATGCGTTACCGCTGGGTCCTTTTTCTTGCACAATTACGCAATGTTTCGCACCTCCCCTTGCATATTGTGCGTGCATTTGCGCTCTTCCTTTTGCTTTTATGGAGACCTTTGGTGCACAGAAAAAAATACGCAGAAAAATTGAATTTTTTTTTGGTTTTTGCGCTACTGAAATTGTGCGTAAAATATAGAAATGTGAACTCATCCATTGAAATCAATAGATTCTATTCTTTGCATACCGCGCGTGCAAATATGACCATGTGAAGCTGGCGTGAGAATGTTTAAATACAGCAGGGTGCTGTGAGGCATATAGTCCTGGCGAAGGACGAGCATTTCCTAAAAAAATGTGTCCCTCCAAATAAGTACATTGTATCTTTCCGGAAGCCCGACGCATGGAGAGTATATAAACTGTTGCGAACATTTTTGGTGTCTCTCATGCCTGTTAAAGAGCTTCCAGCCAACGGAGGGTTTAATGCCGGCAGATATAGTATGACATTGCATATAAAATAACAAGAGGACCTAATACAGCTGTATTCCCATAATAAAAGCCGAAACGTTCACAGGGTTTTGTCACAAACACCAGGTGCAAACGTAGTCTAACACAATGAGCTCGGGGGGGAACGAAAGATAAATGATCGCTGTTATTGGTTTAAAACCCCCTTCACAAGTGAAGGCTCATTTATTCTACTGCAGCTCTACCCAACAGCAATGCTTTGTCCCTTGCCTGGAAGAATGTCAACTTTGTCATGCCGAAAATGTCTATTAGAACATGGCGTATTCTGCCTTCGCTAATCCTAGGGTCAGTAGCATGAATGTCACTTTGAACGTTTATGTGTTACCTTGTAGGAAAGCTTAGTTATAAATTTTAAAAGCATACCTAACCCTAACTTCCTGTTCACCTCCAATTTTAAGGTATTGAGGTTAGAAGTCAAAGGTCATACCCCTCGTTCAATAAAAACCCTTTGCTGCCAAAGTTATTACAAGTATTCCACATCCCTGCCAATTCCCCCGTGACATAAAGCACCATTTTTCCTTTGCTTTTTTTGGGGCCCCTCTCTTCCTCTTTTATATAGTCGAAAACAGCCTTTCGAGATGCTTTCTTGTCCAAAGAGCCGCGTCTTAGAAACCCGTAGACCATTAGCTAAAATGAGAAAACAGGTTCACACATAGGAGATTTTTCACAGAGCTGTGAATATTCTAATTTAATGTATGCAGCATAACGTGTTTTCGACATCCACCCCCCCCCCCCCCCTCCCCTTCTTCTCCGAGAGTAACAGAGGTTTTATTCAGGGTGCGCACCTGTGGAAACCAAGCTTCCAGCACACACTGGATCATTAACAAAATGAGTTGTGTCAATAGGTTACAGTCTCTAAGGGGAAGAAGGCTATATATCAAAAGAATAACATTATTTATTCTGTGGGAGATAAAGTGCTTGATTTAATGAGGCTGGCAATTGGTAAAGCAGTTAGAAAAAGAAAGCGCACTTGGAAGAGAAGATAAAACATACATTTTAGTTCGGTTTAGGTTAAAAAAAAAATAAGATTACGATTAGAAAAGTTAAGAAAAGAATAAACTGGAGTGAAAGAAAAAAAAGACATTATTGTGCATAGAGTGAGGGGGGACACAAACACTTTGTAACTGTAAGGCCTTAGTCAGACGGGCGTTTTTAGCCGCGATTTGCGCATGCGCATGCGTCCGGCGATTTTATAAAACCATTGCTTTGCAATGGTATCGGACACATGAGCGCTTTTTATGCGCTCGTCCGATAAATTATAGAACAAAAAATCGCAGATCGCACCTATCTGCGATCTGCGATTCCTGTTCTCTTCTCTATATGCGCTCAATGGGGCCGGCGGCAGCAGCGCCGACCCCATTGAGAACATATAGTAGACAAATCATTCTTCTCTGCCACAGCTGTAACAGCTGTGGCAGAGAAGAACGATGTTTGCCCATTGAATTCAATGGAGCCGGCAATACAGCCGCTCCACTGAAAGCAATGGGCTGCCGGCGTGCGCGGGGTGAATTGTCGGGAAGGGGTTAAATATATAAGCCCTTCCCTGCAATTCATCCTAAAATGTGTTAAAAAAAAAAAATTGTATACTCACCTTTCCGCTGCAGCCGGAGTCCAGCCGCGGCCGCTGTCAGTTCTCCTGAACTGCTTCTCGGCACTATTCAGCCGGCGGGGCTTTAAAATCCCGCCTGCTGAATGATCTGCCTCTGATTGGTCACAGCCCTGACCAATCAGAGGCCGGTTTCACTCACACACCCATTCATGAATTCATGAATGGGTGAGTGACTGCTGCCTCTCAGCGCTGAGCCAATCAGGGGCAGGTCTGACTCACATCCATTCATGAATTCATGAATTGGTGTGAGTTAGGCATGCCTCTGATTGGCTCAGCGCTGAGCCAATCAGGGGGCAGGTCTGACTCACACCCCCTTCACACCCACTGCAGGACGGCCGCGCGGAGCTCCGGCTGCCGGGAGAAGGTGAGTATACAATTTTTTTATTTTAACACATTTTAGGATGAATTGCAGGGAAGGGCTTATATATTTAAGCCCTTACCGACAATTCATCCCGGGCTCGCCCGCAGCGCATTGCTTTAAATGGAGACGGCTCTATTGCCGTCTCCATTGAAGGCAATGCGCTGGACAGCTCCGGCCCGTTTCTAATGAAACGCGGCTAGGAGCAGATTTTCGGGCGATTTGCGGGCGACTTGCTCGCACCAGTCACGCGATTTGCGGATGCGCATCCGTCATGCGATCCGCAAATCGCGCGAAAAAACGCCCATCTGACTAAGGCCTCAGGCTACATTCACACGGGCGTATTAGATTTTACTCATACCATACGCAGAGGATAGAACCCATTGATTTCAATGGGTTCGTTCTCATTTTCCAATTTCGCTTGCACGCAAATAGTAGAACCTGCTTTATTTTTGTGCGTGTTTGAAAAACAAGGATCTCCATAGACTTTATAGGAGGTGTGCAAATGTGCTTACAAATGTGCAAAATGATGCACAATTCCACTGCAAAAGCACACCCTGGAGTTGTTAGGCTAAAGAGCCATTTAATAAAAATAAAATAAATCTTGTTATCAGTATAGAAACAACTTATTCTGCAGCGCTTTCAGGTACTTTCATGCAAGCCTAGCATTTTGCCAGAAGTTTGCTGTCCTGCGGTTCTTTGCCCTGACTTTACCTGCTGCATTATGCAGGCTATGCAGGTCTAATCAGCAGGTGGGCAGTATATGAATGCTTGCCCCTCTGCTGTTCTAAAACAATTCAGGCATTTCGGTCAAATGTTGAATAAACCCAAGAGAATGTGTGTACACATGCTCACAAACACACAGAACCCCCCTCTATCCAGAAGAGGCAAGAGATTGTGGAGATCATTATCATAGAGTCTACAGATCTGTCAGCCTGCAGCCTCTGAGTGCACAGGAGCACTTATGTGAGGACAGCTGCTTCCTCATTGCTAAGTAAACATCCCTGTAGCTACAGAAGCTCTGTACCTAACAACAGACATTGGATTACAGAGAAGCTGGAAGGGAGACACCTAGTGGCAGCAACTTCAAATGTGATTTATAGTTGTAAAGCAACAAAATTTTTAATGTAATTATATTACAAAAATGATGAAACTAACACAAGCGAGTAGATGAACATAAACGGTTTGAAAAGTTAGTGCCCCTTTAAGGTGCTTTTACATGGCTGATTATCAGGCATAAACACTTTGCTCAAACGTTCATCTCTCCAATAACCAGACCGTCTAAATATACAAAAGATTAGTGGATGAAGCAGCAAACCCTCGTTCAATGGCTGATCTATCTGTTTATGCACGAACAAAAAAGTTGCTGGTCAAATGCTCATCTCCCTATGTAAACTGGGAAATCCAGCATCCAACCAATAACAGATGTATGCGGACGAATGCTCATATTAACAATTGCCCATCACCATAAAGCCAGCCATCTACCATATGCAAAGGGCAGCGAATAAGTACCCATTGGCATGCTTTGTTGACTGGCACTTATTACAGTGGGCTAATTCTTGGCCTATGTAAATGAGCCCTCGCCTGTGGTTTCCAAAATTGCAGGTTTTTACCTAGTTCTGATTTTCAATATTGAAAATGTCATAATTGTAGTGCTAAAGTGAACATTAAAATGAAAAAACTAAATAGTACCAGAAAATTAAAAAAAACACTTATCGGTCTATTTCATATTTGCTTTATTAATTGGATATTGGATTCACTTACAGCACATGTCATAACAGAAGCATTGACGTTAGTTGGAAGTAGGCTTTTATGTGTTTGCTCACGGTCTAGCCAGCGTTACTCCACTTTACATGAAATCTACTTTTTGTTAGCTGATTCCTGTGCCTAGGAATGTTTTTGTTTTCTCAGAACTAGACCAGTTTCATATGACTATTAGAGATGAGCGAGCGTACTCGGTAAGGACAGATACTCAAGTGAGTATCGTCCTTTTCGAGTACCTGCCTGCTCGCCTGCAAAGATTCGGGTGCAGGCGGGGGTGAGCGCTGTGTTGCGGGAGTGAGTAGGAGGGAGCGGGGGGAAGAGAGAGAGAGAGATCTCCCCACCTTACCCCGCCACCCCCCACCCCCGCCGGCACCCCAATCTTTGCGGGCAAGCAGGCAGGTACTCAAAAAGGATGATACTCGCTTGAGTATCTGCCCTTAACGAGTACACTCGCTCATCTCTATTGACCATAGTTTGGTTTTCTTTTAGCATCCCTATTATGGGCACAACACCTACATCCTCATAGTTTTACTGAGCTGAAATTAAATACTGTAGATCTCCCATGAGATTCTGGGTGTTGGGCCCACAATACGGATGGTAAAATGGGGCCACATTATAAGCAGGAACAATCTACCTCAAGCAAATACTGTTTTATACCAGATTCACACTGTTACAGGCAAACAATACAAAATGGTCGACATATTTTCGTCATACTTTTCCATCCTATAGGAGTCACTCCTGGCCTTGGCTAAGAAAACACATAAAAACTGCATCAAACTGCCCTTATTTAAGAATAGTTAACACTACAAATGTAAATGTATAGATGTAGCATTACAAGAAGGCAATTCAAAGGATTACAGTATGTCTACAGACTTCGGTCCACTAGATTGGCTCTCCATTCTGGTGCATAGTGGTTGGGCCCCAATGTGGAGTCTCCCATTTATATCATTCATATTCCATAATAGGCCATACACACTGCAGTTCTTGTCATGACACAATTCTATTAGAACTCAAATGTTCAGGTTTGGAGTAGAGCAACATTTTAAATACTACTTTAATAGCTACTTAGTATTACATATATATATTTAATATATTAATAAGCTCTTCTCCAGAAGAGAAGTCTCATTAAAATCACCTGTAGATAGCTACCCGGTAACTTAGGGCCCAACTCATTAAAAAAAAACTTAAAACATGACTAGGTATTTTAGCCAAGCCAGAGTTTATTCCAAAAGAAAGTAATACCTATGGTAGACATGTTCCCCAGTCATGTTTCAAGACTCAAGGCTCTTAAATAGCTCAGAAAGTGACTAATAGGATAGTTACAGTACCCACAGGTGGCACTAGAGAGACATTTTTCTCCCTCTGAATGAAAGCTAATTTGCATACCTTTTCCCAGGGAGCATTGCCTGTAAGAATCTTTATGCCAGCTAGCACTCTCCACAAGGAGAAACAGTACATCCGACAGCTCTATGAAAGGCTTGTGGCAAATTCATCCAGTACCCTACACTGTATTGATAAGGGGCAAGAGCCCTGGCACAGCTGTCTACAGATGGATGTCTCTTCCTTTTGAAGGATATTCTATTTTGGCTTAGTTAAAATCCCTAGTCATGTTTCAACACTATTTAATGGGTTGGACCTTGACCCGTAGGGTGGCTACCTACAGGTGGCTTTCGAGAGGCAGTTCCTTCTAGAGCACAGCTATCCTGTAGTGTGTATGCCTTTACTGAGTATAAAAATCTGACATTCATAGAACAAGTTTGTTTTTATTTTTTCTGCCAAAAAACAGAGAAAGGCGAAGAGATTTGAATCAATTGTTTCCCAGTTTTTCATATTATAATACTTGCAGATGAAGACATAATAGCTGTTTCATGATGAAACCAAGAGAATGGATCTCCAACTATCCCAAAAAAATGAAAAAGAGCACTTGGATTCTAACAAAACTGACACACCGCTTTACACTTTACTGCATTTAGCGAAAATTGGTCTGTCAGGAATGTTCACAGAACATCATGTATTTAGCATCAAGGAAGTCTGTGTTTTTACTCATAATACCCAAATGTCAATCTTTCTGCAGGGCTAATGAATCCTTCAACGCTAGCCACATATTTGTGCCTGGAATGTCTTTTCTATGACATAGTATACCCACTTTATGGATATATTTACACTAAAAACATGCATATGGGTAAGTAGCATAAATAATCTTTTGTAACAATTGCAGTTTCTGTTGTTTCTTTTTTTTGTTTTGCTATTTTTAAACTTTTTTTTAAATTTACCCATAGTGTTATTCAAAGTATTTATGGTCTCTCTCTCTAATTCCTTGAGAGGCAGTAATAAAATACTTGAAAAGGGAAGACTGAAGTATATATATATATATATATATATATATATATATATATATATATATATATATATATATATATATATATATATATATATATATAAATCATCAGGGTTTCTTTTACATGTTTTCATACCGGTGCTATATGTTTTTGTTTACTTTTTTCTTGTATCTTTACACATTGCTATCAAACATCTACCCTGTTTCCCTGAAAATAAGACAGTGTCTTATATTAATTTTTGCTCCAATAGATTGTACTTTTTTACATGTACAGCTGCCTGGACACTATTTATATTGTCCTTTTTTATTAACTGTAAATAGGGCTCAATTTTGAAGTAGGGCTTATACTTCAAGCATCCTAAAAAAATACTGAAAAAGCATTCTGCATCCTCAAAACTCCAGGAAAATCCTGCTATGTCTTATTTTCAGGGTATGTCTTATTTTCAGGAAAACAGGGTAGGAGACAAAAATGTACCTGGCTACTTCACTGCCTCCCACAAACAGACTCATGCCCACAAGCGATGCAGAATATCCCCGCGGATTTCTGCCACGATTCAAAACGAAAAAGTGCCAGCGTTCTTCCATGCGGATTTCAGCGGTTTCACTTCTTTGATATCAATGGAGCCCTCCCGCGGCGTAAATCCACGGTAAAATAGAACATGCCGCGATTTTTTTCCTGGAAATATGTGGTACAAATCCGCATGTGTGCATTGGCAGGCTGAAAGCTATAAGCTTCAATAGAACCTTGCCACTGCGGAATTCACGTGCGGATTTCCGCCGCGGGAAACGCGGTGTAAATCCATCCATGGGCATTCACCCAAAGGATGGTTTCACATCTGCATTGGAACCTCTGGTCAAAGGCACAAACAGCTGGACAGCAGGGCGGAAAGCGAACAGATTCCAGTATAGTTAATGGGGTCCGTTCAGCGCTGTTTGGTTCCATCCTAAGACGGAGCCGTTTGGCCACAGGCATTTCCCTTTTCTGCTCCAAGCGGACTTCCCAATGCAGGTGTTAAACCACCCAAAACCCTAGAATCTCAAAAATAAACCCCCCAAAGCAGAAAAATAAAGCAGACTTTTTAGACAGACAAGTGTTGGCATATAACAAGCCATTTAGTTGTACAATTTCTCTCATTCTTAATATTTACCACTGCAACAGAATACAATTTTGCATCCCTTTACAAATGTCTTTGAAAATGTATAATCTTGTGTTTATGTAAGGAAAGCAAGTAGTATCTATTATATTTAAATATATACAAAGCCAGCCTTAGCTACGCATGACCTCCCTACTACCATTTTTCCCGATAAGCCCTACCCTGGTTTTTGGGGGAGGCTTCAAATATAAGTCCTTCCCTGAAAATAAGCCCTAGCTAACCTAGATGAAAAAAAAAAAAACATCAATACTCACCTGGTCCACGGCATCCCGGTGCCTCGCGATGGTCTCCGGCGGCGCTGCGGCAATCATTCACAGCCATTCAGTGAATGACATCACTGAACAGCTGTAATTGGCTCATCGAGCGTTGGCTGTGATTGGCAGGTGCTCAATCCAATCACAACCTCGCTTTCCTGGAGGCGGGGCATTCAAAGCCCAGTTTACCAGAAAGAAACTGATATGTCAGTGCAGAGGACACTGCAGCTTGACGCAGCACTACCAGAGACCATTGCGAGGCATCGGCACGCCGCGGACCAGGTGAGTATAACCACCACCACCATCACTCCCCCTCCCCTTCCCCTTGAAAATAAGACACTGTGCCTCTTTTAGGGCAAAAATTAATATTAGATAATGTCTTATTTTCGGGGAAACACGGTATGCTTATACGTCTCACAAAAAATGTATGGAAACATATACCTTTTTTAACCTATAACAAGCAGACAGAGTAATAGCTTCTGCCTGGTACACCTGTGCTGCTTCTGCATCCATTGCAATGTTGCACAGAGCATTGATAAATTAAATCAGAGTTTTTGCATTGGGCACCGCTATTTTGATGCTCTACTTTCAATATTGCTTTTGAATGGAGCACAGCTTGCACACATTCTCCATTAAGTGTGCTCAAGTAATAATGAGCAACCGAAGCATGTGCTCCAGAGATGCTCCTGACAATGATGAACAGGCAGAGCATGTTCTCTGCACTCTGAGCATGCTCGGAGTGCACTGATGAATATGCCTTTATAATACTTGGGCAATAGGGGTTTCAACTGTTTGTTGCTCAGAGCAAGCAATCACAGCACAGCTTTCATTTTACTAGAACAGCTTAAGTAACGATGATTGGTTGTTATGTGTAACAATATTTTATACAGTTTCAATAATTTTGGCTTATTTAATATCTATGGCAAAATAAGATGCTTTGTTATTTAGTATGATGAATAAACTAAACATGTGGTAGATCTGGAATGCCTCCAAACAAACGGAAACCCATCCGACAAGTCCAGACGAAAGCATAGAAAGTAAAATTACTGCAAGAGAGTGAGACAAGTAAGCAACACGATCAATGATTTCAGAATGAGTGTGGAAGAGCCAGGACATCAAGGGCTGCAGAGACCCAAATACAAAAAGAGAAAAAGACAGTTCATGAAGAGTCTAGGCATTTCAATTTGTTGCTGGAAGGTTTTCAATATGACCCTCAAAACTAGTGATGGGCGACTGGTAGAATGATTGGTTTGTGTCGAAAATCATCATGAATCAGGACAGCTGATTCCGAATCCCATTAAAGTCAATGGGAGTAAAAATATGTTCTACCAATTTGCCCTCCAGAGAGTCCCCAATGCAGCCAAAGCACCTCCCCCCCCCCACCCCCAATTGCATGGGAACACAGTCACACATCTGGGGAACAGTGCGCTCCTCCGTAAAATTGGCATAATTGCATTTTTTTTTCATGTCTCCTGACTTAAACATTTTTAAAAGTTTTTTCATAAATTATATGTTACAATAAATAGTACCAATGAAAAGTAAAACGCATTCCATTACAAAGAAGCCCTCATAAGAGCTATAGAAATGGAAACATTAAAAAGTTATGGCTTTCGGAAGGTGAGAACGAAAAAATGGGAATAAAAAATTGAAATATCTCTGGTCCTGAAAGGGTTAATTTGTACCAGCTCAACAGATGCCAAAATGGGACTGATGTAAAAAAGAAAAAAAAAGTGAATTATTATACACATGTAAGAACAATATCTCAGACAAGATGGCCATAATAATGGGAAGTAAAGATTAGGAGAATAAAAATCTATGAATTAAAAAAAAGTTTAGGTAAAAAAAAAATGTCTGATATATTCCAGCTCCACTTGTCTTCATATCCGCATATACTTTGGCTGTACAGCGCAGCGATGTACAAGAGTCTATGAGGACAAATGGAGCTGGAAAACTGACAATGACACCTGGCTGGTTGAAGAGTCTCTGTTTATGTAATTACAGTCTGAAAGATCCAAAATCTCAACACAACAAAGCCACCGCAGAAGCTGTTCAGAGGCGTTTAAAGGAGCCAATACATCAGTGTCGCTCATCTGCTGACAGCTCATTATGCATCGTAACTTACTGATTATGCTGTCATTTAATAGAAGAACAGACACTGCAAAGAAACTTCATGGTGATTGGAGTGCCCCTAAATACCAGCTATGGTTAAAAGATAGATGGAGAGATAGATAGATAGATAGATAGATAGATAGATAGATAGATATGAGATAGATAGATAGATAGATAGATAGATATGAGATAGATAGATGGATAGATAGATAGATAGATAGATAGATAGATATGAGATAGATAGATAGATAGATAGATGATAGATATGAGATAGATAGATAGATAGATAGATAGATAGATAGATAGATAGATAGATAGATAGATAGATATGAGATAGATATGAGAGAGATAGATATGAGATAGATATGAGAGAGATAGATATGAGATAGATATGAGATAGATAGATATGAGATAGATAGATGATAGATATGAGATAGATAGATGATAAATATGAGATAGATAGATAGATAGATAGATAGATATGAGATAGATATTAGATAGATAGATGATAGATATGAGATAGATAGATAGATAGATAGATAGATAGATAGATATTAGATAGATAGATGATAGATATGAGATAGATAGATAGATAAATATGAGATAGATAGATAGATAAATATGAGATAGATAGATAGATAGATAAATATGAGATAGATAGATAGATAGATAGATAGATAGTAGGATAAATGTGTTTGTTCCTGCTACAGTCAGAGGTGAAGTGGGCTGTGAGAGCCCGTGACAGGTCCAGTGAGAGGGACCTGGGCTGTGAGAGCCCGAGACAGATCCAAGGGGAGAACTGGACTGGGAGCAAGAGGTCTGGAGAGAGACCTGGATGCTGGAGAGACTATTCGTGTGCCTCAGGAAGTTGGGTTAAACCTGAGCTGAAGACAACTGTATGAAGCTGCCCTGGAGAGTGGGTGAGAACCCCAGTTGGACTGTTTATTGAACTATATGAAACCCTGAAGTAAAAGGACATTTTATTTGATGAAGTGCTAAAGCAAGACGATATTGCTGTGAAGGGGAAAATAAATAGCAATGTAGTGTTTAACCCATTGGTATTTACCTGTGATGTGAGCGAATGATCTCCGGGTCGCTACTATATATATATATATATATATATATATATATATATATATATATGTATATATATATATATATATATATATATATACATACATATACATACACATATATTTATTAATATATATATATATGTATATATGTGTGTGTGTATAAAATGGAGTTCAAGGGTGGACCTTCATAGTAAGTAACATCTAACTAGAAGAAATTAGAGAATGCAGCTTATAATATCATTCATGTTGTTTTCCATCTAGAGCACTTTGGAACTTCATGTGACAATGAATCTTGGCCATATGGTATCCTATATAACGAAAGTCGACTTCCTTAAAAACCTGGCAAATAACTTGTGAATGTTCTGTTATTAATTTAAGGATAATTAAACATTATGTTTTTCATGGCATATAGCTGAATGCAATTTACATTAATATATATGTATATGCCAAAAAGTAGAGAAAGTCACGGAGGATGAATCTGCTTGTTTATCTCCTTCTATCAGCAGTTGTAAGCGGTGACCTAGAGATGGACGACTGTGCAATGATGTTGCACGATTGCATTCCTGCTAATGGATGAAGCCAGGTTCACACAGGGCAGTAGAGGGCCATTTATTATGTGTTTCTTTTTAGCCAAGCCAAGTGTGGATACTGAAATAAGGAAAAGCATCATTTTTCATTTTGTACTTTTTATCTCCTTAGGAACCACCTTCTGGCTTTGGCTTTTTCAAAAACTGCATCAAACTGCCCTGGTGTAGTCTTAAAGGGGTTGTTCAGTTGTAAATTATTGATGGTTTATCCTCATGATAGGTCATTAATAGTAGATTACACTATTTCTGTTTCCATATCTCTTGTGTTATGGAAACAGCCAAGTACAGCATGCAACACTGTTTCCATATCTGCCGGGCTATGGAAACAGCCAGGTACAGCATGCTACACTGTTTCCATATCTGCCTGGTTATGGAAACAGACAAGTACAGCATGCTACACTGTTTCCATATCTGCCGGGCTATGGAAACAGCCAGGTACAGCATGCTACACTGTCTCCATATCTGCCGGGCTATGGAAACAAACAAGTACAGCATGCTACACTGTTTCCATATCTTTCGTGTTATGGAAACTGCAATCTGTACTTTGGTATACTGTTGCCATAACACCCATTCACTTTAACAGGAATTACAGTAACGGTATAAGGCTGCCACCTTGGCTATTTTCGTAATTCCGTGAGGTGGTTTGGAAACAGCTGTGGGTTTCTCATCTCAGCCATGAAATGCTGAGATAGGACAAAACCTTCCAGATTTTTGCACATCTTAATACATTTGTCATTCATAGCCAGGTAGGGTCTTATGGCCCACTTACACGCAACGATTATCATTTGAACAAAAGAATGACTCAACGACTTTTTTGCTTTCATAGGATGAGTGTTTACACGTAAAGATAATCGTTTTAAAATTTTCGCTATTCCCCTTATTCGCTAAGTCGTTTGGTAGTTTCTATGTGTAAACAGAAGTGGAGGATTGTTTACTCAGGTGGGCGTCTGTATATGCGAAGAAAAAGCCATTGTCTACTGTCTAACGATTTAACTACATGACAAAAGAAAAGAATTCAAGTCCTTATAGAAGGTGTAGTCAAAACGTCTGATCCACGCTATACCTCAATGCTGGTGTCCTATATTCAAATAACAGTAGCATACTCGAATAGGAAGGCATTGATTCATTACATGATGGGATGGCCCATGGGCACCTGTGGGCTATGGAACATGGATTTCAATTTTGTATTGTGGCCCCTGTAAGAGATAGAGAGTAAAACCCAATAGCAAAGTTGAAGAGTAGTATGTGAGAAGCAGAAATCGACTCTCTAAGTCCTATGGAACCGCAGCTATGACTGAAGTAAGGAAAGAGTACTCAAACTGGCCTCCTTCTGCTATGATAGACACAGGCTTTCCAGTAAGTCATCCAGTGTCTTTGCAAGAGATTCAGGTATCTACATTAAGAGTCTCGGGAATGAACTCCCCATGCATGGATCAGAGCAGAAGGAAGCCACCTTGAATATGCTTTCCTTACTTCAGTCATAGCAGCAGTCCAATGGTACCTAGAGAGACACGGTAAGTGGATTTCTGCTTCTCACATGCTACTCTTCAACTTTGCTATTGGGTTTTACTCTCCAGCTCTTACAGGGACCACAACACAAAATTGATATCCATGTTCTGGGGCGCACAGGGGCCAATGCGCCATACCATCATGTAGGCCATCCATGCCTTCCTATTCGAGTACGATATTGTTATGTCAATATAGGACACCAGTATTGAGATATAGCGTGGATCAGTCTTTTTGACTAAACCCTATCTTAACAAGTGATATTTTTGTATTTTAAGTGGAAATGCACTTTTGGAAAACATTAGAAAGGCAACCATATGATACAAATGGCTATGATGAGATAAATGAGCTACAATGACCTATTTTCTCTCTACTCGCCTGTTCACTGTTTATGATACACTGGCTTAGACTCCAATACACAATCCTGCGCTGACTAAATTAAACAAGGCTCTGAAAGTATAAACATAAAATTAAATTAAAGTTCTTGTTTCAGTCCACTTTATGCCATGGAAGAAAAACAGACGGTTTAGTCTTGCTCTCCCAACTATTACTTGGCAGGCTGCGGGCCGTTACTTAAATGAATGCTTTCAACAAAATTGTAAACTCTAATACCAATTTTAGAGCATGGTATGACCTCCAGAAAAAAGTCGAAGAAAGTAGATTTCTTTTGCATTAAAGCTCGTATAAAAGAAAAGGGACTGTAATTAATGATAAGAATGAGGTAAGAGACTCAGAGAAATATCAGAAAACGCCTCAGTTAGTATGACTGCTAATAGGGCCGCCAACGTTCAGGGCTTTACATGTCAAATACAGAGGAGCAAATAAAAGGGAAAAGAATAAAAACAAGCAGGTACAATAAAAATGATCTTATTGAGTTACAAACTGATACAGAAGGGAGAGAAAGCCCTATCCATGAGGACTTACAATCTATGAGATTAAGGGCAAAGAGGCAATAGGTGTTGATAGAAGCTGCTTATATAGTTTTGTAGTGGAGATACGGTAAAGGCCCATTTACACACAATGATTATCACTTAAAATTAGTTCAAATGATGCCTTTTGAGCGATAATCATTGCGTGTAAATGTTACCATCGTTAGCTTTTCGGCCGAATGATGATTTTTAGTTCAGCATAAAAACCATAGTTTGGCCGGCCAGCTGATAGCAGGGACCGCATGCTATGATTCTCCATGGAAGTGCTGATACATTGTTTTCAGCTGCTGTTCCATGGAAGAGCAATGGAGCTGCATGCTGATAACAGACCACCCGCTGTTATCTGCCAACAGCAAAGGGAGCTTCATTTAAATGAAAATGAAGCTAATAAGCTACTAATAGGCATTAGTGCCCATTAGTAGCTATGCAAAAAGATCGCTCAAGACTGTCACTCAAACTGTCTTTTGAACGAATTTTGAGTGATCATTTTTGCGTGTAAATGGGGCATTAGTTCAAGTTTTTCTGAAAAGGGTTTTTTTTTTAATTGCCTTTGAAGGTGTTGAAGTTGGAAGAGAGTCTGATGTGTTGCGGGATTGAGTTCAGAGTATGGGGTGTACGTGGGAGAAAATTTGGATGATGTGAGGAGTGGAAAAAAGGTGAGCAAAGAAGGAGGTCTTGTGAGCAATGACGATTACTTACAGCAAGGAGATTAGGGCAGGGATGTATGGGAGGGACAGATTGTGGACAGACATATTTCATTATTAATATGATTAAATGAATTTGTTGAACAATAGGTAGGGACTGGTAGAGAAAAGAAGTGGTAAAGGTGCGTGGGGAGTTGTAGATTCATTGGGCAACAAAGTTGAAGATGCATTGGAGGGGTGAAAATTGTTAGAGAAGAGGTCACAAAGAAGGAAGTTTCAGTAGGCCAACCAAGATATGGTAGGGACACGGGGAAGCATTTTTGTTGATTGAGGTTGAGGAAAATGCAATTGAAAAAAAAAGGTTTTTGGGCTTAAGGTGGCAGGAGGTACTCAAGACTCAGATATATAGTCTAGAGCAGGGGTCCCCAACTCCAGTCCTCAGGGACCACCAAGAGGTCATGTTTTCAGGATATCCTATGGTAAGAACACCTGTGGCAATGTCTGAGGCACTGATGATAATTACATCACCTGTGCAACACTGAGGAAATCCTAAAAACATGACCTGTTGGCGGTCCCCGAGGACTGAAGTTGGGGAACACTGGTCTAGAGGAAAGGGTGAAATCAAATATTATCCCCAGGAAGAGAATGCGTGAGACTAGTTAAAGTGTGAAGTATCAACATGGACAACCAGATATACATTGCACTACTTAGAAACACATAAACGCTACTATATGCTACATACAGTACATTACGGGTAAAAATGAGAAAAACATTCTGATTTGCTGGCAATTTCATAATTTAATTTGCAGGAGAACTAACAACCAGCAGAACAGGTAATACAGATCCACAGTCTTATGGAGTAAGTTAATGGAGTGTTAACATATGGATCCATAACTTCAACTTGACTTCTATGTGAAAAATACCGATCTGTAATAGAGATTATTTTTCTCCCCTAAAAAACTTGTAGAAATTAACGGAGTCTAAAATAAGAGACTGTTTTAAGACTATAGACTTCTGTTGGGAGAACGAGGATTCTTCTTATCTCGCCATTTGTAGACTACATTGAATTCTATAGGGTGAAGATGGGGAGAATTTTCAAGCAGTATGGCAGTAATTTGCAATTATTTATAAACAGATTGGTTTACAAGTATTTGGTCAGCGACATCGTTTTTCATAATATTGCCTCTGTACAACACCGTAATTGATTCAGAAAAGTGTAGATATTTTGTGCTAATTCAAGGAGATTTAACAAAAAATATTGTAATAACTATTTAGGAATGACCGCTATTTTTTACATTGTCCTTCTATTTTCACAATAGACTGATAAGCAATTTTCCGATTTGGTTACCTCATCACTTCATCACAAATTAAGACGAAAAAAAAGTCTGGAGTTGATTTTAAGTCTTGGATTTGAAGAAACCCTAGAGACAGCAAAAGCTTTAGAACAGGCCAAATCGGTAAAGTCGTACATTCTTAAAAAGAAAGAAGCTACTGGCAATCTCAGCAATACCAAAAGACTGGAAGAACTCGGAAGACAACTGATGATGATCGCAGAACTTATTTAAAGAAGGTGCCCAGTTCTGGAACAAGATTCTTTGACAGATGAAACCAAGATTAACTTGTACCAGAATGATGAAAAGAGAACAGAATGAATTAGGAAAAAACTCATGATCAAACGCAAGCCCCATCAACTTTCATACATAGTGAAGTCCACGTTATGGAATGGACATGTATGGCGCTAATGAACCTGGGTCACTGGTGTTTATTGATGATTTTACTGCAGCTAGATCTATTACGAAGTGTACAGAGCCGTACTTTCTGCTCAGGTTCAGTCAAATATTGCAAACATGATACGACAGCACTTCACAGTATAAATGGAAAATGGTCATGTGATCTCGGTTCTGACTAGCTCAGAATTCGTTAGGTTTATGTATTCTAAAATTAAGTCAGTAGTGATGAGCGAGCACGCTCGGATAAAGCAGTTACTCGAGCGAGCATCGCTCTTCTTGAGTAACTGCTTAGTGGTCCGAGCAGGCTCTCACTCCCCCCCCCCCCCGGCTACCCCAGTCGCCCCCCCCCCCCCCCCGAGCCTGTTCGGACAAGTAAGCAGTTACTCAAGAAGAGCGATGCTCGCCCGAGTAACTGCTTTACCTGAGCGTGCTCGCTCTTCTCTATAAGTCAGTTTCACATTCTGTGTGATGCTGTTACATGCACTTACCACAGGACCTGCCTACAGTGGATTACAAGCACTCTTATCACAGTTACTGATGATGATCACACAGCTCCTGTCATACAGTTATAGTAGAGGAGATCACAGCTCATCCTCCTGACTATATACTGATGGTCTGTAACTTATTTAGGGGAATATAGAAGGTAATGTTAATTTTACTGTCCCCCAGCAGGAAGAAATGGTATAGCCTAAACTAATGTCGTGCTGATACATTATGGGATTGATGCGAAACTGAAATTTAAAAAAATCTTACTCTCAAGATGGTCCCTGATAAGCATCAGACAGAGGGCTGTACTGCAGGGAAGTGGCTGCAGTACACAGAGGAGACCTCCAGAGATATATTCAAAACAGCTGACGCCTTTGCAGTTTAGTTATTCATCCGAATTCACTGAATCATTCTCCTCAGCATGGATATATATATATATATATATATATATATATATATATATATATATATATATATATATATACAGACTGCAGTTGCCGTTCTGGGTCGGGCTTTTTACTAGTTAAATATAATCCTTATACTTAAAATTCTACTAGTTTCATTAGTTTTGAGCCTATAAAAATGAGTGGCCTGTGCAAGAAAATGGTCTAAATTCGTAAATGGTTACTAAAATATTTTTGTTAAACTCCTTGAATTAAAGCTAACAGTCTTCGCTTGAAGTACATATTGATGGCTTAGATCCAAGTCCATTATGCTGGTATACAGAGGCTGAATTACTTGATCCAACTGTATATCCTAATCAATAGCAGTATGACAAATAGTGGTGCCATATCCAGAATCTGTGCACCCACCATTGGGGAATTCAGGACTGCTTAGATTTTCTCTCTTTTGTAGATAGATAGAATGCATTAATTACTGCAAAATGTGATCCAAGATGCCGTACCGCTGTATCAGATGATAATTTATTTTATGTTGGGTCGTGACAGAATTATTTCAACATAAATTATTAGCTTTTGTGCTCCACAACCCGAGCCAAGAGCTTGTCCACAAAGTATTTACTTTAAGTGCCACTTCATTTTTGCATGGTTTAGTAAGGAAATCTTGGCAGAAACTTCACTCACTATTTTCTCTTCGTACTGGAACAGTTGGTCATATAAACAAGGATTGTACACTTATAAGAGAAGAAAGTTAATTAGCAATGTGGAGACAGTAACAGATATGTACAATGAATCTAATATAACAAAGCCTACAGGCTTTTTCTTGCACCACACTTTGACCCCTTTCCCCGACATTTGGTGGATGACTTTGGTGTCATTAGACTAGGTATATGCTCACCGGTGCCATAAAATCATCAAATTTGACTTTAAAACATTCAGGGACCTGCCAGGTGAACTGAAAGTTACAATGTTAAGTATGGCAGTGCTGCGCTGCTGTACTTCAGGCACCGCTAGAAACATTGAAGCATTGCTAAGCGATGCGCTATACTCTGCCCAACCACCAGGGTGCTTATATAATGCCTGCAGTAATGCCCCTGTCCCTCACCCACTCGGCTGCTATCCCTCCTCCCGCCATGGCCTCACTTCCCTCCATGAAAGCAGCGCACAGCAGGGTTCCAGGGTCACCTCACAGCTGTGACTCTTCACAGACAGCACTCGGGGGACGGCTGCTGCACAGGCTCCATGATCCGTGGATCCCCAACCCTGCACAACGGTCATATGAACACTTCCTAGCTAGCGGTCCGGGACATCCATTGTCTGCATGGGAGCTCCTTCGGCTCTGCCTCTCTCTCTATCTAGAGAGACAGAGCAATAGAATGGCAGACAGAAATAGATATATAGAGAGACAGAGCGATAGAAAGATAGACTGACAGAAAGAGACAGACAGATACAGAAATAGAGCCATAGAGGGACAGGGAAGGTCTGTGCTGCACGTAAAATATCTCCACGGTTGGTCCGCTCATCACTGAACACTGTGACAGCACTGTCACAGTGTTCAGTGATGATAGGACTCCCCGCGGGGATGAAAGAATCCTCTGCCACAGCTGTGGAAAAAGGATCGCAATGTTCTCCCATTCCTTTCAATGGGGCCGACACTGCAGCCGCCCTATTGACAGCAATGCGATGCAGGCATCATCTTGCGCCGCTGTCAGGGCTCCGGCGTGTATTTTTGGTCCCCGGAACTGCTCTGAAGCACTTTTTGCAAGCCGGGAATTTAAAACTTCCCGCTTCCAGAAAGTTCTGGGTTTCATTGGCCGAGCCCTCAGCCAATCACAGGCAGAGCTCAGCTATTCATTGAATGACAGCTGAGCGCTGCCTGTGATTGGTCACAGTGCTCAGTCAATCAGAGGCAGCGCTCAGCCATTCATTGAATTCATTCCCGGCGCATGGATGTCCTATCTTTTGTAGGTGCGAGTATTTTGCGCCTGTAAAAGACGGTCATCTGAACACTACATAGGGAACCAATGTTTCTATCAGATGCGCTTTTTTTTGCACACGTAGGAGTGCACAATAAAACGCTCATCTGACTTCGCCCTTAACATCAGCAAAACGGTTTCCTTTGAGGTATCTTTTAACCCAAGGAAATTTTGAAAAAAACTTGCACAGAGCGAGATTGGATAAATACAAAGAGTGGGGTGAGGGTGTCATGCTGCTTTTCATCACAAATTACTTAAAGGGGTTGTCCCGTGAAAGCAAGTGGGGGTATACACTTCTGTATGGCCATATTAATGCACTTTGTAATGTACATTTTGCATTAATTATGAGCCATACAGAAGTTATCAAAAGTTATTCACTTACCTGCTCCGTTGCTGGCGTCCTCGTCTCCATGGTTGCCGTCTAATTTTCTCCGTCTAATGGTCAAATTAGACGCGCTTGCGCAGTCCGGGTCTTCTTATCTTCTCAATGGGGCTCCGTGTAGCTCCGTGTAGCTCCGCCCCGTCACGTGCCGATTCCAGCCAATCAGGAATCGGCAATGGACCGCACAGAAGAGCTGCGGTCCACGGAGGGAGAAGATCCCGGCGGCCATCTTCAACCGGTAAGTAAGAAGTCACCGGAGCGCGGGGATTCAGGTAAGCGCTGTGCGGTGTTCTTTTTTAACCCCTGCATCGGGGTTGTCTCGCGCCGAACGGGGGGGGGGGGTTGAAAAAAAAACAACCCCCGTTTCGGCGCGGGACAACCCCTTTAACACTCAGCACTGTGTGTGCAGGTGCGTTGCCATGATGGACAAACCATTCACCTGTTTGCCACAAATTCGAACGTTTTCTCAATACATTGTAACATAACCTTTTCAAACCCTTCAAATTAAAGCTTTGGTTGACTGTTTGACCCTGTGTTACAAATCCTGAGTGCACTATCCCTCTCACATCTAAGAAACAAATGAGCACTGTTTTCACCCTTAACTTGCTGTGATTGGCTGAGCACTCAGGCAATCAGACCCAGCACTTTCTGGAGGCGGGGATTTTTAAATCCCCGGCCAACAGAAAGTGCTTCAGAGCAGTGTGGGCGACCAAGCGAGAAGACGCGCCAGAGCCCCAAAAGCAGCGGAAGGTGATGTATATTGTTTTTACAGCAGATTGGGATGATTTTCAGGGTAGGGCTTATATTTCAAGAAAGCAATTTCTAAGAAAGAGAAAGAACACTGATTATGGAATGGAAGGATAGATAGATAGATAGATAGATAGATAGATAGATAGATAGATAGATAGATAGGAGATAGATAGATAGATAGATAGGAGATAGATAGATAGATAGATAGATAGTAGGATAGATAGATAGATAGATAGATAGATAGATAGATAGATAGAAAGATAGATAGGAGATAGATAGATAGATAGATAGATAGAGAGATAGATATGAGATAGATAGATAGATAGATAGATAGATAGATAGATAGGAGATAGATAGATAGATAGATAGGAGATAGAAAGATAGATAGATAGATATGCGATAGATAGATAGATAGATAGATATGAGATAGATAGATATGAGATAGATAGGAGATAGATAGATAGGAGGTAGATGGATAGATAGATAGATAGATAGATAGATAGATAGATAGATAGATAGATAGATAGATATGAGACAGATAGATAGATATGACAGATAGATAGATAGATAGATAGATAGATAGATAGATATGAGAGAGATAGATTGATAGATAGATAGATAATAGATAGATAGATAGATAGATAGATATGGGAGAGATTGATTGATAGATGGATAAAATGCATTCGATAATTAATTATATATGTAGAGATCTCCCTCATCTTCTACTTATTTATCAACATTTAGTTCTCCATATGTCACTGGCATCTTATCTTTGCTTCCAATTTGTTGTGCCAAATAATATCCTATTAAGCTGTGAAAGTTGCCGAAAGTCTAATTAAAAGAGAGCGTTGCAGCATTTAACCATTGATAATAAATTCTTTCTAACGTGTCATTACGCCAAACGCTTATTACTATTTCACTTCACATTTTAATGACTATTTTCCTCCCATTAGGTAGTTTTATATCTCTGTAAAGTAAGCTGTATTTCTTGATGCTGCCAAAACTAGCTTTTTAGATGTTGTCCAACTTTTTCTTGTAAAATATCATGAGAAAACAACTCTGTTTTCACCTGTCTTATGATTTTAATAAGAACATTTAGTTTATAAGGATGGCCAGAAGTGGGGTTTTTGTCATTAATTTAAAGAAGGAATTAAAAAAATTTTTTTGGAATATCATATTGGGCATTTATCAAAGCTGGTGCAATGGTTACATTGATATGTCCCAGAATAACCTGTGAGACTATTAGATTGTTTTATGATAGATTGGTTAGAACACTGTCAGGCCTTATGCATAAAGTCTTCTGTATGGAGGCACACAGTGTCTATGTCTCCATAGTACGAAGCCAAAGGCACTCTGATTACCGCAGTCTGGTGCCTTCATACAGCATTGTATTACTGAGATATTCTCCCATAAAAGTAATGCTTCAAGGTGAGATATCCTCATAATACAGTATCCCATGGAGTATACCATTGTCTTTTTCATCCATACACATGTTTTATCTGGCTTCTATTTGTAGGAGCAGGAAGCAGTTAGCAGTTAGCACACGAAGTATAATACATTACAGTCCACTGCATCAGTATCTTCCTTTGGCTTCTGATCCGTAACCCCAACATTTAGGCTAAAACCAAAGTTGCATGTAGTTACATATTAGTTTATGTGTTAGGTCCAGCAGACCGTGGCGTCATCCTGTCTCCTGAGTCTGCTTCTCTTTTTTTTCCAGCAGTCCCAGGGTTACTGTGTCTAGCACTTTACCCCGGCTTGTGGGGATTTGCAATCAGGTTCCTAGTTAAACTTTCCAGAAACGTCCCACAATGGTTGCTGTTGTTGTTTATTCCCGGGGTGTCTGCATGCAAGCTGCTGGGGCAGCTATCTAGTCTGCATACCATTCTTTGCGTATCCTTTACCAGTTTATATTGTGTTTTTGTGTTCCCATTTCCTTGTGTGTTCTGCTGCTGGGTTTTGTTTGTCTGTCTATTTCCTGTATCTATTATCTCTGCACAGGACTGGCTTCGGTTTCCATCTCATGTCCATTTCTGCAAATCTGTGTGGCTTGGTACATCTGCCTCTAGATTCCCATCCTCACTTGGCAGGTAGGAAGGTCTAGGAGCCAGGGTCAGGAGAGGCGACCAAGACCTCTCCACCACCAGGAATATCTCCAGGACAGGAATATCTAGGCCATCTGAGCTCAGGGTAAGGCCCATTCTCCTTCTTTGTACCGAGTATCCACTTGTGCTCAGTCCTCACCTCAATGTCAGCTGTCAATCCTGCTGGGTCATCCCACTCGTCAGGACGACACAGTGGATCCACCAATTTACTTCATAATATTATGAAAGTAATCTATATCAGCAGTGCAATAGTTGGTGGGTGTCAGAGTTTGCTGCAACACAAGCTTTCAAAACTCATGTAAAGATACACAAACCAATTGATGTAAATTACAGAGAAGCTAACCTAAAATACAGTCACGTAAAATAGAGCGCATGATTTGTCCTACAAACCCACTAAGATCTTATCTCTGGGATAGAATTGTTACTATTTAGCTATAGCATTCATAAACTCATTTTTAGACTGCGGGATGGAATAGTATGTGGATAAGGATATTTAGGCAAATTTCAAAACAAGATTATTAATTTGCCTTTGGCTAAGATTGGCAGCCAAAAAAGTCAAGTGATCTTGCAAAATGTTCTAAAGCAGAGAATGACACTGTGTACAACATTACATGGAAATAACACAGCGGCAGTTCAATACTGAACGGCCACTATTTACACTGAACAATGAGCGATCAGCTCATCGTCCATACTGCATTGTTCAGTGTAAATAGCGGCCGTTCAGTATTGAAGGGCCGCTGTGTTATGTCAATGGAGAGGGTGTTGTATATATATATATATATATATATATATTATACATATTGTGTACGATGGGTATCTTGCACTGACTGGCTTCATAAAATGAATTGAGACCTCATGACCACCTGTTGGTAATGGTGATTTATGCGTATCGAATAGAGATGGTGGTATTTATAACATAGGTTTAGCATATGGAACCTTGCAGGATTAATTGTTGTTCATTTTTGGGTCATATCACCTTATCTATAAAATGTGTCCACAACTTAAAGGTATTTTGATATTTCTTTAAAAAGTGACACCACTTTGAATTTATCCCATACCCCCATCTAGAGTGTTGCAGGAGCATGTTAGAAGGTTCCTGATTGGATCTCTCTTATCATGGCAGACATACCAATTTGGTAGGC